>NC_091287.1:294159246-294471746 GCF_032444005.1 Ranitomeya imitator | reverse complement strand
ACAGCCACGCACAGCCGCCCCAGCACAGCCACGCACAGCCGCCCCCAGCACAGCCACAGCCATGCACAGCCGCCCCCAGCACAGCCGCCCCAGCACAGCCACAGCTACAGCCACGCACAGCCGCCCCAGCACAGCCACGCACAGCCACCCCAGCACAGCCACAGCCACGCACAGCCGCCCCCAGCACAGCCGCCCCCAGCACAGCCACAGCCATGCACAGCCGCCCCCAGCACAGCCGCCCAAGCACAGCCACAGCTACAGCCACGCACAGCCGCCCCAGCACAGCCATGCACATCCGCCCCAGCACAGCCACGCACAGCCACCCCAGCACAGCCACGCACAGTCGCCCCCAGCACAGCCACAGCCACGCACAGCCACAGCCACGCACAGCCGCCCCCAGCACAGCCGCCCCCAGCACAGCCACGCACAGCCGTCCCAGCACAGCCACGCACAGCCACCCCAGCACAGCCACGCACAGCCGCCCCAGCATAGCCACAGCCACGCACAGCCGCCCCCAGCACAGCCGCCCCCAGCACAGCCACAGCCACGCACAGCCGCCCCAGCACAGCCACGCACAGCCGCCCCAGCATAGCTACAGCCACGCACAGCCGCCCCCAGCACAGCCGCCCCCAGCACAGCCACAGCCACGCACAGCCGCCCCAGCACAGCCACGCACAGCCACCCCAGCACAGCCACAGCCACGCACAGCCGCCTCCAGCACAGCTGCCCCAGCACAGCCACAGCCAAGCACAGCCGCCCCAGCACAGCCGCCCCCAGCACAGCCACAGCCACGCACAGCCGCCCCAGCACAGCCACGCACAGCCACCCCAGCAGAGCCACAGCCACGCACAGCCGCCTCCAGCAGAGCTGCCCCAGCACAGCCACAGCCAAGCACAGCCGCCCCAGCACAGCCACGCACAGCCACCCCAGCCCAGCCACGCACAGCCGCCCCCAGCACAGCCACAGCCACGCACAGCCGCCCCCAGCACAGCCGCCCCAGCACAGCCACAGCTACAGCCACGCACAGCCGCCCCAGCACAGCCACGCACAGCTGCCCCAGCACAGCCACGCACAGCCACCCCAGCCACGCACAGCCGCCCCCAGCACAGCCACAGCCACCCACAGCCGCCCCCAGCACAGCCGCCCCAGCACAGCCACAGCCACGCACAGCCGCCCCAGCACAGCCACGCACAGCCACCCCAGCACAGCCACGCACAGCCAGCCCCAGCACAGCCACAGCCACGCACAGCCGCCCCCAGCACAGCCACAGCCACGCACAGCCGCCCCCAGCACAGCCACAGCCACGCACAGCCGCCCCCAGCACAGCCACAGCCACGCACAGCCGCCCCCAGCACAGCCACTCCCAGCACAGCCACGCACAGCCGCCCCCAGCACAGCCGCCTCCAGCACAGCCACAGCCACGCACAGCCGCCCCCAGCACAGCCACAGCCATGCACAGCCGCCCCCAGCACAGCCACAGCCACGCACAGCCGCCCCAGCACAGCCACAGCCACGCACAGCCGCCCCCAGCACAGCCACGCACAGCCGCCCCCAGCACAGCCACCCCCAGCACAGCCACCCCCAGCACAGCCACGCACAGCCGCCCCCAGCACAGCTGCCTCCAGCACAGCCACAGCCACGCACAGCCGCCCCCAGCACAGCCACAGCCATGCACAGCCGCCCCCAGCACAGCCACAGCCACGCACAGCCGCCCCAGCACAGCCACGCACAGCTGCCCCCAGCACAGCCACGCACAGCCGCCCCCAGCACAGCCACAGCCACGCACAGCCGCCCCAGCACAGCCACAGTCACGCACAGCCGCCCCCAGCACAGCCACACACAGCCGCCCCCAGCACAGCCACCCCCAGCACAGCCACGCACAGCCGCCCCCAGCATAGCTGCCTCCAGCACAGCCACAGCCACGCACAGCCGCCCCCAGCACAGCCACAGCCATGCACAGCCGCCCCCAGCACAGCCACAGCCACGCACAGCCGCCCCAGCACAGCCACGCACAGCTGCCCCCAGCACAGCCACGCACAGCCGCCCCCAGCACAGCCACGCACAGCTGCCCCCAGCACAGCCGCCCCCAGCACAGCCACAGCCACGCACAGCCGCACCCAGCACAGCCACGCACAGCCGCCCCCAGCACAGCCGCCCCCAGCACAGCTGCCCCCAGCACAGCCACGCACAGCTGCCTCCAGCATAGCCACACACAGCTGCCCCCAGCACAGCCACAGCCACGCACAGCCACCCCCCAGCATAGCCACGCACAGCCACCCCCCAGCACAGCCACAGCCACGCACAGCCGCCCCCAGCACAGCCACGCACAGCCGCCCCCAGCACAGCCGCCCCCAGCACAGCCACGCACAGCCGCCCCCAGCACAGCCACAGCCACGCACAGCCGCCTCCAGCACAGCCACGCACAGCCGCCCCCAGCACAGCCACGCACAGCTGCCCCCAGTACAGCCAAGCACAGCCGCCCCCACCACGCACAGCCGCCCCAGCACAGCCATGCACATCCGCCCCAGCACAGCCACGCACAGCCACCCCAGCACAGCCACGCACAGTCGCCCCCAGCACAGCCACAGCCACGCACAGCCACAGCCACGCACAGCCGCCCCCAGCACAGCCGCCCCCAGCACAGCCACGCACAGCCGTCCCAGCACAGCCACGCACAGCCACCCCAGCACAGCCACGCACAGCCGCCCCAGCATAGCCACAGCCACGCACAGCCGCCCCCAGCACAGCCGCCCCCAGCACAGCCACAGCCACGCACAGCCGCCCCAGCACAGCCACGCACAGCCGCCCCAGCATAGCTACAGCCACGCACAGCCGCCCCCAGCACAGCCGCCCCCAGCACAGCCACAGCCACGCACAGCCGCCCCAGCACAGCCACGCACAGCCACCCCAGCACAGCCACAGCCACGCACAGCCGCCTCCAGCACAGCTGCCCCAGCACAGCCACAGCCAAGCACAGCCGCCCCAGCACAGCCGCCCCCAGCACAGCCACAGCCACGCACAGCCGCCCCAGCACAGCCACGCACAGCCACCCCAGCAGAGCCACAGCCACGCACAGCCGCCTCCAGCAGAGCTGCCCCAGCACAGCCACAGCCAAGCACAGCCGCCCCAGCACAGCCACGCACAGCCACCCCAGCCCAGCCACGCACAGCCGCCCCCAGCACAGCCACAGCCACGCACAGCCGCCCCCAGCACAGCCGCCCCAGCACAGCCACAGCTACAGCCACGCACAGCCGCCCCAGCACAGCCACGCACAGCTGCCCCAGCACAGCCACGCACAGCCACCCCAGCCACGCACAGCCGCCCCCAGCACAGCCACAGCCACCCACAGCCGCCCCCAGCACAGCCGCCCCAGCACAGCCACAGCCACGCACAGCCGCCCCAGCACAGCCACGCACAGCCACCCCAGCACAGCCACGCACAGCCAGCCCCAGCACAGCCACAGCCACGCACAGCCGCCCCCAGCACAGCCACAGCCACGCACAGCCGCCCCCAGCACAGCCACAGCCACGCACAGCCGCCCCCAGCACAGCCACAGCCACGCACAGCCGCCCCCAGCACAGCCACTCCCAGCACAGCCATGCACAGCCGCCCCCAGCACAGCCGCCTCCAGCACAGCCACAGCCACGCACAGCCGCCCCCAGCACAGCCACAGCCATGCACAGCCGCCCCCAGCACAGCCACAGCCACGCACAGCCGCCCCCAGCACAGCCACGCACAGCCGCCCCCAGCACAGCCACCCCCAGCACAGCCACCCCCAGCACAGCCACGCACAGCCGCCCCCAGCACAGCTGCCTCCAGCACAGCCACAGCCACGCACAGCCGCCCCCAGCACAGCCACAGCCATGCACAGCCGCCCCCAGCACAGCCACAGCCACGCACAGCCGCCCCAGCACAGCCACGCACAGCTGCCCCCAGCACAGCCACGCACAGCCGCCCCCAGCACAGCCACAGCCACGCACAGCCGCCCCAGCACAGCCACAGTCACGCACAGCCGCCCCCAGCACAGCCACACACAGCCGCCCCCAGCACAGCCACCCCCAGCACAGCCACGCACAGCCGCCCCCAGCATAGCTGCCTCCAGCACAGCCACAGCCACGCACAGCCGCCCCCAGCACAGCCACAGCCATGCACAGCCGCCCCCAGCACAGCCACAGCCACGCACAGCCGCCCCAGCACAGCCACGCACAGCTGCCCCCAGCACAGCCACGCACAGCCGCCCCCAGCACAGCCACGCACAGCTGCCCCCAGCACAGCCGCCCCCAGCACAGCCACAGCCACGCACAGCCGCACCCAGCACAGCCACGCACAGCCGCCCCCAGCACAGCCGCCCCCAGCACAGCTGCCCCCAGCACAGCCACGCACAGCTGCCTCCAGCATAGCCACACACAGCTGCCCCCAGCACAGCCACAGCCACGCACAGCCACCCCCCAGCATAGCCACGCACAGCCACCCCCCAGCACAGCCACAGCCACGCACAGCCGCCCCCAGCACAGCCACGCACAGCCGCCCCCAGCACAGCCGCCCCCAGCACAGCCACGCACAGCCGCCCCCAGCACAGCCACAGCCACGCACAGCCGCCTCCAGCACAGCCACGCACAGCCGCCCCCAGCACAGCCACGCACAGCTGCCCCCAGTACAGCCACGCACAGCCGCCCCCACCACGCACAGCCGCCCCCAGCACAGCCACGCACAGCCACCCCCAGCACAGCCGCCCCCAGCACAGCCACGCACAGCCACCCCCAGCACAGCCACGCACAGCTGCCCCCAGCAGCCAAGCACAGCCGCCCCCAGCACAGCCACGCACAGCCGCCCCAGCATAGCCACGCACAGCCGCCCCCAGCACAGCCACGCACAGCAGCCCCCAGCACGGCCACGCACAGCCTCCCCCAGCACAGCCACACACAGCGCCCCCAACACAGCCACGCACAGCCGCCCCCAACACAGCCACACACAGCGCCCCCAGCACAGCTGCCCCCAGCACAGCCACGCACAGCCGCCCCCAGCACAGCCACGCACAGCCGCCCCCAGCATAGCCACCCGCACTCGAGCAGTAGAGCCGGAGAGAGAAAGATGGGAGCAACATATGGCAGAATGGAAACAGGAACAGGCAGAATGGGTGCAGCACATTACAACAGAATGGGGGCACAGGATGGCGACAGCACATGACAGAATGGTTGCGCACCATGGGAGCAGCACATGACAGAATGGGGGTGCACGATGGGAGCAGCATATGACAGAATGGGGGCGCACACATGACAGGATGGGGGTGCAGGATGGGAGCACATGACAGGATGGGGGTGCAGGATGGGAGCACATGACAGGATGAGGGTGCAGGATGGGAGCACATGACAGGATGGGGGTGCAGGATGGGAGCACATGACAGGATGGGGACGCAGGATGGGAGCACATGACAGGATGGGGACGCAGGATGGGAGCATATGACAGGATGGGGACGCAGGATGGAGCAGCACATGACAGGATGGGGGTGCAGGATGGGAGCAGCACATGACAGGATGGGGGTGCAGGATGGGAACAGCCCATGACAGGATGGGGACGCAGGATGGGAGCACATGACAGGATGGGGACGCAGGATGGGAGCATATGACAGGATGGGGACGCAGGATGGAGCAGCACATGACAGGATGGGGGCGCAGGATGGGAGCAGCACATGACAGAATGGGGGTGCAGGATGGGAACAGCACATGACAGGATGGGGACGCAGGATGGGAGCAGCACATGTCAGGATGGGGACGCAGGATGGTGCAGCACATGACAGGATGGAGACCATATAAATGCTCACCACCCGGGCGTAGAACGGATTCAATAGCTAGTTATTATTTATTGTTATAGCGTCATTTATTCCATGGCGCTTTACATGTAAGGAGGGGTATACATCATAAAAATGAGTACAATAATCTTAAACAATACAAGTCATAACTGGCACAGGAGGAGATAGGACCCTGACCAGGAAGGCTCACAATCTACAAGGGACAGGTGAGAATACAGTAGGCGAGGGTAGAGCTGGTCATGCAGTGGTTTGGTCGATCGGTGGTTACTGCAGGTTATAGGCTTGTCGGAAGAGGTGGGTCTTCAGGCTCTTTTTGAAGGTTTCGATGGTAGGCGAGAGTCTGATGTGTAGTGGTAGAGGGTTCCAGAGTAGGGGTGATGTGCGAGAGAAATCTTGTATACGATTGTGGGGAGAGGAGATAAGAGGGGAATAGAGGAGATCTTGTGAGGATCGGAAGTTGCGTGTAGTTAGGTACCGGGAGATGAGGTGACAGATGTATGGAGGAGACAGGTTGTGGATGGCTTTGTACGTCATGGTTAGGGTTTTGTACTGGAGTCTCTGGGCAATGGGGAGCCAGTGAAGGAATTGACAGAGGGGAGAAGCTGGGGAATAGTGGGGGAACAGGTGGATTAGTCAGGCAGCAGAGTTTAGAATAGATTGGAGGGGTGCAAGAGTGTTCGAGGGGAGGCCACAGAGCAGGAGATTGCCATAGTCAAGGTGAAAGATGATGAGGGCATGGACTAGGGTTTTTGCAGATTCTTGGTTGAGGAATGAACGGATTTGTGAAATATTTTTGAGTTGAAGTCGTCAGGAAGTGGAAAGGGCTTGGATATGTGGTTTGAAGGAGAGATCAGCATCAAGGATTACCCCAAGGCAGCGAGCTTGTGGGACTGGGGAGAGTGGGCAGCCATGTACTGTAATGGAAAGGTTCGTTGGGGGGGGTCACATGAGATGGGGAAAGATGATGAATTCTGTTTTGTCCATGTTAAGTTTCAGAAATCTAGCGAAGGAGAAGGATGAAATAGTGGACAGACATTGAGGGATTCTGGTTAGTAGGGAGGTGATATCTGGTCCAGAGATGTAGATCTGTGTGTCATCAGCATAGAGATGATACTGAAAGCCATGAGATTCTATGAGCTGTCCCATGCCAAAGGTGTAAATGGAGAAGAGCAGGGGCCCTAGGACTCAACCTTGTGGGACTCCGACAGGGGGCAAGGTGAGGAGGTGGTGTGTGAGTGGGAGACGCTGAATGTCCGGTCTGTTAGGTATGAGATCCAGGATAGGGCCGAGTCCGTGATGCCAAGGGATGAGAGGGTCTGTAATAATAGGGAATGGTCCACTGTATCAAAGGCAGCCGACAGGTCCAGGAGGAGGAGGACAGAGTAGTGTCGCTTGCTCTTGGCGGTTAAGAGGTCATTGGTGACCTTAATTAGGGCAGTTTCAGTGGAGTGGTGTGACCGGAAGCCAGATTGTAAGAGGTCGAAGAGGGAGCAAGAAGAGAGATGGGAGGACAGTTCAAGGTAGACGTGTTGTTCCAGTAGCTTGGAGGCATGAGATGTGATATAGGGCGATAGCTAGATACAGAGGATGGGTCAAGAGAGGGCTTTTTGAGGATAGGTGTGATGGAGACATGTTTAAAGCTTGAGGGGAAAACACCAGTTGTTAGTGATAGGTTGAAGAGATGGGTTAGGGTTGGGATGAAGACTGTGGTGAGGTTTGGGATGAAGTGGGATGGGATCGGGTCAAGTGCACAGGTGGTGAGATGTGATCTTGAGAGTAGAGTGGAGAGTCGATCTTCTGTAATGGTGGAGACGTTGGTTTTGGAGGTGGACGGCTGGGAAATCAGGAGGAAGGGCTCTGGGGGTTGTTGACCAAAACTGTCTCTGATGTTATCAATCTTCTGCTTGAAAAATGAGGCAAAGTCTTCAGCTGAGATGAGTGGGGAGGTGTTGTGAATTCTGCTCTTGGGTTCCCTCCAGTGGTTGTAGGTGGGAATGCAGTTGTCTCTGAGTCGCAGTCCTGGCCAGGTGTATCTGCTGATTGCAGTTCTGACTGGGATATTTAGGTGTGCGGGATTCTTTAGTCCTTGGCAGTTGTCAATGTTTCTTGTGAAGTGTTGGATCACTTTCTGGCTTCTCCTGCTTAGCTGCCAATTCAGCAAAGATAAGTGTCTGTTTCTTTTTCTGTGGCACACATGCAGTGTGCTTATATTCTGTGCTATTCTTTTGTTTTTCTCTTGTCCAGCTTAGACTGTGTCAGGGTATTCTCAGTCTTGTTCGATTCTCTGGAGTTGCAGATATACGTTCCACATCTTTAGTTAAATGGTGGAGTTTTTGTATCTTCTGCTGTGGATATTTTTGGAAGGATTTTTAATACTGACCGCTTAGTATCCTGTCCTATCCTTTCCTATTTAGCTAGTGTGTGCCTCATTTGCTAAATCCTGTTTCCTGCCTGCGTGTGTCTTTTCCTCTACTACTCACAGTCAATATTTGTGGGGGGCTGCCTATCCTTTGGGGTTCTGCTCTGAGGCAAGGTAGAAATTCCTATTTCCATCTATAGGGGTATTTAGTCCTCCGGCTGTGTCGAGGTGTCTAGGTTTTGTTAGGCACACCCCACGGCTACTTCTAGTTGCGGTGTTAAGATTAGGGTTTGCAGTCAGTATAGTTACCACCTACTCCAGTGAAAGTTTTCATTCTGCTCCAAGGTCACCTGATCATAACAGGGAGGGAGGAGGTGCTGGGGGACGGAGGAGAGAATTGTAGGTGTTGAATAACTATTTAGGGTTGTGAGACAGGGAGGATATGAGAGATGAGAAGTAGGTTTGTTTAGCTGTGGCGAGTGTAGTCTTGAAAGTAGTGAGGGAACTGTTTGAATGTGATGAAATGCTCGTTGGATTGGGATCTTTTCCATCTGCGCTCAGCAGCCCTGGAAGCTCGTCTCAGTTCTTTGGTCAGGCTGGTGTGCCAGGGCTGTCTGTTGATTTTGCGAGCTTTGGTATGTGTAAGTGGGGCAGCAGATTCCAAAGCTACAGCTATTGTGGTGTTACATAGAGCGGCAGCATCTTCCGCATTGTGTAAGGAACTTATATATGTGAGAGGGAGGAGGGATTCAGAGAATTAGTGTAGGTCAAGGTGTTTAAGATTTCTGCGAGGGTGTGAAAGTTTGTGGGGTGGGGATTGTAGACATGGAGTGGAGAGGGAAGAAAATGTGAGAAGGTTGTGGTCAGAGAGAGGAAGAGGTGAGTTAGAGTGGTTAGATAGGGAGCAGAGGCGGGTGAAGATGAGGTCCAGTGTGTGGCCATCTTTGTGGGTGGCTGCAGAAGATCATTGAGTGAGGCCGAAGGAGGAAGTAAGAGATAGAAGTTTAGTGGCAGCTGAGAGGGAAGTGTCAATGGGGATGTTGAAGTCGCCCATGATGACAGTAGGGAAGTCCGGGGAAAGGAAATGAAGTAGCCAGGTGGTGAAGTGGTCAAAGAAGGTGGTGGCTGGCCCTGGGGGGCGGTAGATGACAGTTGGAGGTTGGAGGGGGTGTAGATGCTCACGGAGTGCACCTCAAAGGAAGGGAGGGTAACAGAGGGTGGCAGTGGGATTGGGGTGAAGGAGCAGGTATCTGAAAGGAGAAAACCAACTCCTCCGCCATGTTTTCTGCTGGGGCAGGAGGTGTCAGAAAGGTGGAAGCCACCATAGGAAAGTGCAGCAGGAGAGGCTGTGTCAGAAGCGGTGAGCCAGGTTTCGGTGATGGCGAGGAAGGAAAGTTTGGTAGTAACAAAAATATCATGGATGTAGGAAAGCTTGTTGCAGACAGAGGGAGCGTTCCACAGAGCTCCTGTTAGTGGGACTGGGGAAGCAGGGGCTGGGTGAATGGGTATAAGGTTAGAGAGGTTACGGAAGGTTGTGATAGATCGTGGATGGGAGGTAGAAATGACTGTGGGAATGTGGTGAGGAGGACCAGGATTTGGAGAGATATCACCAACAGTGAGAAGGAGCAGAGAAAATGTTAGCAGGTGGGAGCAGGAGAGGGCATGAGGGGGCTGTCTCTGTTTGGAGACAGAGAATTGTATGTTAAGGAACAGTTTTGAAGAGGAGGTGAGGTGGATGGGGAGGATTGAAGAAGAGATGAACAGTTCCTTACTTGGTGTAGGGAGTTAGCAGAAAGTGAAGGATTATAGGGGTGAAAGTGAAAACAGAAACATTGTTTACAGTGACTGGCCAGTTACCTTCAGTTCCCTTCTGGTTCAATTCTGGTTTTAATTCTACATAATCTTCACACTTCTAGGACACACTTCTAGGAATCACACTGCAGACTGAAGTCTATGCAGACTTGAGCTATGAAATATATGTACAACTAAGTGCATTCAGGTGTGAAGCAGAGAGGAGTGGTGTCTGTTCATCTTGGTCAGAGAATTAAGAGTGGACCAGATGCATACAATCAAGAGTAAACAACGTCATAAATAACACTAGGTAGTGGTGCTATACATAATAAGTGAGTACACTATTAGATTGTGAGCCCCATCGGGGACAGCGATGATAATGTGTGCAAACTGTAAAGCGCTGCGGAATATGTTAGCGCTATATAAAAATAAAGATTATTATTATTACACTATATACTAAGGGACTGTGCTATACATAATAAGTGACTGTGCTAAGTATAATAAGTGAGTACATTATATACTAATTGTGTTATACATTTAAAAGGCTACATTCCATGTACAGTGACGGTGTGCTGCACGCTTTTACAGATGCATTGAGCAGGTCCTATTCTGATCCTCAAAATGGGATCAGAACAGAACATTCTCTGACCCTCATGGATCTCATTCTCAGATCCGTGATTTTCATGATTGTGTGAATGGATCTATAAAACTCTACAAGTCTGCGCGCAGTCTGATAAAAAATCTGGAAGCATAGGGACATTTCACACAATTGTGGAATAAGGGATTTTACAGATAACAATATCACACAGTGCAGATACAGAATAATATTTTCATCCAGGAACTTACCGCTAATTAGAGCCGTTTTCTGCTATTTCATCTCCATCTGGTCAGACCTTCATGTCGATATTTCACGGCCACGACTCATTTTGTCACGATGATCATCGCAACCCGAAAATAACAAGGTCACATACATTGTATACATACATGTGTATACATACATGTGTGTCCCCCCTGACTACAGATATGTACACCACCATTAAAAATGTAAAGTGATAAGCAGCATTGTTCCCTCCATTAATTATAATTTCCGCCACCCATTAACCCCTACATGACCTTGGGATTTTTCGTTTTTCCGTGTTCGCTTTTCACTCCCCTCCTTCCCAGAGCCATAACTTTTTTATTTTTCCGTCAATTTGGCCATGTGAGGGCTTATTTTTTGCGGGACGAGTTGTACTTTTGAACGACATCATTGGTTTTACCATGTCGTGTACTAGAAAACAGGAAAAAAATTCCAAGTGCGGTGAAATTGCAAAAAAAAGTGCAGTCCCACACTTGTTTTTTGTTTGGCTTTTTTGCTAGGTTCACTATATGCTAAAACTGACCAGACATTATGGTTCTCCAGGTCAGTACGAGTTCATAGACATCTAACATGACTAGGTTATTTTTTACCTAAGTGAAAAAAAATTCCAAACTTGCTATAAAAAAAAAATTGCTCCATTTTCCAATACTCGTAGCGTCTCCATTTTTCATGATCTGGGGTTGGTTGAGGGCTTATTTTTTGCATGCCAAGATGCCATTTTTAATGATAGCATTTTGGTGCAGATACGTTCTTTTGATCGCCCGTTATTGTATTTTAATGCAATGTCGCGGCGACCAAAAAAACGTAATTCTGGCGTTTCGAATTTTTTTCTCGCTACGCTGTTTAGCGATCAGGTTAATGATTTTTTTTATGGATAGATTGGGAGATTCTGAACGCGGCGATACCAAATATGTGTAGATTTGATTTTTTTTTTTATAGATTTATTTTGATTGGGGCGAAAGGGGGGTGATTAAAACTTTTATATTTTTTTAATTTTTTTTCACAGTTTTTTTTAGCTTTTTTTTTTTAACTTTTGCAATGCTTCAATAGCCTCCATGGGAGGCTAGAAGCAGGCACAGCACGATCGGCTCTGCTACATAGCAGCGATCTCAAGGACATCTATGGTTACAATACTGAAGCATCGCCGACCTCCGTTCATGTGACGGGGGACGGCGATGCCGTCATTTCCGGCCGTCCGGCCGGATGCGGTAGTTAAATGCCGCTGTCTGCGTTTGACAGCGGCATTTAACTAGTTAATAGGCGCGGGCAGATAGCGATTCTGCCCTCGCCTATTACGGACACATGTCAGCTGTTCAAAACAGCTGACATGTCCCGGCTCTGATGCGGGTTCACTGCCGGAGCCCGCATCAAAGCAGGGGATCTGACCTCGGACGTACTATCCTGTCCGAGGTCAGAAAGGGGTTAATATAAATTATTTGCACACAGAAAATATGTAAGGTTTTATAGTACAGGAAAAGTGAATGGGATCACTGAAGTCTCATCCACACGTTTCAAATTTTTTCCTTGCAGATTTGCAGCAGATTAAAATCTGCATACGTAATGTCAATTCTTGCAACTTATTTCACCCGTACTAATGGGGAAAATATGTAACAAAAGCATGGCAAAAACATTGCAAAAAAAATGTATTTTTTCAGTGTTTTTCCTGCAAACATATTAGGATATGCAGCAGAATTTTCTTCTGCAAATCCTGAACATGTGCACATAGCCTTCGTCCCTGTCCTGTGTCCCCCCCATTCATTAGAAGTCCTTGTTAGCATCATAATGAATTTGGTGGTGGGAGAAGTAAAGCTATCAGGTACTGAGCATCCTCCACCACCTCCCAATTCATTACAAGTTCCTGACAGCGTCTTCTCCCACCTTTCAATTAATTCATTCCTATGCACCTTACCGCCTCCTCTCCCACTCTCCAATACATTTTAAGTCCCCGATAACATCACAATAAATTGTGAGATGGAGGAGGAAGCTATCAGGGGCTTAGCACCCTTTCCATCACCCAATTAATTTTACAGCCATATCTAAAGTCCTCCTCCCCCTCACCTGTTTATAAGTCCATTATAAGCACGTCTTCCTCCCATCCCAATCCCGCACATCCCTCTTTGTCCCCTTCTTCATCCCATCATTGTTCTCTTCCCCATCTCCATTATTGCCCTTCCCCACCACTTCCATCATTTCCCTCTCCACCACCCCATCATTGCCCTCTCCCCACCTCCATCATTGCTCTTTCCATCACTCCCATCATTGCCCTTTCCACCACCTCCATCATTGCCCTCTCCACCACCTCCATCATTGCCTTCTCTGCAACCTCCATCATTGCCCTCTCCACCACCCCATCATTTTTCTCCCTCACCACCTCCATCATTGCCCTTTCCACCATCTCTATCAGTGCCCTATCCACCACCTCCATTTTTGCCCTCTCCACCACCCCAATCATTGTTCTCCCCCACCACCCCAATCATTGCCCTCTCCACCACCTCCATCATTGCCCTCTCCACTACACCCATCATTGCCCTCTCCACCACATCCATAATTGCCCTCTCCACCACTCCCATCTTTCCCTCTCCACCACCTCCATCATTGCCATCTCCACCACACCAATCATTCTTCTACCCCACCAACCCCATTGTTGCCCTCTCCACCACCTCCATCATTGCCCTCTCCACCACCCCCATCATTGCTCTCTCCACCATCTCCATCATTGCCCTCTTCATCACCTCCATCATTGTTCTCCCTATCACCCTATCATTGCTCTCTCCACCACCCCATCATTGCCCTCTCCATCACATCCATCATTGCCATCTCCACCACCCGAGTCATTGTTCTCTCCAACCAACCCCATCATTGCCCTCTCCACCACTTCCATCATTGTCCACTCCACCACCCCAATCATTGTTCTCCCCACAATTTATTGTTTAAACAAAACACCACCTCTCACCTCTATGCACGTTCCCCAGCAGCTACAGCATCATTGTCGCCGGCAGCTTCATTGTCGCCGACAGCTTTCTCTCTGACACAGGCATGCACAGAAAGCTGATGTTCTTCCAGCCATGCACCTGTGTCAGACAGAAATCTCCGGACAGGAAGCAGAGGATGTATCAGTCCTGTAGGCAGCGGAGCTGCAGGGATCGCTGATTGCCTGCCGCAAATTATGATGATCTGGCCATGGGCCCCCAAAGCCTCGGGGCCAGAAAAACAGGCCAGATTGCCCTGATTGTTAGCCGTCCTGCAGGGGCCACCCTTCATCACCGGGCCACAGTGCAGCTTCACCACCTGCACCGGCGCGGCGGTATGTCCGCCTCTGGATCCTGCTCTCTACTCACTATACCATGCTTCTCTCGGATTCCATAGAAAAACCTGCTGAAAGATTCCCTTTACGTATTAGAATTTCTTATTATTTCTGCAACAGTTTACAAAAAAATATATATATATATTGTAAGGTGGTTATCAGACAAATAAATATTATGCAAGTCACATATTCAATTGTGGGATACCACAAAAGAAACAGAAGTGAGGAAAGGAAGAGAAAATATTTTTTATAAAAATTATAAGTTTATTGAAACAATATGTTTAAAATAACACAAAACATTTGAAATGAGAAGAAAGAAAAAGGGGAAAAAAAGGTAAGGGGAGGGGGTTAAACCACCAGACTAGGAGAAACGAATCTACACTGTACCATAACGGGTTAAAGAAAAATATTAAAATATATCCTATTCAAGGGTTAATAATCAAGCACAGGATCAGTACATGTCTAACCAGGAATGCAAAGCAAGAGAAAAACCTGCTAATGTCCTCGCCCCATTGAAGAAGCTACGGCGAAACAGCGCTTGTCGGGCGCATGGGAACCACATCTGCACTTTACCACCAGCGCTAGGTACCATTTGCTCGGCATTACAGGTAATTTACTCCCTGGCAATATATCCTTCTCTTTGCAGACCCTCTGATTATATTGGCACTTTACTCTGGATGTACTCAGCAGGACATTAGCAGGTTTTTCTCTTGCTTTGCATTCCTGGTTAGACATGTACTGATCCTGTGCTTGATTATTAACCCTTGAATAGGATATATTTTTTAGGCTGTTGGGGATTATATTAGGTCCTGTGTTGATATTTACCTTGCTCTGCGTACCTAGATCGCTTTTCCTTGTACTAGTATTACCATCATATTTTCATTGGGTTTATTTAATATTTTTCTTTAACCCGTTATGGTACAGTGTAGATTCGTTTCTCCTAGTCTGGTGGTTTAACCCCCTCCCCTTACCTTTTTTTCCCCTTTTTCTTTCTTCTCATTTCAAATGTTTTGTGTTATTTTAAACATATTGTTTCAATAAACTTATAATTTTTATAAAAAATATTTTCTCTTCCTTTCCTCACTTCTGTTTCTTTTGTGGTATCCCACAATTGAATATGTGACTTACATAATATTATTTGTCTGATAACCACCTTACAATATATATATATTTTTTTTTGTAAACTGTTGCAGAAATAATAAGAAATTCTAATACGTAAAGGGAATCTTTCAGCAGGTTTTTCTATGGAATTGCTAGACTTAGGGAGTTTGGTAAACCTCATGAGGGCCACACTTCCTCTCCAGCTATTCCTGGGAAGATGGTTGGTGTCTGCTGCATTCATGGGGATGCTAAAGACTATCCAGTGTCCAGAATGGACATTGAAATGGCCCAAGGTAGTGAGTCCCACAAGGTCAGCGTGGTCCAGGACTTATTGCACCTTATTTTTAATTATTTCATAACTACACTTTCAAATGTTATTAAAACCCAAATGTTTTATTTTAATAAACTACAAAATGAACATAACATAACATTTCCTTTTTGGGGGTAAAACGGGGTGGGGCCTTACCTATATATATGAGTATCCCTGAGCTCTAATCTCTCAAGACCCGGTTGTAATGATTCTATACTAATAGCTTTGTAAATAACTGATATTTTGCATTGTTTCTCTTTCATCTGTTACAGGTCGATATGTCAGACAAGTGTGTGTATATGGGGAAGGAGATTTACCGTGGCTATATAACTCCACAAGAGTTTTTGCCAATAAATTTGAACTGTCTAGTTATCCCCCTACTATGGAGTGCCTGGAGCTGAGGATACGACGCAAAACATTATCTCAGAGCAAGACAGCATTGCAACCGAGCTGGTTCTTTTAACTACTATAAAAAACTTTACATATTGATTTACATGGGAAAGAAGATGTCAAATATTAGCAAAATGTGTACAAATATAAAATAGTTTATATTTTTCATTATTATGTTGTAGGTCTTGTTTGTTTATTCTCAACAATCTATTTTGGGTGGTATTCATACATTCAATTTTGTCCCCATGCTTATTGCTTGCCAAGATGTTCTTTCCTGAAATTCTGTGCCCTCATCAGTCCAGAGGAATTGTTTCCAAAATACATAATGTTTGTTTAGATGTTCTTTTGCATAATCCTGACACTGAATTTTATGGTGAGGATGCAGGAGAAGTTTTCTTCTGATGTCTCTTCAATGAAGGCCATATTTGTGTAGGTATCTCTGAACAGTAGAACAATGTACGACAGCACCAGAGTCTGCTTAATCTTTCTGAAGCTCTTTTGCAGTTGAGTGGGCATTCTGATTTGCCGCTCTAGCAATCTTATGAGCAGCTTTCAATGAAATTTTGTTTGGTCTGCCAGACCTTATCTTGACCTCTACTATTCCTGTCAACTGCCATTTCTTAATTACAATTAGAACTGAGGAAAGGGCAACTTAAAAATGCTTTGCTATCTTTTTATAGCATTCTCCTTCTTTGAGGGCCTCCACCATTTTCATTTTCAAAATGCTAGGCATCTGCTTAGAAGAACCAATAGCTATTGTTTTTTGGCACAAGGTATGAGAAGGCTGGTTTTTTATAAAGCTGTGAAATTTACATCACTTGACCTTTCCTGACGATGATAGTGAGCAAGCCATAAACCTAACAGGGTAATTAAAGTCTGAATCCTTGGTCAAAGTTATCTAAGTACACAAATCTTCAAGGGTGACCAAACTTTTGCATAAGCCTATTTTTTTTTATTTTTAAAATGTAAAAAATGAATTTGTTTTGCCTAAAATGCAAAGGAATTGTGTCATATTTAACTCTATTCCTTTTAGAGATCATTTCATCTTCAACTTGCTTAACTATTCACAATAACAGTATTTTAACCAGGTTGTGCCTAAACGTTTACATACCACTGTATGAGGAGATGTTCTGACTTTACCATTATGGCAGACGATATGAAAAAGAGACAAGCTTGTTGGATTTCCATGGGGGATAAGTCACTACTTGATCCTGTCTATCATGTCCCATGATTTAGGAAAACAGAGAGTATTGTATTAGTACTGTGTTGTTGTTATACTGCCTTTCAATAGCGTTTTCCCCTTTTAGAATTTACACTCCCTCTCTCCATGTTACTCTGATGTAGTTCTGATGTGAGTAGTCCCTCCTTTCTTCCTTATTGTGTATGTCAGCCATGTTAGAAGCATAGGTGTCTTCATCTCTGGTTCAGAATAAGCTCTCTTTACCTACTCTAACAATACATAACTACAAGAATTCAGTTGGAAAATATACTTTCTTCTGGAATCTTCATATGTGCCTCTACAGTCAAGTCAAACTATCTGATGAAATAATTTCGTGAGTAATGGTACATAGAGAGCCACAGAAACGGTCTCTCAAGTGCTACACATACTCAATATAGTTATGGAGTCAGAATGCTGCCAACTTTTTCTCTTCTCTCAAGTGAAAACACATGCATGCTTGACTAAATATAATATGCAAATTATCTCTTCAGAAAGAAAGAGGACTTGAACTCTAGTGACTAAATGGAAGAAAGTTGAACTGAATAGCTGTCATGTTGGTCAAATGAGCATTCAGCCAACAGCTATCTAAAGTTCATGGTCACCTTTAGGGTTGAGCGAAACGGGTCGGCCACTTTCAGAAGTCGCCGACTTTTGGCAAAGTCGGGTTTCATGAAACCCGACCCCTGTGTGGGGTCGGCCATGAAGTCGGCGATCTTCTGAATGTGGTATCGGAATTCCGATCCTGATTTCCGATATGTTTGCAATATCGGAAATCGGTATCGGAATCCATATTTAATGTAAAATAAAGAATTAAAATAAAAAATATCGCTATACTTACCCTTACCTAATAGGAATATACTCACCCTCGGACGCGCCCTGCTTCTTTCCAGCAGCCTTCCTTCCTAAGAATCAGCGCTTGCAGGACCTTGCGTGACGTCGCCGTGACGTTGCGGCTTGTGATTGGTCGCGCGAGCGGTCACATGGGCGGCCGCGCGACCAATCACAAGCCGCGACGTCACCGCGACATCACCGCAAGGTCCTGGAAGCGCTGATTCGAAGGAAGGAAGGTTCCCGGTTAGTACCAGGGCGCGTCAGAGGGTAAGTATAGCGATATTTTTTATTTTAATTCTTTATTTTACACTTAAATATGGATCCCAGGGCCTGAAGGAGAGTTTCCGCTCCTTCAGACCCTGGGAACCATTGGAAACCCATTGCACTGCATTGGGTTTTGAGTTTCGGCCGACCCCGACCCCGACTTTTTTATAGGATCGGCCGATTTCACTCGACCCGACTTTTGAAAAAGTCAGGTTTCGTGAAACCCGACCTGATCCTATAAAAGTAAAGGTCGCTCAACCCTAGTCACCTTTATAGTATTTATTATACATAATTCCTAAATAATAAAATACTTATACAATATACACATACAATACAATATATGTGATCTTTTCTGCTGATAGAGGCAAATCGGGGATACATTTCATTTTATTATAATTATTTTAATGTTTCTAAAGCACACAAGTCAGCATGCAGTGTGATTGTCTCCGAACTGCACAATGAGGAAGCTAGTGGGATAAAGAGATAGAAAAATGAAGAAATTCATGTAGGTTACCGGACCACTGTATTGCACAGCCACATTTGTTGCAATTTTGTTACCAGTGGTTGCTTGTTTAGCTTTCTGCCAGAAAGCAGGCAACTATGGCTGGGTGGCATTTGTCCAGCATGCACACGAACAGTTATTATGTTGTCTCAGTAGTAGCAGGTATCCAGCAGTAGCATGCCTCTATGGTTGCTAGGTTTTACAGGAATTGAAACAAGGATTGTTAGATAGAGTTCTGATGAAGGTCCCATGCTGACAAATCTCAACTCAACTGATTAATAGAGATGAGCCAATCGATCTGCAGAGGATCGAGTTTGATTTGCATCTGATTAAATCCATGATTCCATGTGAAGTGTTACAATCTACAATTCCATTAGCGAGGATCAGCAAATATATATATATATATATATATATATATATGCCCAGCACCATCTCACACACTGCTGAAGACTCAGTGATTAGGTTAATGGCATTAGGTGCGGCTGCATGGACTTCCCCATAATGGCCCCGGCAGCAATCACTTTACATTGCCTAGCCTAACTAAAAGGGTGAATATATCACAGCAACTATAAAAGATAGGGGCCAACCAGGGAACATCATTTTATATTTGTACTGTGTAGAGATAAGAGCTCATAGAAAACAGGAATGGAAAAAGATCTAATGTGATTGTGGTGTACTATAGTGCTGATGGACCAGATTGAAAATGAGAGAGAATTTCAGTCTATGAATGGGAATCCGAGAGTCAATTTATTTATAGGGTTATACTGTGGGTTTACAGTCAGTGCGGTTGAGTTGATTAATCTGTGATTTACTGCAGTGGAAGTACGGTACATTATTAGCTAAATTTGTTTTTCAATGTCCGCACAATACAAGCAGATGGTTCTGTATAAAACCCCTCATTGCTAATTGTGCAACTAGAACCAAATTTTGAATTCAAAACTTGTGTGTCACTGAAAGCGTGATTCCTGTATTTTGAGAAATGCAAGTGATTTTTTTCCCAAGAAATTGTCATAATCCTAAAAGTGCTTACCTGCCAAAGTGTGAGCACTGGATAAAATATTTTTAGTTCACGCCATTGCTCTAATAGTCTAATATTAAATATTCACAGCTGGTTAAAAAATGTTGATAAAACTTAACTTTTAATACTATTCACTAAAATCTCAAAAAGTGACCACAAGTGCATAAAGTGCCAGTGCTTGAAACCAAAAAGAATGTGCAGGTAAAAACCAATAGTGCAGTATTTGTAAACCACACATATGCTTCTACCAGGGCATAGTCAATAGTACCACCCCCAGGGAAGAGAGTATACGGATATGGCAGTTTGTAGAGACCACTCAAATTTATGTGTTGATCCCCCTAACCTCTGCCTATATCCTTGGTGGGGTATTAATCAGTACCTTTTCCTTGACAGGGCAACATCCCTCATTATATATACCCCGCGTATACTTAGATGCCGCAGCGAAGTCCGTCTGATTGAACCAACAGGAATACGTCCTATTCTAACAGTTGGTGTTCATATAAACAGCAGACCTACCCTCTGTCATCTTAAACGCATATGGTGTTACAATTCGGCAGCAAGCTCAACATAACAAAGAGAGGGCAAATCCCCATCTCATTATGTCCATAAGATCCACCAGAATACATATATGCCTCCCAAATAGGGCTGCACACACAGGCATATGTTCAATCAGTGTATCAAATGGGTATTCTCTTTACGAGCAATGCTCGTATATGCTGCTGTATGTATGTCGATGCCCCCCCTGATGAATGTTAAGATGAAACGCGTCGGGAGACATAAGCACTAGAAAGGATCAGAGGACGGAATGCTATGATTCATTGCCGAGTATAAGATCCTGAACTCTCTAAGAAGGCAACGCTGATAGATCCAGTTCCATGGATGAGTATAAACCTTGATGTTTAAAGAGAATACCCATTTGATACACTGATTGAACATATGCCTGTGTGTGCAGCCCTATTTGGGAGGCATATATGTATTCTGGTGGATCTTATGGGCAAGGTATAATGAGATGGGGTTTGCCCTCTCTTTGTTATCCCGTAGATCCAGATACAGCTGACCGCACCACCAGGACGTCAGAGCCGACACACCTGTACACTCATCTGTAAATATGCACCCCCGAGCCTTGAAGACTATGTGTCAATAAAGGATTACCTGCTGTCAAGACTGGTGAGTGCTGCTGCTTTTTCTCCTATCTGGACCTCTCTTTGTTATGTTGAGCTTGCTGCCGAATTGTAACACCATATGCGTTTAAGATGACAGAGGGTAGGTCCGCTGTTTATATGAACACCAACTGTTAGAATAGGACGTATTCCTGTTGGTTCCATCAGACGGATTTCGCTGCGGCATCTAAGTATACGCGGGGTATATATAATGAGGGATGTTGCCCTGTCAAGGGAAAGGTACTGATTAATACCCCATTAAGGATATAGGCAGAGGTTAGGGGGATCAAAACATAAATTTGAGTGGTCTCTGCAAACTGCCATACCTGTATACTCTCTTCCCTGGGGGAGGTACTATTGACTACGCCCTGGTAGAAGCATACGTGTGGTTTACAAATACTGCACTATTGGTTTTTACCTGCACATTCTTTTTGGTTTAAAGCACTGGCACTTTATGCACTTGTGGTCACTTTTGAGATTTTTGTGAATAGTATGAAAAGTTAAGTTTTATCAACATTTTTTAACCAGCTGTGAATATTTAAGAACATATGCAGGTCCTTCTCAAAAAATTAGCATATAGTGTTAAATTTCATTATTTACCATAATGTAATGATTACAATTAAACTTTCATATATTATAGATTCATTATCCACCAACTGAAATTTGTCAGGTCTTTTATTGTTTTAATACTGATGATTTTGGCATACAACTCCTGATAACCCAAAAAACCTGTCTCAATAAATTAGCATATTTCACCCATCCAATCAAATAAAAGTGTTTTTTAATAACAAACAAAAAAAACAACAAATAATAATGTTCAGTTATGCACTCAATACTTGGTCGGGAATCCTTTGGCAGAAATGACTGCTTCAATGCGGCGTGGCATGGAGGCAATCAGCCTGTGACACTGCTGAGATGTTATGGAGGCCCAGGATGCTTCAATAGCGGCCTTAAGCTCATCCAGAGTGTTGGGTCTTGCGTCTCTCAACTTTCTCTTCACAATATCCCCCAGATTCTCTATGGGGCTCAGGTCAGGAGAGTTGGCAGGCCAATTGAGCACAGTAATACCATGGTCAGTAAACCATTTACCAGTGGTTTTGGCACTGTGAGCAGGTGCCAGGTCGTGCTGAAAAATGAAATCTTCATCTCCATAAAGCATTTCAGCCGATGGAAGCATGAAGTGCTCCAAAATCTCCTGATAGCTAGCTGCATTGACCCTGCCCTTGATGAAACACAGTGGACCAACACCAGCAGCTGACATGGCACCCCACACCATCACTGACTGTGGGTACTTGACACTGGACTTCAGGCATTTTGGCATTTCCTTCTCCCCAGTCTTCCTCCAGACTCTGGCACCTTGATTTCCGAATGACATGCAAAATTTGCTTTCATCAGAAAAAAGTACTTGGGACCACTTAGCAACAGTCCAGTGCTGCTTCTCTGTAGCCCAGGTCAGGCGCCTCTGCCGCTGTTTATGGTTCAAAAGTGGCTTTACCTGGGGAATGCGGCACCTGTAGCCCATTTCCTGCACACGCCTGTGCACGGTGGCTCTGGATGTTTCCACACCAGACTCAGTCCACTGCTTCCTCAGGTTCCCCAAGGTCTGGAATCGGTCCTTCTCCACAATCTTCCTCAGGGTCCGGTCTCCTCTTCTCGTTGTACAGCGTTTTCTGCCACATTGTTTCCTTCCAACAGACTTACCATTGAGGTGCCTTGATACAGCACTCTGGGAACAGCCTATTTGTTGAGAAATTTCTTTCTGGGTCTTACCCTCTTGCTTGAGGGTGTCAATGATGGCCTTCTTGACATCTGTCAGGTCGCTAGTCTTACCCTTGATGGGGGTTTTGAGTAATGAACCAGGCAGGGAGTTTATAAAAGCCTCAGGTATCTTTTGCATGTGTTTAGAGTTAATTAGTTGATTCAGAAGATTAGGGTAATAGGTCGTTTAGAGAACCTTTTCTTGATATGCTAATTTATTGAGACAGGTTTTTTGGGTTATCAGGAGTTGTATGCCAAAATCATCAGTATTAAAACAATAAAAGACCTGACAAATTTCAGTTGGTGGATAATGAATCTATAATATATGAAAGTTTAATTGTAATCATTACATTATGGTAAATAATGAAATTTAACACTATATGCAAATTTTTTGAGAGGGACCTGTAGGTTAATTTGAGTACTGTCCTCGCTCATAAATTGTCCAATATTAGATGTGCACACACTTCATCTGAATACAGGGGTCAGTTCAGGTGTTGCTTTTGGGACATGATTATACCTGGATTTCCAGGTCCATTTAATTGTAATTTCATAACCTAAATGTATTTTGTCACATCTTCCACTAGAGTGCACAAGGTAGCTTAAAGTGTGACTGTCTCCGAGCTGCACAATGAGGAAGTGAGTGGGATAAATAGATCAAAAACTTCAGGTATACATTATAGATGCTTGTATCTAGGTGACTGAGACCACTATCTTGCACAACATTTGTTGTAATTTCGTTACCAATGGTTGCTTGTTTAGCTTTAAGGTACCTTCACACTAAACAACTTCACAACGATATCGCTAGCGATCCGTGACGTTGCAGCGTCCTGGCTAGCGATATCGTTGTGTTTGACAGGCAGCAGCGATCAGGATCCTGCTGTGCCATCGTTGGTCGCTGCAGAAAGTCCAGAACTTTATTTCGTCGCTGGACTCCCTGCAGACATCGCTGAATCGGCGTGTGTGATGCCGATTCAGCGATGTCTTCACTGGTAACCAGGGTTAACATCGGGTTACTAAGCGCAGGGCCGCGCTTAGTAACCCGATGTTTACCCTGGTTACCATCGTAAAAGTAAAAAAAACAAACACTACATACTTACCTTCTGCTGTCTGTCCCCGGCGCTCTGCTTCTCTGCACTCCTCCTGCATCCTGTGTCAGCGTCGGCCAGCCGGAAAGCAGAGCAGTGACGTCACCGCTCTGCTTTCCGGCCGCTGTGCTCACAGTCAGTGCAGGAAAGCAGAGCGCCAGGGACAGACAGCTGAAGGTAAGTATGTAGTGTTTGGTTTTTTTACTTTTACGATGGTAACCATGGTAAACATCAGGTTACTAAGCGCGGCCCTGCGCTTAGTAACCCGATGTTTACCCTGGTTACCGGCATCGTTGGTCGCTGGAGAGCTGTCTGTGTGACAGCTCTCCAGCGACCAAACAGCGACGCTGCAGCGATCGACATCGTTGTCGGTATCGCTACAGAGTCGCTTAGTGTGAAGGTACCTATATGCCGGAAACCGGTCAACTATGTCTGGATGGCATTTTTCCAGCATGCACATGAACAGTTATTATATTGTCTCACTAGTTGCGGGCATCCAGTGGTAAAATGCCTCTATGGTTGCTAGGTTTTACAGGAACTTAGACAATGATCTTCTGATTAAGTTCTAGTTAAGGTTCCATGTGGAAAAATCACAACCACATTGCTTATTAGAGATAGGCGGACTAATCCTAAGAGGATCAAGTTGGAGTTTATTTTCCTGAAATTCTTAGAACTGGGTGGGCTTTTCCATAATGCCCTACAACCAGAGGTATAGCTTGGGGTTTAGTTCAGGGAGAGCACAATTTCTTAGTGGACCCCTAACCAAGTAACCTTGATTACAACTACGATGGTGCACCCCAATAATGGATGTAGGTGAACCTAAGCAGATTACCACGCTGTTACTAAAAAAACAATCTCTACACAAAGACCAACACTGATATTAGCGCCATATGGTGACCATATAGTGGTAGTTACTAGTCCTGCAGACCATACAACAGATTACAGTACAGTTATAGATAGTGACATTCTTTCTGATGAAGTCATTCATTTTTCTTGTATTTTCCATCTGGCCCAGACCGACAATTTCTTTCAGCCATAACTCGTCTGCAGAGATTACATCAAAGAAACATCTAACTTCTCACATTTCCAACCATCTATTCCCAACCTGCACAAACTCCTTATTAGTGATGAGCAAGTATACTCGTTGCTTGGGTGGTCTCCGAGTATTTGTCAGTGCTCGAAGAATTAGCTTTCGTGGCCTCAGCTGCATGATTTACGGCTACTAGGCAGGCTGAATACATGTGAGGAATGCCTGTTTGTTAGCAACAATGCTACTCGCTCATCACTACTCCTTATCCTGCTGTCACCCCAATACTGAGCTGCTGCCGTATGCATCCCTATTACTGCACCTGCTATGTGGTACAAAAACAGAGCTCCTCTTAGTGCCCCGCATAGAAATGTACACCACTAGGCCCCTTACATAGTATTAATGCCTCCTTTGTCCACTCTAGATGGTAAAACAAACCTCTAGAATACAGGGTGGTTCAAAAGTCAGTGGACAGTATGTGTAATAGGGTTATGAAGGGGGAGATTTATCAAACATGGTGTAAAGTGAAACTGACTCAGTTGCCCTTAGCAACCAATCAGATTCCACTTTTCATTCTTCACAGACTCTTTGGAAAATTAAAGGTGGAATCTGATTGCTTGCTAAGGGCAACTGAGTAAGTTTCACAGATCCAGTTTTCACAGATAAATCTCGCCCAAATCTGTTTTCTTTTCAGATAATTCAGATAACCCATAATGGCAAATAATTTAAATAGAGATCAAATAAAATGGATTTTAAAAGAGTATTGGAAATCTCAAAATGCTGAAAGAGTTAGAGCAAATTGGGTTGAAACATTTGGTACTGAAGCCCCAAAGAGACAAACCATTTACCGCATTCGTGACAAATTTGATGCCACTGGCTCAATACTTAATGCTCCAAAAACAGGTCGACCCAAAACAGCCTGCACAGAAAATAATAAACAACTTGTTGCTGAAACATTTGTTCAAAGTCTAAAAAAGTCACCAGAAGAGTATCTTTAGAGTTGGAAATTTCATGAGCTTCCATCATGCGAATCCTGAAATCTATTAGGTGGAAAGCTTATCATCCACGTCTAGTTCATGGTTTATTGGAGGATGATCCAGACAGGCGGCTGCAATTTAGTGAGATTATGCTTAACGAAATTGAAGAAAATCCAGTAATTTTAGATAACATTATGTGGAGTGATGAAGCTTCTTTCAAATTATCTGGCCATATTAACAGATATAATTGTATTTACTGGTATAATGAGAACTTGCATTTAACATTAGAGCAACAACTAAATGAGCCTGGTGTCAATGTTTGGGGTGATATTTCAAGTTTTGGTGTTTTGGGACCATTTTTTTTTTTTTTTGATGGAACAGTCACAGGAGATAAGTATCTCGAAATTCTAATGAATCAAGTTGTTCCCCAGTTACAGCAACAGCCTAATGCAAATCCAACAAGATGGGGCCCCTCCACATTATTCAAGAGTAGTCCGCAAGTATCTTGATGAAACATTTCCTAATAAATGGATTGGCCGAAGAGGCCCACTTGATTGGCCGGCACGTTCACCAGACTTCACCCCAATGGATTTTTTCTTTTGGGGAGTACTCAAGGACAAAGTTTATAGTTGAAAACCAAAAAGTGTCAGTGATTTGAAAAATTACATAAGAGATGCGTTTCAAGAAATTAATACCCAAAGAGACTTGTGCAAAACTGTTTGTCGAAGCGTAAGAGGCAGACTTCAAAGCTGTGCAAATTGTGATGGAAAACAGTTTGAGCACCTGCATTGATAAAATGTAAGGGCTTTTGTATTATTGTTCAGAATAAAATTTAATTGTCAATGTTATGCTTGTGTTAGTAAATATAATTTTATATATAAATCAAAATAAATGTTATTATTTTCTGTCCATCTACTTTTGGACCACCCTGTCTATGAATGCCCTGTGCAAGTGCCCTAAAAAACAGGGGCCACTTTTTTCCCCTTAGAAAATAACAATACACTCTGTGTGGTTACAGTCACAATACCCTAAGTGCCCCTACAACATTACGTGTCCACTTAACATTTAACAATGTCCTGGGTCTCTCTTTTGCTCAGCTCCCATATACAAAATATGATGCCCTCACAGCTAACCTCTGCGCAGTGTAATGCACAGCATAATGGCCCCCGCACTGTGTAATTGTCCCTTTGTAGCACCCACACAGTATACTGGCCTCTTAGTAGCACCCAAACTGTTTGATGGTCTTAACACTGTATGACAGCCCCCACACTGTATGATGGCCCCATCATGTGATTGCCCCCAGTGTAGCTGCCACACCGTATCATGCCCTCACACAGTATGATAGCCCCACATTAGCTCCCATACTGTATGATGCCCCCCTCATAGTATAATGGCCCTCACAGTAGTCCCCACAGTGTATGATAGCTTCCACAGTAGTCCCTACTCCCCACACTGTATAATGGCCCCCTAAGCAGCCACCACACTGTATCGTGGCCCCCTACATCGCCCCCCACTCTGTAACATGGTCCCTTTAGTAGCACCACACTATTTCATGGCCCCAATAGTAGCCCCCACACTGTATCATGGCCCCCTTAGTAGTTCCCACTAAGTATGAGTATGATGGCCTTCCATTAGTAGCCCTGACAATGTATGATGGCCTCCCCTTTGTAGTCTCCAATATTTATGAGGGCCTCCTTAGTAGCCCCCACTATTTTTTCAGGGCCCATTAATAACCCCCAATAGCTCCCTCTATTTATGAGGGCCTCCTTGGTAACCCACACACATAATGGCGATCACATAATTTTAAAGTAAAAAAACATCATATATGCCCGTTACCCAGCGAGTTCAGCAGCAGACAGTGGTAAGTTAGGGCAGAGTGATGTGATGATGTCATCACACTGGGGTTGACTATACCTTGTGACCCCCTGGTAGCTGAAGAATCTCATTTGATGAAACACGTTGGGAGCACAGGGACAGTGAAGGGCTTCCATTGTAAGGGTCAGATGTGAGACCACTTCATTTTAATATTTTTGGTTATATTTGGGTGGACTTATATGCACAATATATGCTCATTATATCCTGCATTCACATATGCAACTTTTTGATATGTAGTGATTCCAGTAGGGTTGTACTTTTCATGATTTTTTGAACACTGTGAATTTATCTGTATTCAATATACCCTGTGTTGCTGTCACTTGCTGTCTCTCTTGTGTGTCTTGTGAGTTTGCGGAGATAGATCCAGTCAATTATCTACAGAACTGGTTATTGTTGTCCAGGTACGGACTGTGGTTGAAATTCAGCCCTGGCATTTGAAATCACACAGGCCCATGCTGTCCCCGTCCCCAAGCACCCCATGGGATACATTACTAATATTACCCTGGATGGAGGAAAGCAAGATTTACTACAAGACCAATATTTCTAATGATACCCGTGGCCTGCTGGGGTAAGTGACGGAGTCAGCGACTTTGTGATCGTCACAACTCTTAACAGTATGGGTGTCTTGAGAACACCGACTCTGTTAACAACGTAGCAGACAAGGTGGCCCACAACCAGACAGGCCTTTCTGGCATTTGCCAGAATTGCCAGATGGCCAGTCTGGCCCTGTTGTTGTCTGATATATATACGCTGGTATCCATTGTTTTGTGCATTAACACATCTAATATCTGTATATTCAGCTCTTAACATTTATGAGAGGAGTGAGGTCTCTTTTATTATTCTATTTGTACTTATTACCACCACTTACCCTGCCTGGGTAACTCCATTTTATTATATGATATATTCGTCATCAGAACCACAATATATATATATATATATATATATATAAAAGTGTGTATGTGTGTGTATGTGTGTATCGACGATGATATCAAAAAGGCTGCCATGGCGAAGATGATGTCATAATGGTTGCCATGGCGATGATGATGTCATAATAGGTTGCAATGGTGTTGGTGGTGTCATAATGGTTGCCATGGTGATGATGATGTCATAATGGGTTGCCATGGTGACGGTTATGTCATAATGGTTGCCTTGGTGATGATGTCATAATAAATTGCCATGGCGATGATGATGTCAGAATAGTTGCCATGGTGAAGATGATGTCATAATGGGTATATGGGCACGGAACTATGGCATGGAGGATGTGTATGATGGGTATATGGGCATGGGACTATTGGATGGAGGATGTGTATGATGGGTATATGGGCACAGGACTATGGGATGGAGATTATGTATGATGGGTATATGGGCACGGCTAGTCTTCAGCTAGTCAGTACATAAATACAAAGCCAAAATCATCATCAGTACATAATGAAAGCACTAGCGTTATCAATAGTACATGAATATGACACCAGAAACATCATCAGTAACTAAATACATCACCAGAACCACCATCAGTACATGAATATGTCACCAGTAGCACCATTAGTACGTGAATACGTCGCCGGAATTACCATTAGTACATGAATACATCACTCGATCCACTATCAGTACATGAATACATCAACAGACCCACCATCAGTACTTGACTACGTCACTAGAACCACCATCAGTGAATTAATACTTCACAAGAACTTCCATCAATACATGAAAACAACACCAGAACCACCATAAATACTTGAATACATGACCAGAACCAAGAGTACTTGAATACAAGAACTAAGCTTAGTATAACGATCAACTGTAATATCAAGTCAGCCCCATAAACAATTGTATCACATGAGCCAACAATTCCCAGTATGTCCTTAACATTGGTAAGGAGATACGGGAGTTGTTATTAACAGCCATCTTCAGACTGTGGACCATACGGGAACCACTGTACTGATAAGAATTAGTCAGTATCACAAATAAACATTTACAACCAGGTACTATACAGATTACATCTTCTCTGGAGTCATCTCTTTTCATCTCCATCTTATCTAGATCACATGGTGACTTTCACAGCCACAGCTGGTATCTGCAGACCTTCCTCTTCTCTGGTCTTTTGCAGTACATTCTACACAGTGACCTTTAAAATAAGAGTGTTACTAAAATGCTCTCTGCATAAAAATATCTGTTGATATTATGACCTAAATAAGCCTCTTATAGTATATGGCCCCACCACTGTCTACCATTATCAGCTATAACTGCCACACCATCCGCCCTTATGAACCACTGCATATACCATGGCTGTCCCCTCTCTAATTTTCTAGAACACTTTCTATATATCGACACTGTACCCCCACAATGCTAACCCCTCTCCATATTTTGCCTCTATTTCATGTTGTCCCCTCTCTATATCCATTCTGTGCCTCTTTTCACACTATGGAATCATATTGCCCACAACGCTGCCCTTTTCAAACTGTAAACACTCATCACACTGTCCCCCTACACAGTATGATAGTCACCACAGCCGAACATATGGTATGATATTCACAACAAGCTGCCAGTATGGTCACCACCACAGCCCCCATATACAGTATGATATTTACCACAGAAGCTCAAAAATAGTATGATGTCCAAAACAGCCCCCATGTATACCGTGATGGCCCCTACAGCATCCCATACATTATTTATTATGGCCCACAAACAGCACCTCAAACAGTATGACATGCACCACAGCCCTATAGCCAGTATGGTCACCACAACCCCAGCATAATGTTCTAAACAGATCCATATACAGTATTGTCAACACAGCTTCTCATATATTTTTTGTCCCACACACAGCCCCTCATTTAATGCCTAAATGCACAGCCCCTCATTTCATGACCCCCGCACAGCCCCTGATTTCGTGGCCCCCCCGCACAGCTCCTCATTTCATGGCCCCCACACAGCCCTTCATTTCCTGGCCCTACGCACTGCCTCTCATTTCATGCCCCTCTGCACAGACGCACATTTTATCCCCCTCTGCACAGCTCTTCAGTTTATTCCTCCCCATCTGCATAACCCCTCACTTTATTACTCCCTCATCTGCACAGCCCGTCATTTTATTCCCCCATCTGCACAGCCTCTCAGTTTATCCCCCTCATCTGCACAGCACCTCATTTTATTCACCCCTTAGCTGCACAGCTGCTCATTTAATTCTCCCCATTTGCAAAGCCCTTCATGTTATTCCCCCTCATCTACACAGCCCCTCGCTTTATTCCCCCCTCTGCACAGCCCCTCAGTTTATTCCCGTCATTTTATTCCCCCTTCTGCATAGCCCCTCATTTAATTCTTCCTCTCTGCACAGCCCCTCAGTTCATTCCCTTCAATCTGCACAGCCCTTATTCTATCTCCCCTCTGCAAAGCCTATCATTTTATTTCCCCCCCTATCAGCACAAGCCCTCATTTTATGCAACACTGCACAATAATATAAGAATAATTAGTGCAGCAGTGGACGCTGGACAGTGCGATGACAAAGTAGGTCGTGCCATCCAACGTCCTCTGCGTGTGCTTTCTCCAACAAGGCGCAGGCCTGAAGTGGCCTCTGTGTTGCTGGAGACCCCGGTGGAGCAGGGGAGATTACAGCTCCTCTGCTCCTATGCACACAGCGGCGCACACAGCAATTAAATTTGAGTCTGACAGTTGAGAGTAGGGAGGGAGCAACAGCCAGGATGCAGGCAGGGAGAAGGTGGAGCAGTGACAGTGACTGACATCGCTCACCTCTGTGCCTGCACCCAGCCGTCACTGTGCTTAATGTCTGCACCTGTAGAAAGGCACCATGCGGCCACAGTCCGCAATTCTCTTTTATCAAAGTGTTCCCCCCTCGGGTAGGCAGGATTCCACGCTGTAGGCAGGTGCCTACCCTGCCCACCCCTTGTTCCAACTGGGGTTGAGCTATAACCCTGATTTCCTGGGACAGAGCGACAGCTCCCCAAGCTCAGGATTGTCCCATGGATCCAGAACAGTTTGGAGGTGTGATAATATGATAATTATCCACAACTTTTAAGATGGTAAATCCCACTCTAAATCTCTGACTATGGCATTTATCATGCGCTGGCAGGGGAAGCGGGCACATCATTCCACCCACACATTGACACACCCGTGACATGATCATGGTGCACCGTTAGGATGTCATGACAGCTGAGGATTTGCTGAAAGCCCTCGTACCTGTCATTGCGATTTTCCTGCAAAAGGCAGCCGTGGTTGCCCCATTAAAAATAAAACAATAAAAAAATACACATATTTGGTATCCTAGTGTTCTTGAAAGTCTGATCTATCAAAATATAAAATAAATTATTCGGATCAGTAAACAGTAGTGATGTCATGATGTGACTGACCCAGTGTGAAACGACCCAACAGTAGGTCTGTCAACACAACAAACAAGGGAACACCGGGGACACAATTACAATGGTAGGCCCTGTCGGTAGGGACTGGGGGAATGGGCACCTTCTGCACTGGCCTGCAGATGTGCCCTAGTCTTGCTATCGTCCCTATATGGGTTCTTTCACCCCATCGCCAGCCAGGATACCTAGTCCCTCACATGCCCTGCACCTATCCTTACATTGGGAACTGGCAGGTGAGAGCACTGGTCAAACCGCTGCACTAATACAACAAGGGGTAAGGAAAGACAGACAAGGTATATGCAAACAACACTTAGCTTATTGCTGCAAAGCACAGCACAGAGGGAAGAAACACCAGATTCACTGGACTAAGCAGAAGAACAACTGTTCCCAGCAAGCTCCTTCTCCCAGCTTGGTCGCTGCAGAATGAACTAACACCAACAGTCAGCTGATGCACCAGGTGACCTCTTAAAGGATGGTGGGAGTGGTCACCACCACCATCAGCTGACCCAGGAGCAATGCAATGCAATTACACCAGCGGCCACCGGGGGGAACTGCATTAACCCCCAATGACCAGAAAGGGAAAAAGGTTTTAAACTGAGGGAAACCAGATCTGCCACAAATCCAAAATTGGATCGTGACAGTACCCCATTTTTAATGAGGGGCATCTGGACCCTCAACACTGGACCTCACCAGTAAACAAGCTACAGTGAGGATGTCTCGAATCACCAGAGTTCACCTCGTCAGTCACCTGACCCTCAGGTTTACGGTGGACACAGCACGATGGAGATTACAACGTAGGCGGCACAAATCTCCAGAGCACCGACCTGTGGAATGAGTTGTGTATAGGCATTACTGAGGGTAACTCCAACTGGTAAGTCCCTGGGCTGACAATGGCTGACACCCGATATGGCCCGATTACCCTCGACCTCCAGATTCCAGTACCACACTTCCACCTGATATTTTTGGTGGACACCCATACGTATTCATTCGCACACAGGTCCAGAACGTTTATTTTCACGCATGCATCTGCCACAAGATGGTGAAATCTTTACAGAACAAACAACAGAGGCGTCCCCCTGTGTTACCAAACTCACCCCCCCACTATGCACCAAGGGAACCACAACCCTCCTCTGATCCCTCCTCCTAAGAGGCCTCTAACATACCGGGTTAGCATGTAGTGAGGGTAGAGTCTTACCCCTACTCCCTGGCAGCACCTCTACTGCCCCCACTGGAGAAGAAGGGGTAGGTTGTAGAAGGACAGCCGAGATCATAGCCGAGATCATAGCTCTCGGGCAGCAGTCCTCACACGACTGACCCCCAGCTGACTACTTCCCTGGACCCCCAGTCTATGACCGGGTTGTGTTTTTTCAACCAAGGGAGTCCGAAGACCATGGGAGTTGGTATGCTCTCCAAGACATAGCATGACCTGGACTCTTCATGACAAGCCCCTGTACGCAGATGTATATTGTCTACGACTTGGATAATGCTCCACTGGCTAAGCGGGGCAGAGTCAATGGTCTGGACGCTTAGGGGTCTTGCTAGCACCCTACTCATCAGGCCATGGGTCTGGACAAAATGAGCATCCACCAAATTGACTCCTGCTCTACTGTCCTCAAGCACCGGAATATCCTCAGTTACCCCACCAACAACCACCTCAGCAGGTAAGGTACACTCAGATGAGAAAATGGAGGATATATACACTCCCTGGTCTCTTCCGTCCACACGACCAGGGGGACGCGGCTTCTTAGGTGGAACAGGTATTTTGGTGCGAGCTGGGCAGACATTGATAAAATGACCAGTCTGCCCAGAGTAAAAACATGCCCCCACACCACGGTGAACCACAGACAATCCCATTTGAGAACCAACTCCTCCCACCTACATGGGTTCACCAGCCTGGACAGGTGTGTCCTCCTCCCTAGCAAGGACTACAGGGGGCACATTTGGTGTATGCCTCTCACTCAAGCGTCTATCCACCCAGATGGCAAGTGACATGGCAGCCTCCAATGACCTGGGGGCGGTGTAATGCACCAGAGTATCTTGCAACCTAGGGGACAGACCTTGCACAAAATGGCTCCTAAGGGCAGGGTCATTCCACTGTGTGTCAGTGACCCACCTCCTGAACTCTGAACAGTACTCCTCAGCCAGCCGGCCCCCCGCTTGATCTTCCGGAGTAGGGATTCCACCAAGGAGACACCATCTGGATCACCATATACCAGCGCCAGAGCCACAAAAAACTCGTCCACTGACCGTTGAGATGGAGAACTGGTCGGCAGAGAGAAGGCCCAGGATTAAGGATCATCCTTAAGAAGGGAAATGATTATCTTGTTGAGGGAGAATCTAAATTGATCCTTCACGGTTGACTCAGTGACTTCCAAATTAATCTACAGGGTGTTGCCGGCAACTGAAAATGACCAGACGGAGACGCATGCCTCTGTATGGGGGATCGAGCAGATCTCTGGGCCCCCGTTTACTGTGTATGAGTTTTCATAGTCATAGAAATTATACTTCAACCAATCAGCATAAGAATACGCTCACAGTTCTTAACCTATAAGAATGCAGGAAAAACTTAACCCATGAGGATACAGGAAAAATGGAAACTACAGATATGATCATGTCTTTTTGGCATAAAAAACATATTAACAGATGCCTCAGTCTTGTATAGCGATACACCCCCGAGGCTCTTATCTGGCTCGGCTCGAGTTAGAACACTCAAGGTCTTTATACCAATTATGAACCATAGCCTAGTTGAATAACAGGCTTGTGAAAAACAAGATAAAATTACTTCATGGCAGCTGTAACCTTCTACCTAATTAAATAACAGAATTTATCTTTAACCAACAAGAAAATGGAGTCAAAGCACAAAATGGAGTCAAAGCACAAAATGGACAATCTTTCATAATTTGTTCCTTCACATTCTCACCTGTTGTTCCTCACTCCCTGATGAACAAGGGTGGAGGCTGAAGTATAGCTTGCAGGCCTCCTTAAAAAACAAAACTGTATCTCTCCCTCCAGAGAACCTGTCAGGGAGAGGCCCAGAACCCCAACAACTGCTGCAGCTGCTGCACGACCTCACCATGCAGATCCTTAAGCTCAGTGGTGAGAGTCTGGAGCAGTTGGGCAAAGGCCTGCATTTGAGCCATGGCTCACCAGAAAAAATTTGACGGTCGGTGTTAATGTCACGATGTGACTGACCCAGTATGAAACGACCCAACCGTAGGTCTGTCACAAACAGCACAACAAACAAAGGAACACCGGGAACACAATTACAATGGTGGGCCCTGTCGGTAGGGACTGGGAGAATGGGCACCTCCTGCACTGGCCTGCAGATGTGCCCTGGTCTTGCTATTGTCCATATAAAGGTTCTTTCACCTCATCGCTGACCAGGATACCTAGTCCCTCAGTTGCCCTGCACCTATCCCTACATAGGGAACTGGCAGATGAGAGCACTGGTCCCACCGCTGCACTAATACAACAAGGGGTAAGGAAAGACAGACAAGGTATAGGCAAACAACACTTAGCTTATTGCTGCAAAGCACAGCACAGCGGGAAGAAACACCAGATTCACCGGACTAAGCAGAAGAACAACTGTTCCCAGCAAGCTCCTTCTCCCAGCTTGGTCGCTGCAGAATGAACTAACACTGACAGTCAGCTGATGTACCAGGTGACCTCTTAAAGGATGGTAGGAGTGGTCACCACCAACATCAGCTGACCCAGCAGCAATGCAATGCAATAACACCAACGGCCTCCGGGGGGGGGAGGGGGGAACTGCATTAACCCTCAATCACCAGAAAGGAAAAAAGGTCTTAAACTGAGGGAAAGCAGATCTGCCACAAATTCAAAATTGGATCGTGACAAGTGATGAGCGAGTGTACTCGTTGCTCGGGTTTTTCCTAGCACGCTAGGGTGATCTCCGAGTATTTGTGACTGCTTGGAGATTTAGTTTTTGTTGAAGCAGCTGCATGATTTACTGCTGCTAGCCAGCCTGAGTACATGTCGGGGTTGGCTGGTTGCTAGGAAATCCCCACATGTAATCAAGCTGTCTAACAGTTACAAAGCATGCAGCTGCGGCAAGAAAAACAAAATCTCCGAGCAGTCACAAATACTCGGGAAAACCTGAGCAACGAGTATTATACTCGCTTATCACTAGTAAACAGCTAATGAGAAAAGAAAAAACAAAACACCAGAATTATGTTTTTTTGGCAGCCACAAAACATTACAATAATGTGCAATAAGATTCGATTAAAACGTTGTATCTACCCCAAAACGATATAAGTAAAAATGTCTGTTCAGATTAAGCCCTCACACAGCTCCATATCCTGAAAAATTAGTAAGTCATGGGTCTCGGAAAATGGCAACAGGAGAACTTTTTTTTACGCATTTCCAATTTTTTTTTCACCACTTAAATAAAAAAAAATTCATATAGTAACAAGGTAAATTAAAAAAAACAATTGTGAAATTGCACTCTTTTACATTTCAATGCATTTGGAACTTTTTTCTGCTTTCCAGTGCACCACATGGTAAAATGAATGACGCCATTCAAAACTACAACTTGTCCTGCAAAAATCATGCCCTCCTATGGCTAAATTGACATAAAAATAAAAAAAGTTATGGCTCTTGGAAGAAGGGGAGGAAAACACGAGAAAGAAAAAGCAGAAAATGCCTATGATGTAAAGGGTTAAAATGGCTTTTTGGCGAAAACAAGTTATCATCTATACGCAAGTGGCTGGTGGGTGTCCGACCATTGGGACCTGCATTAATCAGAGGAATGAGGAACTTTTCTCCTGGATACGACACTTTTTCCTATTTCAAAATGGAATGACAGGTCGGATGACTGATTGCCACTTCAATCATTCTCTAAGGGGCTGCAAAAAAAAAAACCCAAAACGAACACAAAGCTCGCAGTTATATAGGGAATATATAAAATGGTGGTAGAACAAAGTCTCCTTTCCAGGGAGGATAAATTAGTTCCCCAAATTGCCCATAGATAGTGATCACTAGTGATGGGACTTCGGGGTTTTTTTTGGGAATCGGCTCTTTCGGCTCGGCTCAGCAAGAAGAGCCGACTCTTTCGGCTCTTGAATCGGCTCTTCAGTAATCTCACCAATATAATGACACAAAACCTTCTAGTTAACAGATTAACATTGTTTATATTATTTTTCATTATAAGAACATCAAACAAATGCAAAAAATGTGCAAAACAGCAGGATAACTTAACAGTGAAACATTTTTAGAAGGTCATTAGGACAAATTGGCATTAAGAAACACTAAGTGCCTCAGTTTGGACGGGCTGATCCGGTTTCTTCTCTCTGTGATTATCTGCCCTGTTTTGGAGAAAATTCTCTCTGAAGGGACTGATGTTGCTACTGAACACAGGGCAGGATGCCAATAAAGGCTTCTTTCACACTAGCGTCGGGCTCGGCCCGTCGCAGTGCGTCGGGCCGAGGTTACCGACGCTAGCGTTGTCTCCGCCGCACAACGGGTGCAGCAGATGCTGCTTTTCAGCGCATCCGCTGCCCCATTGTGAGGTGCGGGGAGGTGGGGGCGGAGTTCTGGCCGTTCATGCGCGGTCGGAAAGACGATCCGTCGGCTGCAAAAAACGTTACATGGAACGTTTTTTTGCGGCCGACGGTCCGCCACAACACGGCGCAACCGTCGCGCGACGGTTGCGACGTGTGGCAATCCGTCGCGTAATGTTAGTCAATGGAGAAAAAACGCATCCTGCAAACACTTTTGCAGGATGCGTTTTTTCTGCAAAATGACGCATTGTGATGGATTGCAGTTAATGCTAGTGTGAAAGTAGCCAAAGATGTAAGAAGACAGTGCATGAGGACAAGTGAAACTTGAGCTGTGACTGGCTGCTCTGTGGTCACATGTTCTGCCTTCATTTACATCCTGCTTCTGTACTTTCAGCAGCAGCTTTCCTCTCTCCCCCTCCAGCACACAGTCTCTCCTGGCTCCTCTCCTCCCCCTCCACCACCAGGCTGACGTCAGCAGCACAGGGAAGGGAGGAGAGCAGAGAGCCACTAGATAACAAGCGGCTCACTGATAGGTGCCGGCTCTTATCGTTCGTTCACAGTGAAGAGCCGGCTCGTTGAGTCGGCTCCTTCATGAACGTCACATCACTAGTGATCACAGAAGTCGGACTTCCACCAATTACAGTTATCACTTATCCTATGGACTTGATAAAAAGGTTCACCAGTAAACTAAAAATATAAAAAATAGATCACTTTTTAAAATTTGAAGTCTTTGCTGAATTTTCCCCAAAAGATTGATTCTCATTGAATAAATTTGCATAAATCGCTTAATTAAAACACCTCCAATTGCCTGGAAAATATTTATAGAACACTGTGAGTTCTACTTGGGGTAAATTGAATATGTTTGCTATATACAGTACAGAGCAAAAGTTTGGACACACCTTCTCATTTAAAGATTTTTCTGTATTTTCATGAGTATGAAAATTGTAAATTCACACTGAAGGCATCAAAACTATGAATTAACACATGTGGAATTATATACTCAACAAAAAAGTGTGAAACAACTGAAATTATGTCTTATATTCTAGGTTCTTCAAAGTAGCCACCTTTTGCTTTGATGACTGCTTTGAAGTCTCTTGGCATTCTATTGATGAGCTTCAAGAGGTAGTCACCGGAAATGGTCACTTCACAGGTCACTTCGGGCCACAAACAGAAAATTGATATCATCAACTGTGGAGACCAGACTGAACCAAAGGATCCATTTTGTCTCCCAGATGAAATCTGCTTCTGCACAGCAAACTTGACATTTCCTTTTATAAAAGTAATCACGCGCGCATTTCTCCTTGATATTGTAGCCTTTCACCCACATACCAGATATTGTAACTTTTCACTAGTATAGATTTGCTTTGTAAGTGATTATGAAATATGAGCGCTTGTGCGCATGTCTGTAAATGCCTAACTTCTTACTATATAAAGAAGGGGCAGCGCCCAGTGAGGCAGGCGTGCTCCGGGGCTACCCCTGTTTATGAACACACAACCTTTGTGCTGCGTGTCATTTACTTGGATTCCTCAATCCAGGAAGCCAGGGACGGAAGAGGACTCAACATTTCTTGGCGCCCGAAACAGGGACCCGAGGCGAGAGTGTCTACTCGAGATTCACCTACGGATACGGACAACGGAGATCTGGGATAATGGACGGCAAATGAATTGAAAAACCTTGCCAGGTAAGAGACATTATTAGTTCTCTTTTATCTGCCCTGTATTATCCGAAAGATCTCTACGAGCCGTGTCACGCTGGGTTAGTCTAGTAGTGAGTAGATACCTATAAAACTCGGGTTACCATATTGTATAGATTTATGAGTCCTGTCCCTGGCAGTGTGTGAACAAGTGTGAAGGTTGTGGCATGTTATGAAAGAAGGATAAAAGTACATAGAACAATAAGCCGAAATTGTTAGGACAAGTCTTATTAGTGAAGTCAGCCTAACTGGGTAATGTGGTTGCGTCCTTTCGGGGAGACCTCCGCCCATGCTTGACTCTCTTTGAGAAACTTGTTCCTTCATTTTTGGATAAGAGTTTGATAGAATGAGCCCAGGACACGAGTCCATGAGCCTGGGACAAGTATGATAACAGAGACGGAGAGTTTGGTGATCTGTTTGGTGTTGCTGATCCTGTTTGCGTGCATTGTAGGAATCAAGTTTATTCTGCACATTAGAAAGAACGGAGCAGATCAGCCCTTCAATATCTTAGCTCCCTAGGAGAGAAGGCAACGAGACATCACTCCAGAGAGGTGGTTGTCCAAACGTCACCTAGGGTAGATACAGCTATTATTGAAAAGAAAAATGGGAAATATACAGACAAAATCCGTCTTAGGACAAGTAGAAGCAAAAGATATCATACAGGAAAGATGTGGAAAGACAGTCAGAAGGCAGATCAGAAGGGTAAGAGAAAAATTGGGAATTTCAGAAGCACTTATGTTTAGCACTGAATGGGAAAGACTGAGTAAAGAACGAGGTGGAATTATCAAAGACAATGGGTGGGAAGAAATCATACACTGTATGATAAAGGTCTCAAAAACAGCTAAAGAGGAGAATTGGAAGTATGATCCAGACACTTCCAAATGGAGTATGGGTACGGGAAAATGTTGTGCCACGACTCATTCAGTTCCTCCTCCTTACCTAGATCCGAATGTTCAACCATTTGTACCTTCTGAAGGAGGACAAACCAAACCAAATTTATATCCTGGGTTAAATGGGGTGGAAGGATGGGTGTGCAAAAATTGTGGCCAGCAGAATCCAGACTGGAGAACTGAATGTTCTGCCTGTGGGGCCCCCAGAGGTCATCAATTGTTAGCTCCTGTTAGGATAGTACCGAAACCCTTCAGAGAAACTGGTGTAGATGGAGCAATGGCAACTAGATATCACCAAACCCGACAATACTTCCCTTGGTCCCCCGCTGAAGGAATGTCTCTTCTACATAATGCACCAGATCCTACCCAGTACCCAGTTAGATTCGCACAGTATATACAGCAAATTATGCAGACTCATGCAGGAGTCTGGGCAGATGGAGAGGAATTATGTAGAATGAAAATGACTCCTGGTCTCTTCCAGGAACTGCTAACACATCTACAGGGACACAGGCCACAGGTGGGACAGGAGCTACAAGAGGGACAAGCGGGACAAGGTGCCTTACAAACGATAGAATCAGGAACACAATTTGTAGACCATTTAATAGTTTTCATGAGGCAGAAACAGAGGCAGAGAGGAACAACGGGAGTGGTGGCTCAGAGACCTGGACAATCGGTAGATGAATATTATCTAGGGGTAGAGAATAATTTTAGAGATGAAGGAATAGATCTAACCACTCCAGGAATGATGAGGTTAATTACAAAAACCTTTATAGATGGATTGTCTCCAAAAGTAAAGGAAAAACTTAAGGCTGCAACTCCTGATTGGAGAACCTTGGAAGACCCACACTTGGCCAGGCAAAAAGCCGTAGGGATAGAGTTGGATTTAAGAGAAAATCATAAGCCTGTCAGAATAGCGCAAGCAAACACAACAGGTGGAAGGGCAAGACATAATTTTCCCTGTCATTACTGCAAGAAACCAGGACATTTCCAGAGAGAATGTAGAAAGAAGCAGGCAGACATAAAATCAGGAAAATTTGTACCAAAGAATAAGCCCTCAGACATCCAACAGACATCCATAGTGGATGGTCCCATACCAGATTCAGATTGACTCAATGTGTTACAAACTTCCCTACCAGCTAGAAGACCTATAATACAGGTGAATGTAGGGGGGAGAGAGATTCCATTCTTGATAGATACAGGTGCAACTTCCTCAATTTTGAATCAAGATTTTCTTCCAAACCCGGAAGATATTTCACAACAAACAACTTTTGCTGAGGGTTATGATGGGGTAATTCAAACACTACCATACACTGTGCCCCTAGAGGTCTCATTAGGACCTAAATGTTTTGCATCCAGATTTTTGTATGCCAGAGGTGCCCCAACATGTTTGTTGGGAACTGATGTCTTGAAGAAATTAGAAGCTAACATCAATTTTAGGGAAGATGGCACAGTCATGCTGACTATCCCTGATGATGCAGAAACATTAGAACAATATGTCAGAATTCAGGCTTTTGAGGATTATACTGAAGAAAAAGAGTACACCACAGATCTAGACCTCTCAACGGTCCCAGAAACACTGTGGGCACAGGGTGACACTGATGTGGGATTATTGCATATCTCTCCTGTAAAACTATCTGTGCAACCAGGAACTGTTCTCCCACAGCTCAGACAATACCCTGTGAGTGCCCAGCAGGAACTAGCGATTACAAAACAGATAGAGGGATATAGAGAGAAAGGGGTTTTGGTAGAGATACAATCACCTGCTAACACTCCTCTGTATCCAGTCAAGAAGAGAACTCTTGATAAGGGTTCTATGCCCAAATATCGTATGGTACATGATCTAAGAGAAATAAACAAAGTTCTAGATCCAATCACCCCAGTTGTACCCAATCCTCATACGTTACTATCACAGATACCAGCCAGTTCTCAAGTGTTTACTGTAATAGATCTTTCAAATGCATTTTTCTCGGTTCCTTTACACCAAGACAGTTGGCATTTGTTTGCATTTACATTTAAGGGCAAACAGTTGGCGTGGACACGCCTTCCACAGGGAATGATACACTCCCCTACTCTTTATTCAAATGCCCTACAAACAGTCCTTCAGAGGTTTGAACCCGAACCACAGGTAGTAATTTTGCAGTATGTGGATGACCTACTACTTTGCTGCCCAGATCTAGAAACTGCAGAAAGGTCCACTGTGAGTTTACTATGTTTTCTAGAAAAAGAAGGGTGTAAAGTGAATAGACAAAAGCTACAAGTTTGTCAGACCAAAGTGGTCTTTCTAGGTCATTGCATTTCTCAAGGTAAAAAGCATCTTACACCTCAAAGAACTGAAGCAATAAGACAGATGAATGAGCCTAGAAATCATAAACAGCTACGAGCATTTTTAGGAATAGTGTCTCATTGTAGACAATGGATTATACATGCCAGTCAACTAATGCAACCACTGTATGACTGTGTACAAAGTGAACCTTACATGTTGACAAAAGAAGGTCAGATTTCGTTCCAACAATTAAAAGATGCCCTTGTTTCAGCTCCAGCGTTAGGGCTACCAGACTACACCAAACCATTTCAGCTTATGGCTGCAGAAGTTGATTCCCATGCTACAGGAGTTCTTACCCAGAAGCATGCAGGGAAACAAAGACCAATTGCATATCTTTCAGCAAGGTTAGATCCCGTAGCTAGAGCAGCGCCAACCTGTGTACGTGTAGTTGTTGCTGTCTCACTATTGTTGGACAAAGCATCAGAAATTGTCCTAGAGCATCCACTCACAGTTCAAACTACACATGATGTTTATGGGATATTAAACCAGGTCCAACCAAAACACATCTCCATGGCCAGACATTTGCGGCTGCAGTGTTCTTTGCTGCTCCCCTCTACTACCACATTTGCAAGGCTTCAGACTCTCAATTTAGCTACACTGCTACCTCTCGAGTCTGAAGGGGGGAATAAGGACACTGATCCATACGCAAATTTTTTCCCTACAGATACACATGATTGTACAGAGCTCATTTTACAAGAAACGGTAGGCTTACCCAATGTATCCGAAACACCACTTCAAAATCCAGATTTAGAGCTGTTTATAGATGGTAGTAGGTTTGCAGATGACACAGGTAACTTCCATACAGGGTATGCAGTTGTGTCAGAATCTGAAACTCTCAAAGCAGAACCGCTTCCACCGAAACAATCTGCACAAGAAGCAGAACTAACAGCATTGATTGAAGCTCTAAAAATAGCTGAGAATCAGACAGCTAATATATACACTGATTCTAGGTATGCACATGGTATTGTGTTTGATTTTGGAGTAATCTGGAGAGCTAGAGGTTACATGACAGCATCAGGACAACCTGTAAAACATGCTTCTCTGATCAAACAGATCTTAGAGGCTGCACAAGAAACAAAAGAAGTAGCAGTAATCAAGGTAGCTGCACATGTGAGACTCGACACTAGGGAATCTAGGGGAAATGATAGGGCTGATAAAGCAGCCAAAGCAGCAGCAGTCAAACCCTTACAACAGGTCCATACTGTAAACCTCACAGAAAATACTGAAGATAGACTGAGACAAGCACAGGAAGATGCAGGAGAAGAGGAGAGGGACAGGTGGAAAAAGGAAGGGGCAGAAGAACAAGAGGGAATTTGGAAGAAAGATGGACTAATATGTCTACCTAGAGCCTGGTACCCGATAGTAGTTGGTGGATTACATCACCCTACGCATGTGTCTGCAAATGCAATGACACTACTGGCAAAGCAAGTCTGGTTGGCTCCAGGTTTTGGCAACTACGCAAGAGACTATTGTGCTGCATGCGCTATATGCCTGACACATAATCCCGGACAGACAGCAAAGACCCCTATGAAGCACCACGTCCGACCTCTCTACCCGTTTCAACGGTTGCAGATAGACTTTATCCAGCTGCCAAAGAGTAATGGGTATGAGTATGTGTTGGTGTGTGTGGACATGTTCTCGGGGTGGCCAGAGGCCTATCCAGTTCGGAAGGCTTCAGCTAAAAACACTGCTGTAAAGCTAGTTACCGAACTGGTGCCCCGTTATGGTCTCCCTGAAGTGATCGAGTCAGATAGGGGTACTCATTTCACTGGAGAAATATTTCAAAATGTACTGAAAATGTTGGGTGTTGAAAGTCAGTTACACACTCCGTATCATCCTCAAAGTTCTGGTAAGGTGGAACGCATGAATGGAACTTTAAAATTAAAAATACAGAAAGCCATGGCTGAAACAGGAAAGCCTTGGACAGAATGCCTTCCACTGGCCCTTTACTCAATACGCAATACCCCAAGGGGTAAGACTAAACTGTCTCCACATGAAATTTTGTTTGGCAGGACTGCCAATTTAGGATGTTACTTTCCACAGCAACTTGTGTTAAATATTGAATCACTGACTTCCTATGTGCAAAATCTTCAGAAACAATTAACTAAGGTGCATGCACAAGTTTTTGCTTCCCTTCCAGATCCTGATAACACTGAAGGAAGTCACAAGTTGGAACCAGGTGATCAAGTCTATATAAAAAGACACACCAGAAAGGCTCTTGAACCAAGATTTGACGGACCCTTCCAAGTCCTGTTGACAACACCTACATCAGTCAAGCTTGAAGGAAAGGCATCATGGATACATGCAAGCCATTGCAAAAAAGCAGTATAAAACTCATGATATTGATGTTAATAATGTTAACCACAACGAAGGCATGGGAAAGACTAAATTCTTTAGCCCCTTTGAACAATAGATTCGTACAACATCATAGAAAATTAGTGCACGACTTGTTAAACAATACACAAACCCTGACAGATTGTTGGATCTGTACCCATTCGCCGGTATCAGCCACAAGTATACCTTTTCTAGCAGTTCCCGTATCAGCAGAAGAAATATTCGCTTGGCCTAATTGTTCAGACAACCTGGCCAACAACCAAACTGGTAATACTAGGCTATGGAATACTACAATGGCCATACCAATTGTGGGATGGGTAGAATTTCCTTGGTGGCAGGGTAATCTCTCAGGGAGTAGTACACATCTACAATATTTGGCCTATAAGGGTGGAGCCTGGGTCCCTAGGAATAAGACTGGATTAACTAATTTAGGACAGGTCCCCACAGAAAATCTACAGCTCAGTTTCAGTACAACCGCCCCTCCCTCTGATGCTTTCAAACCTGTAGTATTGGAAAGATACATACATAATAGAAAATGGGAACATTCTGAGTTGTTCCCCCAAGGTGAAGATAACAGTTGTACAAGTAAGCCGGGGAACCTGGTTTGTAATGAATCCAATGAGTATGTCAACGGAATGCATGTGTGTGGGAATCCCGCAGCCGGGTACTGTAGCCCCTTGGGACAAAAACCCTCTTGGTGTATGCTTCAAAATGTATCTAGTTTTGTGGATTTGGCTCACAGATTGGTATTGCAGCACTCAGCTCTATGGGATCTGCCTGAAGGTACATTTTGGATATGTGGAGAAGGAGCATATAAATGGCTTCCCGTAGGTATAAAGGGTACTTGTACATTAGGACGCCTAACCCAGCCAACTGGTTCAGAGGGATCGGTGGGTGGGTTGCCGGGATTATGCAGAGCATAATACATATAGTTATGATTATTGTAATCATATATGTGTTATTCAAGATTGTACTCAAGGGTATCTCAGTATGCACAAATAAATTTTGTGTAATAGATGCAAGAGTATAAAGTTTATTATTGCCGTACTAATTTTCTTTTATATTTTAGTATACTGCCGCATAAAGAAGAAAATGCACAAGCTTCATGCAAAAATTTATGACAAATTATAAAAGAATATGTCAAAGGGGGGAATTGTGGAGACCAGACTGAACCAAAGGATCCATTTTGTCTCCCAGATGAAATCTGCTTCTGCACAGCAAACTTGACATTTCCTTTTATAGAAGTAATCACGTGCGCATTTCTCCTTGATATTGTAGCCTTTCACCCACATACCAGATATTGTAACTTTTCACTAGTATAGATTTGCTTTGTAAGTGATTATGAAATATTGTGCGCATGTCTGTAAATGCCTAACTTCTTACTATATAAAGAAGGGGCAGCGCCCAGTGAGGCAGGCGTGCTCCGGGGCTACCCCTGTTTATGAACACACAACCTTTGTGCTGCGTGTCATTTACTTGGATTCCTCAATCCAGGAAGCCAGGGACGGAAGAGGACTCAACATCAACCATTCCCATTTTATTTAGGTGTATCCATATAAATGGACCACCCTGTAGAAAAACCCCATATGTGGCTGTACAGTATTGCTTAGCCACACAGCCAGACTCGGAGGGGCGGAGCGTTATCCTCCTGGAGAGCAGATTTTCCTAGAATAGTTTGCGACCTACATATACAGAGTCCCTAAGTGCTAGAAAAGCAGATTTCCACCCTCAAGTGACCGCATTTTGGAAATTATACCCCTTGGGAATGTATCTACAGTATTGACGATTTTGAATCCATGGTTGTTTTCCAGAAACAAGCAGAATTGGTTTTATTTTTTTTACATAATTCCTCTTGTAGTATAAGTGATAAGTGAAGACGACTTTATTGTTCGGGTCAGTGCTATTACAGATATACTAGGTTTATATTGGGTTTTTATGTTTGGCTGCTGTCATACACTAAAAGATGCTTTTTATTGCAAAACTAGTTTATGCATCCCCATATTTAGACAGGAATAAGTTTTCCATATTTCGGCTGACAGAGTCATGTGACAGCTTAGTTTTTGTTTGACGAGTTAATGTTTTTATTGGTACCATTTACGGGCGCACATCATTTTTTGACCACTATCTATTCGGATTTTTAGGAAGCAGAAAAAAACAAAAACACCAATTCAGGCTTTGTTTTCTGGGGATTTTTTGTACACCGTTCCGCATATGATAAAATTGATAAGGCAGCTTTATTCTACGAGTCAGTATTATTACAGCGATACACATTTTTATCATTTTTTTATATTTTGTCACTTTTACATAATAAAAACTATTTTATAAAAAAAATAATTATTTTTGCATTGCTATATTCAGAAAGCTATAGCTTTCTTATTTTTCCGTTGATGGAGCTGTATGGCAGCTTTACTATTGCGGGACAAGATGATGTTTTCAGCGGTACCATTTTTATTTACATTAGCTTTTTTATCGCGTTTTTATTGCACTTTTTTGCCTAATTTTTTTTTTACACTGAATGGGTTAAATAGTGGGACAGTTTTATTGGCTTGGTCTTTCCGGAAGCAGCGATACCAAATATGCGCACCGTATATACTTGAGTATAAGCCGACCAGAGTATAAGCAGTGACCTCTAATTTTGCCACCAAAAACTCGAAAAACGTAATGACTTGAGTATAAGCTTAGGGTGGGAAATGCAGCAGCTACTGGTAAATTTCAAAAATTAAAATAGATACCAATTACCAATAAAAGTAAAATTAATTGAGACATCAGTAGGTTAAGTTCTTTTGAATATCCATATTGAATCAGCAGCCCCATATAAAGCTCCATAAAGTTCATTATGGGCTCCATAAGATGCTCCATGCAAAATACGCCCCATGTAATGCTCCATAAAGTTCCTGATGGGCCCTATAAGATGCTCCATAATAAAATATGCCCCATATAATGCTCCATAAAGTTTATGATGGGCCCCATAAGATGCTTCATGCAAAAATATGCCCCATATAATGCTGCACAAAAGTTGATTATGGCTCCATAAGATGCTCCATAGAAACGTTGGCCCCATATAATCCTGCACAAAGGTTGATTATGGCCCCAAAAGATGCTCTATAAAAATATTTGCCCCATATAATGCTGCACAAAGGTTAATTATGGCCCCACAAGATGCTCCATAGAAACATTTGCCCCATATAATGCTGCATAAAGGTTGATTATGGCCCCATAAGATGCTCCATTGAAAATGTGCCCCATATAATGCTGCATAAAAGTTGATTATGGCCCCATAAGATGCTCCATAAAAACATTTGCCCCCCCATGCAGCTGCTGCGATGAAAAAAAATGACATACTCACCTCTTGTGCTGAGCAGGCGGGGACACCGCTACTTGCGATATTCACCTGTCCCCGTTCCACCACGGCTCACACTAAACATGTCATCGTGCCCTCTGACCTGAATGTCACAGGCAGAGGACGCGGAAGACGGAGCGGGGACAGTTGAATATTGCATGACTCTCCCCTGTCATACTCACCCTCCTGGCGTGGTCCTTGGCAGCTTCTCTGCGATGGTCTCTGGCGCCGGCAGCTTGTTCCTGTGTTCAGCGGTCACTAAAGTAATGAATATGCGCTCCACCCCTATGGGAGTGGAGCCGCGTCCATATTCATTACTTTAATAAACGGTACCACATGACTGCCGAACACAGGAAGAGCTGCGGGCACCGGAGAAGCAGGGACCCCATTTGCAAAGTCCTTCATGTTATTCCCCCTCATCTACACAGCCCCTCGCTTTATTCCCCCCTCTGCACAGCCCCTCAGTTTATTCCCGTCATTTTATTCCCCCTTCTGCATAGCCCCTCATTTAATTCTTCCTCTCTGCACAGCCCCTCAGTTCATTCCCTTCAATCTGCACAGCCCTTATTCTATCTCCCCTCTGCAAAGCCTATCATTTTATTTCCCCCCCCCTATCAGCACAAGCCCTCATTTTATGCAACACTGCACAATAATATAAGAATAATTAGTGCAGCAGTGGACGCTGGACAGTGCGATGACAAAGTAGGTCGTGCCATCCAACGTCCTCTGCGTGTGCTTTCTCCAACAAGGCGCAGGCCTGAAGTGGCCTCTGTGTTGCTGGAGACCCCGGTGGAGCAGGGGAGATTACAGCTCCTCTGCTCCTATGCACACAGCGGCGCACACAGCAATTAAATTTGAGTCTGACAGTTGAGAGTAGGGAGGGAGCAACAGCCAGGGTGCAGGCAGGGAGAAGGTGGAGCAGTGACAGTGACTGACATCGCTCACCTCTGTGCCTGCACCCAGCCGTCACTGTGCTTAATGTCTGCACCTGTAGAAAGGCGCCATGCGGCCACAGTCCGCAATTCTCTTTTATCAAAGTGTTCCCCCCTCGGGTAGGCAGGATTCCACGCTGTAGGCAGGTGCCTACCCTGCCCACCCCTTGTTCCGACCGGGGTTGAGCTATAACCCTGATTTCCTGGGACAGAGCGACAGCTCCCCAAGCTCAGGATTGTCCCATGGATCCAGAACAGTTTGGAGGTGTGATAATATGATAATTATCCACAACTTTTAAGATGGTAAATCCCACTCTAAATCTCTGACTATGGCATTTATCATGCGCTGGCAGGGGAAGCGGGCACATCATTCCACCCACACATTGACACACCCGTGACATGATCATGGTGCACCGTTAGGATGTCATGACAGCTGAGGATTTGCTGAAAGCCCTCGTACCTGTCATTGCGATTTTCCTGCAAAAGGCAGCCGTGGTTGCCCCATTAAAAATAAAACAATAAAAAAATACACATATTTGGTATCCTAGTGTTCTTGAAAGTCTGATCTATCAAAATATAAAATAAATTATTCGGATCAGTAAACAGTAGTGATGTCATGATGTGACTGACCCAGTGTGAAACGACCCAACAGTAGGTCTGTCAACACAACAAACAAGGGAACACCGGGGACACAATTACAATGGTAGGCCCTGTCGGTAGGGACTGGGGGAATGGGCACCTTCTGCACTGGCCTGCAGATGTGCCCTAGTCTTGCTATCGTCCCTATATGGGTTCTTTCACCCCATCGCCAGCCAGGATAACTAGTCCCTCACATGCCCTGCACCTATCCCTACATTGGGAACTGGCAGGTGAGAGCACTGGTCAAACCGCTGCACTAATACAACAAGGGGTAAGGAAAGACAGACAAGGTATATGCAAACAACACTTAGCTTATTGCTGCAAAGCACAGCACAGAGGGAAGAAACACCAGATTCACTGGACTAAGCAGAAGAACAACTGTTCCCAGCAAGCTCCTTCTCCCAGCTTGGTCGCTGCAGAATGAACTAACACCAACAGTCAGCTGATGCACCAGGTGACCTCTTAAAGGATGGTGGGAGTGGTCACCACCAACATCAGCTGACCCAGGAGCAATGCAATGCAATTACACCAGCGGCCACCGGGGGGAACTGCATTAACCCCCAATGACCAGAAAGGAAAAAAGGTTTTAAACTGAGGGAAACCAGATCTGCCACAAATCCAAAATTGGATCGTGACAGTACCCCATTTTCAATGAGGGGCATCTGGACCCTCAACACTGGACCTCACCAGTAAACAAGCTACAGTGAGGATGTCTCGAATCACCAGAGTTCACCTCGTCAGTCACCTGACCCTCAGGTTTACGGTGGACACAGCACGATGGAGATTACAATGTAGGCGGCACAAATCTCCAGAGCACCGACCTGTGGAATGAGTTGTGTATAGGCATTACTGAGGGTACCTCCAACTGGTAAGTCCCTGGGCTGACAATGGCTGACACCCGATATGGCCCGATTACCCTCGACCTCCAGATTCCAGTACCACACTTCCACCTGATATTTTTGGTGGACACCCATACGTATTCATTCGCACACAGGTCCAGAACGTTTATTTTCACGCATGCATCTGCCACAAGATGGTGAAATCTTTACAGAACAAACAACAGAGGCGTCCCCCTGTGTTACCAAACTCACCCCCCCACTATGCACCAAGGGAACCACAACCCTCCTCTGATCCCTCCTCCTAAGAGGCCTCTAACATACCGGGTTAGCATGTAGTGAGGGTAGAGTCTTACCCCTACTCCCTGGCAGCACCTCTACTGCCCCCACTGGAGAAGAAGGGGTAGGTTGTAGAAGGACAGCCGAGATCATAGCCGAGATCATAGCTCTCGGGCAGCAGTCCTCACACGACTGACCCCCAGCTGACTACTTCCCTGGACCCCCAGTCTATGACCGGGTTGTGTTTTTTCAACCAAGGGAGTCCGAAGACCATGGGAGTTGGTATGCTCTCCAAGACATAGCATGACCTGGACTCTTCATGACAAGCCCCTGTACGCAGATGTATATTGTCTACGACTTGGATAATGCTCCACTGGCTAAGTGGGGCAGAGTCAATGGTCTGGACGCTTAGGGGTCTTGCTAGCACCCTACTCATCAGGCCATGGGTCTGGACAAAATGAGCATCCACCAAATTGACTCCTGCTCTACTGTCCTCAAGCACCGGAATATCCTCAGTTACCCCACCAACAACCACCTCAGCAGGTAAGGTACACTCAGATGAGAAAATGGAGGAAATATACACTCCCTGGTCTCTTCCGTCCACACGACCAGGGGGACGCGGCTTCTTAGGTGGAACAGGTATTTTGGTGCGAGCTGGGCAGACATTGATAAAATGACCAGTCTGCCCAGAGTAAAAACATGCCCCCACACCACGGTGAACCACAGACAATCCCATTTGAGAACCAACTCCTCCCACCTACATGGGTTCACCAGCCTGGACAGGTGTGTCCTCCTCCCTAGCAAGGACTACAGGGGGCACATTTGGTGTATGCCTCTCACTCAAGCGTCTATCCACCCAGATGGCAAGTGACATGGCAGCCTCCAATGACCTGGGGGCGGTGTAATGCACCAGAGTATCTTGCAACCTAGGGGACAGACCTTGCACAAAATGGCTCCTAAGGGCAGGGTCATTCCACTGTGTGTCAGTGGCCCACCTCCTGAACTCTGAACAGTACTCCTCAGCCAGCCGGCCCCCCGCTTGATCTTCCGGAGTAGGGATTCCACTAAGGAGACACCATCTGGATCACCATATACCAGCGCCAGAGCCACAAAAAACTCGTCCACTGACCGTTGAGATGGAGAACTGGTCGGCAGAGAGAAGGCCCAGGATTAAGGATCATCCTTAAGAAGGGAAATGATTATCTTGTTGAGGGAGAATCTAAATTGATCCTTCACGGTTGACTCAGTGACTTCCAAATTAATCTACAGGGTGTTGCCGGCAACTGAAAATGACCAGACGGAGACGCATGCCTCTGTATGGGGGATCGAGCAGATCTCTGGGCCCCCGTTTACTGTGTATGAGTTTTCATAGTCATAGAAATTATACTTCAACCAATCAGCATAAGAATACGCTCACAGTTCTTAACCTATAAGAATGCAGGAAAAACTTAACCCATGAGGATACAGGAAAAATGGAAACTACAGATATGATCATGTCTTTTTGGCATAAAAAACATATTAACAGATGCCTCAGTCTTGTATAGCGATACACCCCCGAGGCTCTTATCTGGCTCGGCTCGAGTTAGAACACTCAAGGTCTTTATACCAATTATGAACCATAGCCTAGTTGAATAACAGGCTTGTGAAAAACAAGATAAAATTACTTCATGGCAGCTGTAACCTTCTACTTAATTAAATAACAGAATTTATCTTTAACCAACAAGAAAATGGAGTCAAAGCACAAAATGGAGTCAAAGCACAAAATGGACAATCTTTCATAATTTGTTCCTTCACATTTTCACCTGTTGTTCCTCACTCCCTGATGAACAAGGGTGGAGGCTGAAGTATAGCTTGCAGGCCTCCTTAAAAAACAAAACTGTATCTCTCCCTCCAGAGAACCTGTCAGGGAGAGGCCCAGAACCCCAACAACTGCTGCAGCTGCTGCACGACCTCACCATGCAGATCCTTAAGCTCAGTGGTGAGAGTCTGGAGCAGTTGGGCAAAGGCCTGCATTTGAGCCATGGCTCACCAGAAAAAATTTGACGGTCGGTGTTAATGTCACGATGTGACTGACCCAGTATGAAACGACCCAACCATAGGTCTGTCACAAACAGCACAACAAACAAAGGAACACCGGGAACACAATTACAACGGTGGGCCCTGTCGGTAGGGACTGGGGGAATGGGCACCTCCTGCACTGGCCTGCAGATGTGCCCTGGTCTTGCTATTGTCCATATAAAGGTTCTTTCACCTCATCGCTGACCAGGATACCTAGTCCCTCAGTTGCCCTGCACCTATCCCTACATAGGGAACTGGCAGATGAGAGCACTGGTCCCACCGCTGCACTAATACAACAAGGGGTAAGGAAAGACAGACAAGGTATAGGCAAACAACACTTAGCTTATTGCTGCAAAGCACAGCACAGCGGGAAGAAACACCAGATTCACCGGACTAAGCAGAAGAACAACTGTTCCCAGCAAGCTCCTTCTCCCAGCTTGGTCGCTGCAGAATGAACTAACACTGACAGTCAGCTGATGTACCAGGTGACCTCTTAAAGGATGGTAGGAGTGGTCACCACCAACATCAGCTGACCCAGCAGCAATGCAATGCAATAACACCAACGGCCTCCGGGGGGGGGAGGGGGGAACTGCATTAACCCTCAATCACCAGAAAGGAAAAAAGGTCTTAAACTGAGGGAAAGCAGATCTGCCACAAATTCAAAATTGGATCGTGACAAGTGATGAGCGAGTGTACTCGTTGCTCGGGTTTTTCCTAGCACGCTAGGGTGATCTCCGAGTATTTGTGACTGCTTGGAGATTTAGTTTTTGTTGAAGCAGCTGCATGATTTACTGCTGCTAGCCAGCCTGAGTACATGTCGGGGTTGGCTGGTTGCTAGGAAATCCCCACATGTAATCAAGCTGTCTAACAGTTACAAAGCATGCAGCTGCGGCAAGAAAAACAAAATCTCCGAGCAGTCACAAATACTCGGGAAAACCTGAGCAACGAGTATTATACTCGCTTATCACTAGTAAACAGCTAATGAGAAAAGAAAAAACAAAACACCAGAATTATGTTTTTTTGGCAGCCACAAAACATTACAATAATGTGCAATAAGATTCGATTAAAACGTTGTATCTACCCCAAAACGATATAAGTAAAAATGTCTGTTCAGATTAAGCCCTCACACAGCTCCATATCCTGAAAAATTAGTAAGTCATGGGTCTCGGAAAATGGCAACAGGAGAACTTTTTTTTACGCATTTCCAATTTTTTTTCCACCACTTAAATAAAAAAAAATTCATGTAGTAACAAGGTAAATTAAAAAAAACAATTGTGAAATTGCACTCTTTTACATTTCAATGCATTTGGAACTTTTTTCTGCTTTCCAGTGCACCACATGGTAAAATGAATGACGCCATTCAAAACTACAACTTGTCCTGCAAAAATCATGCCCTCCTATGGCTAAATTGACATAAAAATAAAAAAAGTTATGGCTCTTGGAAGAAGGGGAGGAAAACACGAGAAAGAAAAAGCAGAAAATGCCTATGATGTAAAGGGTTAAAATGGCTTTTTGGCGAAAACAAGTTATCATCTATACGCAAGTGGCTGGTGGGTGTCCGACCATTGGGACCTGCATTAATCAGAGGAATGAGGAACTTTTCTCCTGGATACGACACTTTTTCCTATTTCAAAATGGAATGACAGGTCGGATGACTGATTGCCACTTCAATCATTCTCTAAGGGGCTGCAAAAAAAAAAACCCAAAACGAACACAAAGCTCGCAGTTATATAGGGAATATATAAAATGGTGGTAGAACAAAGTCTCCTTTCCAGGGAGGATAAATTAGTTCCCCAAATTGCCCATAGATAGTGATCACTAGTGATGGGACTTCGGGGTTTTTTTTGGGAATCGGCTCTTTCGGCTCGGCTCAGCAAGAAGAGCCGACTCTTTCGGCTCTTGAATCGGCTCTTCAGTAATCTCACCAATATAATGACACAAAACCTTCTAGTTAACAGATTAACATTGTTTATATTATTTTTCATTATAAGAACATCAAACAAATGCAAAAAATGTGCAAAACAGCAGGATAACTTAACAGTGAAACATTTTTAGAAGGTCATTAGGACAAATTGGCATTAAGAAACACTAAGTGCCTCAGTTTGGACGGGCTGATCCGGTTTCTTCTCTCTGTGATTATCTGCCCTGTTTTGGAGAAAATTCTCTCTGAAGGGACTGATGTTGCTACTGAACACAGGGCAGGATGCCAATAAAGGCTTCTTTCACACTAGCGTCGGGCTCGGCCCGTCGCAGTGCGTCGGGCCGAGGTTACCGACGCTAGCGTTGTCTCCGCCGCACAACGGGTGCAGCAGATGCTGCTTTTCAGCGCATCCGCTGCCCCATTGTGAGGTGCGGGGAGGTGGGGGCGGAGTTCTGGCCGTTCATGCGCGGTCGGAAAGACGATCCGTCGGCTGCAAAAAACGTTACATGGAACGTTTTTTTGCGGCCGACGGTCCGCCACAACACGGCGCAACCGTCGCGCGACGGTTGCGACGTGTGGCAATCCGTCGCGTAATGTTAGTCAATGGAGAAAAAACGCATCCTGCAAACACTTTTGCAAGATGCGTTTTTTCTGCAAAATGACGCATTGTGATGGATTGCAGTTAACCCCTTCCCGACCCATGACGCCACGTAGGCGTCATGAAAGTCGGTGCCATTCCGACCCATGACGCCTATGCGGCGTCATGGAAAGATCGCGTCCCTGCAGATCGGGTGAAAGGGTTAACTCCCATTTCACCCGATCTGCAGGGACAGGGGGAGTGGTAGTTTAGCCCAGGGGGGGTGGCTTCACCCCCTCGTGGCTACGATCGCTCTGATTGGCTGTTGAAAGTGAAACTGCCAATCAGAGCGATTTGTAATATTTCACCCATTATAACGGGTGAAATATTACAATCCAGCCATGGCCGATGCTGAAATATCATCGGCCATGGCTGGAAATACTAGTGTGCCCCCACCCCACCCCTCCGATCGCCCCCCCACCTTCCCGATCTGGCCGGTACACTGCTCCGGCTCCCCTCCGCCCTGTGCTCCGCTCCCCCCCGTGCTCGTGTCCGCTCCCCCCGTGCTCCGATCACCCCCCGTGCTCCAATCACCCCCCCTGCACTCCGATCCCCCCCCCCAGTGCTCCGTTCCACCCCCCCGTGCTCCATTCCAGCCCCCCCGTGCTCCGTTCCACGCCCCCCGCGCTCCGTTCCACCCCTCCCGCGCTCCGATTCCCCCCCCCGTGCTCCGATCCCCCCCCCGTGGTCCCCCCCCACCCTATCATACTTACCGATCCAGCCGTGGTCCCGTCCGTCTTCTCCCGGGCGCCGCCATCTTCCAAAATGGCGGGCGCATGCGCAGTGCGCCCGCCGAATCTGCCGGCCGGCAGATTCGTTCCAAAGTGCATTTTGATCACTGAGATATAATCTATCTCAGTGATCAAAATAAAAAAAATAATAAATGACCCCCCCCCCCCTTTGTCACCCCCATAGGTAGGGACAATAAAAAAATAAAGAAATTTTTTTTTTCCACTAATGTTAGAATAGGGTTAGGGTTAGGGGTAGGGTTAGGGGTAGCGTTAGGGGTAGGGTTAGGGGTAGGGCTAGGGGTAGGGTTAGGGTTAGGGGTAGGGTTAGGGTTAGGGTTAGGGGTAGGGTTAGGGCTAGGGTTAGGGCTAGGGTTAGGGTTAGGAATGTGCACACGTATTCTGGTCCTCTGCGGATTTTTCCGCTGCGGATTTGATAAATCCGCAGTGCTAAACCGCTGCGGATTTATGGCGGATTTACCGCGTTTTTTTCTGCGCATTTCACTGCGGTTTTACAATTGCGATTTTCTATTGGAGCAGTTGTAAAACCGCTGCGGAATCCGCACAAAGAAGTGACATGCTGCGGAATGTAAACCGCTGCGTTTCCGTGCAGTTTTTCCGCAGCATGTGTACAGCGATTTTTGTTTCCCATAGGTTTACATTGAACTGTACACTCATGGGAAACTGCTGCGGATCCGCAGCGTTTTCCGCAGCGTGTGCACATACCTTTAGAATTAGGCTATGTGCACACGGTGCGGATTTGGCTGCGGATTCGCAGCAGTGTTCCATCAGGTTTACAGTACCATGTAAACATATGAAAAACCAAATCCGCTGTGCCCATGGTGCGGAAAATACCGCGCGGGAACGCTGCGTTGTATTTTCCGCAGCATGTCAATTCTTTGTGCGGATTCCGCAGCGTTTTACACCTGTTCCTCAATAGGAATCCGCAGGTGAAATCCGCACAAAAAACACTGGAAATCCGCGGAAAATCCGCAGGTAAAACACAGTGCCTTTTACCCGCAGATTTTTCAAAAATGATGCGGAAATATCTCACACGAATCCGCAACGTGGGCACATAGCCTTAGGGTTAGGGTTGGAATTAGGGTTGTGGTTAGGGTTAGGGGTGTGTTGGGGTTAATGTTGTGGTTAGGGGTGTGTTGGGGTTAGGGTTGTGATTAGGATTATGGCTACAGTTGGGATTAGGGTTAGGGGTGTGTTGGGGTTAGTGTTGGAGTTAGAATTGAGGGGTTACCACTGTTTAGGCACATCAGGGGTCTCCAAACGCAACATGGCGCCACCATTGATTCCAGCCAATCTCGTATTCAAAAAGTCAAATGGTGCTCCCTCACTTCCGAGCCCTGACGTGTGCCCAAACAGTGGTTTACCCCCACATATGGGGTACCAGCATACTCAGGACAAACTGCGCAACAATTACTGGGGTCCAATTTCTCCTGTTACCCTTGTGAATCTAAAAAAATGCTTGCTAAAACATAATTTTTGAGGAAAGAAAAATGATTTTTTATTTTCACGGCTCTGCGTTGTAAACGTCTGTGAAGCACTTGGGGGTTCAAAGTGCTCACCACATATCTAGATAAGTTCCTTGGGGGGTCTAGTTTCTAAAATGGGGTCACTTGTGGGGGGTTTCTACTGTTTAGGCACACCAGGGGCTCTGCAAACGCAACGTGACACCCGCAGACCATTCCATCAAAGTCTGCATTTCAAAAGTCACTACTTCCCTTCTGAGCCCCGACGTGTGCCCAAACAGTGGTTTACCCCCACATATGGGGTATCAGCGTACTCAGGAGAAACTGGACAACAACTTTTGGGGTCCAATTTCTCCTGTAACCCTTGGGAAAATAAGAAATTCTGGGCTAAATAATTATTTTTGAGGAAAGAAAACGTATTTATTATTTTCACGGCTCTGCATTATAAACTTCTATGAAGCACTTGGGGGTTCAAAGTGCTCACCACACATCTAGATAAGTTCCTTTCAGGGTCTAGTTTCCAAAATGGGGTCACTTGTGGGGGGTTTCTACTGTTTAGGCACATCAGGGGCTCTGCAAACGCAACGTGACGCCCGCAGAGCATTCCATCAAAGTCTGCATTTCAAAACGTCACTACTTCAATTCCAAGCCCCGGCATGTGCCCAAACAGTAGTTTACCCCCACATATGGGGTATCACCGTACTCAGGAGAAACTGGACAACAAATATTGGGGTCAAATTTCTCCTGTTACCCTTTGGAAAATTAAAAAATTCTGGGCTAAATAATTATTTTTGAGGAAAGAAAACGTATTTATTATTTTCACGGCTCTGCATTATAAACTTCTATGAAGCACTTGGGGGTTCAAAGTGCTCACCACACATCTAGATAAGTTCCTTTGGGGGTCTAGTTTCCAAAATGGGGTCACTTGTGGGGGGTTTCTACTGTTAAGCCACATCAGGGGCTCTGCAAACGCAACGTGACGCCCACAGAGCATTCCATCAAAGTCTGCATTTCAAAACGTCACTACTTCACTTCCGAGCCCCGGCATGTGCCCAAACAGTGATTTACCCCCACATATGGGGTATCAGCGTACTCAGGAGAAACTGGACAACAACTTTTGGGGTCAAATTTCTCCTGTTACCCTTGGGAAAATAAAAAATTGCAGGCTAAAAGATCATTTTTGAGAAAATAATTTTTTTTTTTTTTCATGGCTCTGCGTTATAAACTTCTGTGAAGCACTTGGGGGTTCAAAGTCCTCACCACACATCTAGATTAGTTCCTTTGGGGGTCTAGTTTCTAAAATGGTGTCATTTCTGGGGGATCTCCAATGTTTAGGCACACAGGGGCTCTCCAAACGTGACATGGTGTCCGCTAATGATTGGAGCTAATTTTCCATTTAAAAAGCCAAATGGCGTGCCATCCCTTCCGAGCCCTGCCGTGCGCCCAAACAGTGGTTTACCCCCACATATGGGGTATCAGCGTACTCAGGACAAACTGGACAACAATATTTGGGGTCCAATTTCTCCTATTATCCTTGGCAAAATAGGAAATTCCAGGCTAAAAAATCATTTTTGAGGAAAGAAAAATTATTTTTTATTTTCATGGCTCTGCGTTATAAACTTCTGTGAAGCACCTGGGGGTTTAAAGTGCTCAATATGCATCTAGATAAGTTCCTTGGGGGGTCTAGTTTCCAAAATGGGGTCACTTGTGGGGGAGCTCCAATGTTTAGGCACACAGGGGCTCTCCAAACGCGACATGGTGTCCGCTAACAATTGGAGCTAATTTTCCATTCAAAAAGTCAAATGGCGCGCCTTCTCTTCCGAGCCCTGCCGAGTGCCCAAACAGTGGTTTACCCCCACATATGAGGTATCGGCGTACTCGGGAGAAATTGCCCAACAAATTTTATGATCCATTTTATCCTACTGCCCATGTGAAAATGAAAAAATTGAGGCGAAAATAATTTTTTTGTGAAAAAAAATTACTTTTTCATTTTTACAGATCAATTTGTGAAGCACCTGAGGGTTTAAAGTGCTCACTAGGCATCTAAATTAGTTCCTTGGGGAGTATAGTTTCCAAAATGGGGTCACTTGTGGGGGAGCGCCAATGTTTAGGCACACAGGAGCTATCCAAACGCGACATGGTGTCCGCTAACGATGGAAATAATTTTTCATTCAAAAAGTCAAATGGCGCTCCTTCCCTTCCGAGCCTTACCATGTGCCCAAACAGTGGTTTACCTCCACATGTGAGGTATTGGTGTACTCAGGAGAAATTGCCCAACACATTTTAGGATCCATTTTATCCTGTTGCCCATGTGAAAATGAAAAAATTGAGGCTAAAAGAATTTTTTTGTGAAAAAAAAGTACTTTTTCATTTTTACGGATCAATTTGTGAAGCACCTGGGGGTTCAAAGTGCTCACTATGCATCTAGATAAGTTCCTTGGGGCGTCTAGTTTCCAAAATGGGGTCACTTGTGGGGGAGCTCCAATTTTTAGGCACACGGGGGCTCTCCAAACGTGACATGGTGTCCGCTAAAGAGTGGAGCCAATTTTTGATTCAAAAAGTCAAATGGCGCTCCTTCCCTTCCAAGCCCTGCCGTGCGCCAAAACAGTGGTTTACCCCCACATATGAGGTATCAGCGTACTCAGGACAAATTGGACAACAACTTTCGTGGTTCAGTTTCTCCTTTTACCATTGGGAAAATAAAAAAATTGTTGCTAAAAGATAATTTTTGTGACTAAAAAGTTAAATGTTCATTTTTTCCTTCCATGTTGCTTCTGCTGCTGTGAAGCACCTGAAGGGTTAATAAACTTCTTGAATGTGGTTTTGAGTACCTTGAGGGGTGCAGTTTTTAGAATGGTGTCACTTTTGGGTATTTTCGGCCATATAGACCCCTCAAACTGACTTCAAATGTGAGGTGGTCCCTAAAAAAAATGGTTTTGTAAATTTCGTTGTAAAAATGACAAATCGCTGGTCGAATTTTAACCCTTATAACTTCCTAACAAAAAAAAATTTTGTTTCCAAAATTGTGCTGATGTAAAGTAAACATGTGGGAAATGTTATTTATTAACTATTTTGTGTCACATATCTCTCTGGTTTAACAGAATAAAAATTCAAAATGTGAAAATTGCGAAATTTTCAAAATTTTCGCCAAATTTCCGTGTTTATCACAAACAAATGCAGAATTTATTGACCTAAATTTACCACTAACATGAAGCCCAATATGTCACGAAAAAACAATCTCAGAACCGCTAGGATCCGTTGAAGCGTTCCTGAGTTATTACCTCATAAAGGGACACTGGTCAGAATTGCAAAAAACGGCAAGGTCTTTAAGGTCAAAATAGGCTGGGTCTTGAAGGGGTTAATGCTAGTGTGAAAGTAGCCAAAGATGTAAGAAGACAGTGCATGAGGACAAGTGAAACTTGAGCTGTGACTGGCTGCTCTGTGGTCACATGTTCTGCCTTCATTTACATCCTGCTTCTGTACTTTCAGCAGCAGCTTTCCTCTCTCCCCCTCCAGCACACAGTCTCTCCTGGCTCCTCTCCTCCCCCTCCACCACCAGGCTGACGTCAGCAGCACAGGGAAGGGAGGAGAGCAGAGAGCCACTAGATAACAAGCGGCTCACTGATAGGTGCCGGCTCTTATCGTTCGTTCACAGTGAAGAGCCGGCTCGTTGAGTCGGCTCCTTCATGAACGTCACATCACTAGTGATCACAGAAGTCGGACTTCCACCAATTACAGTTATCACTTATCCTATGGACTTGATAAAAAGGTTCACCAGTAAACTAAAAATATAAAAAATAGATCACTTTTTAAAATTTGAAGTCTTTGCTGAATTTTCCCCAAAAGATTGATTCTCATTGAATAAATTTGCATAAATCGCTTAATTAAAACACCTCCAATTGCCTGGAAAATATTTATAGAACACTGTGAGTTCTACTTGGGGTAAATTGAATATGTTTGCTATATACAGTACAGAGCAAAAGTTTGGACACACCTTCTCATTTAAAGATTTTTCTGTATTTTCATGAGTATGAAAATTGTACATTCACACTGAAGGCATCAAAACTATGAATTAACACATGTGGAATTATATACTCAACAAAAAAGTGTGAAACAACTGAAATTATGTCTTATATTCTAGGTGCTTCAAAGTAGCCACCTTTTGCTTTGATGACTGCTTTGAAGTCTCTTGGCATTCTATTGATGAGCTTCAAGAGGTAGTCACCGGAAATGGTCACTTCACAGGTCACTTCGGGCCACAAACAGAAAATTGATATCATCAACCATTCCCATTTTATTTAGGTGTATCCATATAAATGGACCACCCTGTAGAAAAACCCCATATGTGGCTGTACAGTATTGCTTAGCCACACAGCCAGACTCGGAGGGGCGGAGCGTTATCCTCCTGGAGAGCAGATTTTCCTAGAATAGTTTGCGACCTACATATACAGAGTCCCTAAGTGCTAGAAAAGCAGATTTCCACCCTCAAGTGACCGCATTTTGGAAATTATACCCCTTGGGAATGTATCTACAGTATTGACGATTTTGAATCCATGGTTGTTTTCCAGAAACAAGCAGAATTGGTTTTATTTTTTTTACATAATTCCTCTTGTAGTATAAGTGATAAGTGAAGACGACTTTATTGTTCGGGTCAGTGCTATTACAGATATACTAGGTTTATATTGGGTTTTTATGTTTGGCTGCTGTCATACACTAAAAGATGCTTTTTATTGCAAAACTAGTTTATGCATCCCCATATTTAGACAGGAATAAGTTTTCCATATTTCGGCTGACAGAGTCATGTGACAGCTTAGTTTTTGTTTGACGAGTTAATGTTTTTATTGGTACCATTTACTGGCGCACATCATTTTTTGACCACTATCTATTCGGATTTTTAGGAAGCAGAAAAAAACAAAAACACCAATTCAGGCTTTGTTTTCTGGGGATTTTTTGTACACCGTTCCGCATATGATAAAATTGATAAGGCAGCTTTATTCTACGAGTCAGTATTATTACAGCGATACACATTTTTATCATTTTTTTATATTTTGTCACTTTTACATAATAAAAACTATTTTATAAAAAAAATAATTATTTTTGCATTGCTATATTCAGAAAGCTATAGCTTTCTTATTTTTCCGTTGATGGAGCTGTATGGCAGCTTTACTATTGCGGGACAAGATGATGTTTTCAGCGGTACCATTTTTATTTACATTAGCTTTTTTATCGCGTTTTTATTGCACTTTTTTGCCTAATTTTTTTTTTACACTGAATGGGTTAAATAGTGGGACAGTTTTATTGGCTTGGTCTTTCCGGAAGCAGCGATACCAAATATGCGCACCGTATATACTTGAGTATAAGCCGACCAGAGTATAAGCAGTGACCTCTAATTTTGCCACCAAAAACTCGAAAAACGTAATGACTTGAGTATAAGCTTAGGGTGGGAAATGCAGCAGCTACTGGTAAATTTCAAAAATTAAAATAGATACCAATTACCAATAAAAGTAAAATTAATTGAGACATCAGTAGGTTAAGTTCTTTTGAATATCCATATTGAATCAGCAGCCCCATATAAAGCTCCATAAAGTTCATTATGGGCTCCATAAGATGCTCCATGCAAAATACGCCCCATGTAATGCTCCATAAAGTTCCTGATGGGCCCTATAAGATGCTCCATAATAAAATATGCCCCATATAATGCTCCATAAAGTTTATGATGGGCCCCATAAGATGCTTCATGCAAAAATATGCCCCATATAATGCTGCACAAAAGTTGATTATGGCTCCATAAGATGCTCCATAGAAACGTTGGCCCCATATAATCCTGCACAAAGGTTGATTATGGCCCCATAAGATGCTCTATAAAAATATTTGCCCCATATAATGCTGCACAAAGGTTAATTATGGCCCCACAAGATGCTCCATAGAAACATTTGCCCAATATAATGCTGCATAAAGGTTGATTATGGCCCCATAAGATGCTCCATTGAAAATGTGCCCCATATAATGCTGCATAAAAGTTGATTATGACCCCATAAGATGCTCCATAAAAACATTTGCCCCCCCATGCAGCTGCTGCGATGAAAAAAAATGACATACTCACCTCTTGTGCTGAGCAGTCGGGGACACCGCTACTTGCGATATTCACCTGTCCCCGTTCCACCACGGCTCACACTAAACATGTCATCGTGCCCTCTGACCTGAATGTCACAGGCAGAGGACGCGGAAGATGGAGCGGGGACAGTTGAATATTGCATGACTCTCCCCTGTCATACTCACCCTCCTGGCGTGGTCCCTGGCAGCTTCTCTGCGATGGTCTCTGGCGCCGGCAGCTTGTTCCTGTGTTCAGCGGTCACTAAAGTAATGAATATGCGCTCCACCCCTATGGGAGTGGAGTCGCGTCCATATTCATTACTTTAATAAACGGTACCACATGACTGCCGAACACAGGAAGAGCTGCGGGCACCGGAGAAGCAGGGACAGGCAAAGACGCGCCGGGAGCACGTGAGTATGATGTGGCAACTGTCGCTCCCCCTCCCCCGCTGACCCCCAGGGACAATGACTCAAGAATATGCCGAGAGGGGCACTTTCAGCCTAAAAAAATGGGCTGAAAATCTTGGCTTATACTCGAGTATATACGGTACTTTTAAAAATAAATAAATGTACCGTATATATTCGAGTATAAGCCAAGATTTTCAGCCCATTTTGAGGGGCTGAAAGTCCCCCTCTCGGCTTATACTCGAGTCATATCCAGGGGTCAGCAGGGGAGGGTGAGCGGGGGCTGTCTAATTATACTCACCTGCTCCTGGCACGGTCCCTGCACGTCTTTTCCCTGGAGCCGACAGCGTATTCCTGTAGTGAGCGGTCACATGGTACCGCTCATTACAGTAATGAATATGCGGCTCCACCTCCCATAAGGGTGGAGCCGCATATTCATTACTGTAATGAGCGGTAACGGTGACCACTCAGTAGAGGAAGAAGCAGCAGCGCCGAGAAGCAGGGACTGCACAGCGGCAGAAGCAGGTAAGTATAACGTGGAGGGGAGCGCTGCATGATATTCACCTGCTCCTCGTTCCAGCCACCGCCGCTCCATCATCAGCAGTGACACTCAGGTCAGAGGGCACGGTGACGTAGTTAGTGCACGCCCTCTGCCTGAACGTCAGTGCTGAAGATGGAGCAGCGCCGGAATGAAGTCAGGTGAATATTGAAAGTGCCGGGGGCCTAAGTGATGGAAAGGTGAGTATGTGATTTTTTTTTTATTGCAGCAACAGCAAATGGGGCAAGTGTCTGTATAGAGCATCTTATGGGGCCATAACGTTTGTGCAGCACTATAATGGGGCAAATGTCTGTATGGAGCATCTTATGGGGCCATAACGTTTGTGCAGCACTATAATGGGGCAAGTGTCTGTATGGAGCATCTTATGGGTCCATAATGTTTGTGCAGCACTATATGGGGCAAGTGTCTGTATAGAGCATCTTATGGGACCATAACGTTTGTGCAGCACTATAATGGGGCAAGTGTCTGTATAGAGCATCTTATGGGGCCATAACGTTTATGCAGCACTATAATGGGGCAAGTGTCTGTATGGAGCATCTTATGGGACCATAACGTTTGTGCAGCACTATATGGGGCAAGTGTCTGTATGGGGCCATAATCAACGTTTGTGCAGCACTATGTGGGGCAAATATCTTTATGGAGCATCTTATGGTGCCATAATCAACATTTGTGCAGCATTATATTGGCAAATGTGTCTATGGAGCATCTTTTGGGGCCATTATTAACCTTTATGCAGGATTATATGGGGCATATTTTAATATGGAGCATCTTATGGGGCCCATCATAAACTTTATGGATCATTATATGTGCTTCTGATTCAATATGGATATTCAAAAACACTTAACCTACTGATGTCTGAATTAATTTTACTTTTATTGGTATCTAGTTTTACTTTTGACATTTACCGGTAGCTGCTGCATTTCCCACCCTAGGCTTATACTCGAGTCATTAAGTTTTCCCAGATTTTTGTGGCAAAATTAGGGGGGTCGGCTTATACTTGGGTCGGCTTATACTCAAGTATATACGGTATTTATTGGAATAATATTTTTTATTTTTTTACTTTATTTGGTTTGTTTTTAAACATTTTTACAATTTTTAATAACTTTTTTTTTTGCTTTTTTACATTGTCCCATTATGGGACATGATCGTTACACTGATCTGATACTCTGCAATGCTTCTGCACTTCAGGGCATCATAGCATCTGACAGGCAAGGAGGCATATCAGTGCAGCATGCCACCTTCCCTGAAGAAGACCCTGTGGCAATCTTCTGGCATAGGGCCACCATTGAGACTCTCAGCACGTGATGCGATCGTGTTGAGCTGATGGGAGCAGACATGGAGCAGTAGTTTTTTAATTTTTTTTGCTGAATGCGACATATTAGGGCTTGATTTTTGCGTGATAATTTGTCATTTTCATTTCTGACATTTTTATTACATATGACTTGATAACTTTTTATTCAATTTTATTGTTTGTCAGTATGATGAAAAAATGTCATTTTTGCCATTTTATTAATTTTTTTTTACGGTCTTTGAAGTATGGAATAAATGACATGACAGATTTATAGTTTGGGTCATTGTGAAAGCAGCAATACGAATTATATATATAGATTTTTGTTTATTTTTGTTTTACTGCAAAGGCTGTATTTTTAATGGCAAATTGTCTTTTCGGGATTTTTGTGTGCTTTTTTTGTGATTTACTTTTTTACATATTTTACGTAACTTTTTTACTTTTTGACTTTGTCTCACTTTGGGACATGTATATTTTTGACTTTGATTGTTGGTCTCATGCATTGTATTACTCATGTACTGCAGTGCCTGAGACCTGTTAGTGTCTCACTTACTCAGAGTCTAAAGGTACCTTCACACTAAACGACGCTGCAGCGATCCAGACAACGATCCGGATCGCTGCAGCGTCGCTGTTTGGTCGCTGGAGAGCTGTCACACAGACCGCTCTCCAGCGACCAACGATGCCGGTAACCAGGGTAAACATCGGGTTACTAAGCGCAGGGCTGCGCTTAGTAACCCGATGTTTACCCTGGATACCATCCTAAAAGTAAAAAAAACAAACGCTTCATACTTACCTTCGGCTGTCTGTCCCCGACGCTCTGCTTCTCTGTACTGGCTGTGAGCACAGCGTCCGGAAAGCAGAGCGGTGACGTCACCGCTCTGCTTTCCGGCCGCTGTGCTCACAGTGAGTGCAGGAAAGCACAGTGCTGAGGGACAGACAGCCGAAGGTAAGTATGAAGCGTTTGTTTTTTTTACTTTTAGGATGGTATCCAGGGTAAACATCGGGATACTAAGCACGGCCCTGCGCTTAGTAACCCGATGTTTACCCTGGTTACCAGCGAAGACATCGCAGAATCGGTGTCACACACGCCGATTCAGCGATGTCAGCGGGAGAGCCAGCGACCAAAGAAAGTGCTGGCCCTCTAGCCCCGACCAACGACATCACAGCAGGATTCTGATCGCTGCTGTGTGTCACACTGAACGATATCGCTAGCCAGGACGCTGCAACGTCACGGATCGCTAGCGATATCGTTTAGTGTGAAGGTACCTTAACATGCTGAGTCAGTGAGACACTGAGAGATCTCCAGCATTGCATGCCACCATACCCCGGGGCCATCAGGCCGCAGGTTTAATGCATATCAGCGGTTGTTAAGGGGTTAAGGAAAGATGTTTTTTTAGTGCACAAGTGTGAACGATCACAAGTCTGTGCACTCATAAAAAGATGACACATAATGGGTTAAGGAAAGTAGCCTTTACAGTGCACAAGTGTGAACGACCACAATTTTGTGCACTCATAAAAAGATGGACACCTCTGGAGCAGATGCCAAATGAAGTCCAAAGTGTCTCCATCTTCCTCATTAGAGTGAGTGTTTCTGTCAGTGGTTTCGTCTGACTCACAATTTTGTGAGGTTTACACAGAAAGTCCAACAAAAATGCTCAGCATAGAACACAAGAATGTGATCCCAGCTTTATACTGGAAATGATCAAAACATATATGTACTCCACAACGTTTCCGACAAAAGCCTTAACTTATCCTACACAAAACCAGCCCCCACTCAGGTCCGTCACTGAAAATATAGAGAATCCCACGTTACATGAAGAACAAAGAATCTGGAAAAGAGACATCTCCAACCCCCACAAATAAAATCCAGTGAAATCTGCGCTCCTAAATCCAAATGCCCCTTTCCTTCTGAGCCACACTGTAATTGAACCACAGTAAGTGGCCACATATTTGGCATTATTGTAGTGGGGAGAGCGCAATTAACAATTTACATCAGTTTCATAGACTACTATTGGTAGAAAAGTGTAAGGATAGTAAAACAGGAAGTTGACTAATCAATTGACCCACAGTAAAAATTTGGTAATGACACAGAAGCAGTCAGCCTTGGGCCATGCATAAGGTATCAGGGTCTGGGCCAGCATTTACAGCTTTGAATTGTAATACAGGTAGTTGACTGAAAGTAAGTGCTGACCTGCCGGTCTAGGAGCCCCGATGCTAAAGGCAACACACATGAAGGTAGACCCAACTTGGATTCTCCACATTTAAAAAAATATTCCCACACACCACTAAAGTGGCATCAATTTGCACAGCTTACAAACATAGCCCAATTCCACTAGAAAATAATGATGTACTAGTCCTAATAAAATTTATATAATCTTTATTGAAAATAGTAAAAAAGAAAAAATTGACAGGTGTGTGTTATTTTACAACTATGAAAATTATAACTATGAAGGCAAAACACCCCCCTAAAATTCCACACCAATTACCAGATATGGTATCACAATATATCTAATAACATCACCACAGGGTCCATTCCCCCCATAGTCTATACACTGCACCATGCCTCAAGTTGCATGTCCCAGCACTCATGTGCCATCACTTAGTTAATTATTCCCTATAAGCAACACGTATATTCTAAGTCAAATACTTACTCTAAAGTGCAGAGTGCACAGCTAGAGATAGGGAACCGGGGGGGGGGGTGCGTCCTCCCGCGCCCTCCCCAATGCGCATTTCGGTCCTGTCTTCATCAGGCACGACTACGACCCCCCAGGAAGAAGCGACAAGCGAAACGCACATCGGGGTTTCTATCTCCCTACAATCTCCACACTGCAGGTAAAAACAGCATGGTGTTACGACTTGTTTAGCATCAGGCACTTGCAATATGGCACCAGGGCCGGCGTTTGGCACAGGCAGACCTGGCAGATGCCTGGGGCCCCCACCTACAAGGGGGCCCCCTGCATCTGCAACCCTTTCAGCAGTGAATAATGCAGTGCATTGTTCTGTAGTCCCAGAGCATGTCTTCCAAACCCCCCTTGAGACCCCCTCAATGCAGTGATTTACTCATGTGGTCCTGGAGTTCTGTGCTGATTGTTGTAGGATCAGGTTTCACAGTCACATACAGCAGGGAATGGCATAGGCTCTGACCAGTCACTAAATCATTGCTTGTAATCTGACAGGGCGACCTCCTGTCACTACTGCCTGGATGACACAAGGCAGGAATATTGTCTGCTGAATCAGGGTATTTATTATTTACAAATAAATAAATTCCCACGTGAAATAATAATGGTAAACTATACACATATAGTACAGGTGTGCATAGGAATCAGCGTTTTTGGTGCATTTTTTTGCAGCCAAAGCCTGCTCTCTTGGCAGTAAAAACACTGCTTTCAAAGCACCGTTTACTTAGGGTATGTGCAGAGTGTCCGGAAATGGCAACCTCTGTAGCATAGGCTCTGACCAGTCACTAAATCATTGCTTGTAATCTGACAGGGCGAGCTCCTGTCACTACTGCCTGGATGACACAAGGCAGGAATATTGTCTGCTGAATCAGGGTATTTATTATATAGAAATAAATAAATAAATTCCCACGTGAAATAATAAGAGTAAACTATACACATATAGTACAGGTGTGCATAGGAATCAGCGTTTTTGGTGCATTTTTTTGCAGCCAAAGTCTGCTCTCTTGGCAGTAAAAACACTGCTTTCAAAGCACCCTTTATTTAGGGTATGTGCAGAGTATCCGGAAATGGCAACCTCTGTACGCAGTGGACATCATGCTGCGTCCAAAGTGCTGCCATGTATTGAACACAGGTGATTCCGTGTGTGTTCATTGCACCGTGCAGAATCACCGCATCCTATATATTGCAGGGGTAAGATTTCTCTGGTGGAAACTCGCGTCTACGCCATATAAATTGGCATGCTGCAGTCTGGAGAGACGCGCCCCATGTCCGTCTACGCAGGTGAGGTGCGGGTGTCAGTGCGCGCATAGTAGAGATGGAATTTCTTGAAATCCCATCCCCTATGCTGTAACATCTGGCCGCTGCGGGTTGGACGCTGCACAAGTACACAGCAGCCGACCCGCAGCGTTTACTGATTGTGGGCACACACCTTTAGAGCTTTTGCTGTTTGTTTTTTACAGTATGCATTTTGTCTAGTACATGTTTAATAAAGTTAGTGTGATTCACAAAAAACGCAGCGAAAAACAACGTTGCAACGTTTGCAGCATTTTTTAAACTTTTTATTGCTTTCTACGGGTGAAACAAATTGCTGAAAGTGACATGCTGCAGATTTAAAAAACACTGCAGTTGTGAAATTCAGTCAGGGGAAAATAAAAGGGTGTGCAGGAGATTTCTGAAAATCTCAGTTTTTGCTTGTGCTGTAAAATGCTGTAAACTTCTTACTTGCAGAAGAAAATGCTGCAAAAATTCTGCATATGAACATGGCAAAAAGCTGCTTTTCAAATTGCCAGCAAAACATATGAGATTTCCGAAATCTCCTGCAGGCGCTTGTTTGTTTTCTGACTGGATTTCAGAACTGTAGCGCTTTATAAATCTGTAGCGTGTCACTTCTTTCAGTGTGTTTTCACCTGTAGAAAGCAATGAAAGAATAAAAAAGCTGCAGATATTGCAAAGGCATTTCTCACTGCAATTTAAGTGGTTTTGATGAATTAGGTCTCGTTCACATGTTCAGTATTTCACATCAGTATTTGTAATGCAGAAACAGCAGTGGAACAATGAGGCTATGTGCACACGTTGCGGAATCTGCCACGGATTTTTCCACAGTTTCCTAAAAATCTGCAGGTAAAACGCCCTGCATTTTACCTGCAGATTTACGGTGGAATTAACACTTTTTTTGTGCGGTTTTCAACAGCGTTTTTACACCTGCGGATTCCTATTATGGAGCAGGTGTAAAACGTTGCAGAATCTGCACAAAGAATTGACATGCTGCAGAAAATACAACGCAGCGTTTCTGCATGGTATTTTCCGCAGCATGTGTATGGCGGATTTTGTTTTCCATATGTTTACATGGTGCTGTACAACGCATGGAAAACTGCTGCAGATCCACAGCAAAATCCGCAGCGTGTGCACATACCCTGAGAAACATGTCACCACTTCTGTATTTATCACCCTCCTGGTTTTGGCTTACATATGCTGATGTGAAATACTGACCCAATACTGACCAAATACTGATCATATGAATGTGGTCTTAAAAACATACTGTAGACAAAGCAAACATCCTCACTCCAAAAAAAAAGCTGAAAAAAGTGTGAAGAACACCACAGAACAAGCTGAAAAACAGGTGTTTTGAACGCAACGTTTTTACTGCTAATAGAAAAGGTTTTGGCTACTGAAAAAAATGCTGCATGTGAACATAGACATAGCATTTCAGAGTAAGACTATCTGTGGTGTTACATAGGACTGCATGTGATATATACTAAATTATCTGTACTCAGAGAGTTATCACTGTATTATCTGTGGTGTTAAAAAAAAATTAAGAGGGGGTTGGGGGTAACTCTTTGTCTTGGGGCTTGGGTCCCCAATCTTTTCTGACCCTAGCAACACCCCTGCATACAGCTAATAGTGGCAGACCTGTTGGCCGATATAAGGCACCTAAATATGGGGGCCACAGTGTGAGCACTGGCTTCAGGCCCCTCCACCAACTGTATTCGCATCCTACTCATGTATTGTAACTTAAATGTTTGTGTGATTTTACAATGTTAGCATTTGGGGCCCCACTTTAAATTTTTGCCTAAGGCCCCACTTTGTCTAAAACCGGCCCTGTATGGCACTAGCCACTCTTAGCTCTTCTGGGATATTTTTCTTTTGACCTTGATATTTAGACATATTTACTAGCTATGCACTTGCACTTTAGTCTTTACATTGGTATTTCTGAAGTTTAGATTATCTTTATACCCCAGAGCCTGCTGTTGTACCTGTATTTTTATACACTAACACCACAAAATATTTTGACTTATTTGAGACACATTGGCCTCTATGACTCTATTGTGGTTTTTAATACTATTTTTTGTGGGTTCTTTGGAGCTCACTCTGCCTTGTTTATCTCCCTTATTTATACTGATGATCCTTGATTTTAAAGGGAACCTGTCACCCCCCAGGCGTTTTTAACTAAAAGAGCCATCTTGTGCAGCACTAATGCTGCATTCTGCCAAGGTGGCTCTTTTAGTTCGGGTCTCTTCCACCGCTGAAGGAATCATGTTTTTAATTTGTCCCTCATACCTCTAGTTTGTCAGGGGGGCAGGTCTTTCCCCCCTGACACAGACGCCTCACAGCCATCAGTCATTTCCTCCTTTCTTCTGGGCGCCGCCTCCTCAGCGTTCAGTTATTTACCCGGCACCTTCGCTGTAATCTTTTTTCTTGGGCATGCGCAGTTAGCGCTACCCGTCCACTGACATCACATGATGTCTTCCTTCTTGCGCCTGTGTGGACGCGTGGCCCAAGATCCCGCCCCACAGTCTCTTCTGATTTATTCACACTGCGGGGCTGGGAATCTTGGACATGCGCAGTAGATGTCTGCGGCTCTCTCTCATCTCCCTCTGCCTCTTTCCTACTGTGCAGCATCATAGGAATCTGACGATATCTGATGATTCCTATGACGCTGCACAGTAGGAAAGGGATGAAGGAGAGCCGCAGGGAACTACTGCCCAAGATTCCCAGCCCCGCAGTGTGAATAAATCAGAAGAGACTGCGGGGTGAGATAGCGGGCCGCGCATTCACGCAGGTGCAAGAAGTAAGACATCATGTGATGTCAGTGGACGGGCAGCGCTAACTGCGCATGCCCAAGAAAAAAGATTACAGCGCCGGGTAAATAATTGAACGCTGAGGAGGCGGTGCCCAGAAGAAAGGAGGAAATGACTGATGGCTGTAAGGCGTCTGTGTCAGGGGGGAAAGACCTGCCCCCCTGACAAACTAAAGGTATGAGGGACAAATTATAAAAACAATTCTTTCAGTGGTGGAAGAGACCCGAACTAAAAGAGTCACCTTGGCAGAATGCAGCATTATTGCTGCACAAGGTGGCTCTTTTAGTTAAAAACGCCTGGGGGGGGGATGTGTGACAGGTTCCTTTTAATCAATTTTGAAAAAACTTCGTTTAGTTTTACTTTTAGTCTTGTACTTCCCTTTTTTTGGGTAGTCTTACTTTAGGAAGTGTACCGAATCATTCTGTTTTTGGTCTTTAATTTTGGGTATTTAACTCCTTGTAAGCATAATAGAACACAAGTGTGATTCGAGAAGATAAGTAACAAGTCACAGAGGAAATCAGGAACAAATAATGCACACCATAGCTTTAAGACCACATAGTCTGTCTATATAATGTGGTGAAAGCTAGGGGCAGTCATACCTGAAATTCAGAAATAGTCCAGCGTACCCCTTGATGCACGTTTCGATAATCATCTACCTCAGAAGGGGTGCAACCCTTCCATCTCCAACCAAAAATGTTTTTGAAGTTGTTTTTTTATTATAAATTTAAATGAAGATGATGTCATTTTATGATTCCTGTTTGGAGGACCTTTTTTCTTTCATATTTCAGTCTAAGACAGGACTCACAGCTTCCCATACAGATGAAGACTTTATTTTAAGAGAGGATTGGCATTGTTGGGTCCTGGTAACGAGAAACGCCTTACCATGGCTACCAGGTACACATGAATTGGCCAATTTATGCACTAAGCTTTCTAAATTTTTCATATTTCTTGCAATTTAATTTTCATATTTCATGGTTGCAATCTATGGCGCTACAGAGTGCCGCCTTATTTATTTGATTGTATATGAGTTGGTGACTTTAGGTTAGCACCTGTTCACTCCTAGTCTATGTTTCGATGTGATGGTCAGTTTTTTGAAATTTGTATTTGTTAGCCTTCTGACTGAGCACTTTCTCTTAGCTTCAGGCATTTTTAATCAAAGCAGGACTCTACCCCTCCACAGAGATATAGATTTTAGTCTAAGAGAGGACTCACAGGTTCTCATGCAGATGAAGACTTTATTCTAAGCGAGGATTGGCATTGTTAGGTCCTGGTAACGAGAAAAGCCTTACCATGGCTACCAGGTACACATGAATTGGCCAATTTATGTGCTAAGCTTTCTCAATTTTTCAGATTTCTAGTGCAGTAATACAATTCAATTTTCATATTTCATGTTTGCAAGCTATGGCGCTACAGAGTGCCGCCTTATTTATTTGATTCACAATGTGTGTCAGACTTGTTCTCTGTTCTGCTGGTGCAAGTGCTGGTCAAAAAAAATGTGTGAAATGAGTCATAGAAATTGCTTCTGCCATTTACACTATTACTGCTGCTAATGTTTTTGCGTTGACGACTCAACATTCTTAGGGTTGGAAGTCTATAACTACAATGCATGCTGAGTGCCTGACTGATGTCTTTGGGAAAACTACACTTAAGATTGTCTATTATAATATGTGTTTTGATACTCCAGCATGAGTAGGGGGAGATAGCATCTGGCAAAATTTAGTCTTGTACCGTGGAGCTAACAGCTTTTCTAGTACCATGAGCCCCCCTCAATCGCTGTAAACCACCCTCCCATGGCACCCGCTTGTGCAACGACAGTCCGGAACTTAGATATTGTTATCCCTTATGCATCCATCTCTGCTTCCACCACTTCTTCTGGGACCACCACTAGCGCACACAGACTACTCAAAGTGTGATTCAGCATGTAGCTATTCGGAATAGTGATGCTGATGACGGCATTGTCAGCACTAACCATCTTAGTAGCCATTTAGAAACTGTGCAGAAGGGTGCAGAGGTCCTTCATCTGTGCAAACTCCGCTAGTGTGATTTGCACCACGTCTGTACTGCATTGGCCCAGGCTATACAAAAGGACATACTGCACTAGGGCTCGTCACTGCTGCCACAGTTGCTACAACATGTGCAGAGTGAAATTTCACTTTGTCGGAACATCACAAATCAAATGGTTAACTGATAGGCTGAAATATCTCTGTTGCAATTCAAGTCGATGATCTGTGGGGTGCGATCATCAGAAGTCAGCACACAGCGACCGGGCTTTCTGAAGCAGCGCATCCAGGCCGGGGGGATACTGGCAGAGAAATTGCTGTACCACCAGGTTGAGGAAGTGAGCCATGCAAGGCACATGTGTGAGGTTCCCCCGGCAACTCTTGAGTAGTGTGACTGTGATCACCAAGGCACAATTATTTAAGCACTGTTTGATTGCAGTGAGCCATGGCTGCGCAGTATGAAGGTGGGGTTTTCTCTCTACACTGTTGGAATGCGTGTCTCATTAAGGGAGAGGTGGAGGGCATAGGTGAAGGCCCTAGAGTAGGTGGAGGAGCCAGAAGTAGTGGAGAAAGTGATGTATACGTACATAGGTTTCTCCAGCAAGCCTAGGGGACTCCAAAACTTGTGCAGCAGCTCCTTGACCGCCTGATACCACAGCCACCATAGTCACCCAGTGCCTAGTCAATAAGATGTAACACCCCTGCCCATGTTTGCTCGTCGAGGTGTCAGTGGAGAAATGCACCCTGGCAGACATTGATTTTTTCAGGGAATAGGTGATGTTGTCTGCGACATGCTGGCGTAGCGCAGGCACAGCTTTCTTAGAGAAGTAATGGTGGCTAGGCAGCTGGTACTAGGAAACTGCAACGGCTATCAACTTTCAGAAACTGTCTGTATCCACCAGGCGGAAAGGCGGCATTTCCGTGGCCAACATGTTGGAGATGGTGGACTTGAAACTCTAAGCTTTGGCATCTGTAGGAGGAAACATTCTTTTACGTGACCACAACTGCATGACTGAGATCTGGCTGCTGTGCTGAGAGAGGGTGGGGGGCATGGAGTGAACAGGACAAACTGCTGAACTGTGAGTGATTTGCAGGCATAGATGTTATGGTGGATTGAGAAAGATGTATTGTGCTTGTGAAACAAAAACAGCAGGCATGCCCACTTCCATAACAGCTGAAAGCTTTCACTCACACTGACTGTAGGGGGTAAACAAGTGGAGTTTCTGTGGCTGGAGACCTGTGTGAGAACATTTGGCACGGTGATGTTGGAGGAAGAAGCAGCAGATGTTGTTGATATGATGGCTGGTGCTTGGCGAGGCCCACTTGTCCACATTTTAGCACAGTGAGATTCACAAACTAAGGCAAGTTGATCATGCATGTGCCGGTTCATATATGTAATAGTCAACGTATTACAATTTTTGCTTCTACTGAGTCTTTTTTTGCAAATTTGGCAGTTAGCATGAGTTGGGCCATCCTTTGCGATCTCAAAGAAGGCTCCGGTTAGGCAACCCTTGCCCCCTGCGAACTGCCTTGACTGGTGCTGACCAGTCAAGACTGACTCTTGACTGGTGCTGGCCACAGTCACAGTTGTGGCTGAGGATGCAGTGCTTGCTGTGGTTACATAACTTTGTGTGCGGCAAGCCACAATGTAACCTCATCTTCCTCCTCCACCACCACCTCTGCTGAGCTACTCAGCTGCGTGCCTCTGGATTCACACCAAGTGGGATCTACAACCTCATCTTCATCCTCTCTGTTCTCCCACTCTTTGCCCCGAGAGTTACCCTCCGTCTCTTCCTGCCCTGACACCACAGTACAGTCAGCGTTAGCATCTGGTATCTGAGTCTCATCAGTATCAACTCCATCCCTGGGGATTAACGTATGGTGACAAGGGTCTGGATTCTGCTTGGAGCCTACTTCGTCCGACTCCGCATCTAACATGAAAAAATTTTGGGCATTGGTGCAAATGCGTTTCTCCTCTGGATTCTGTGAATCTTTGGAGCAGTCCTCTGATGCTCATAGAATAGAAGGTGTGAACAGCTCTGCACCTGGTCCATCTGTGGTTCCCCACAGTCAGTTGGGCGGTTGGAAATTTTTGACACAAGGGGAAAGAGGGGTGATTGCGGTGCCACTTCTGAGGATTGTACTGTGTGTGATGTTAAGGTGGAGGAAGAGAAGGAGAGGCCACTTGATGCAGAACGTGCCATCCACTGGAGCACATGCTCTTTCTGACCTTCATCTACAAGGTATACCTCTGTGTGGCTGCCAAAGAAAGGGAGTCGAGTAGCCCGTGTTTGTTCAGCTGATCTTTCATTAACACCTAACCGATGTACATGTTGAACACCAAGCTTATTCCCCCTTCCACCTTGACCTTGCTTTTTCCCCACTCATGTTGTATGTACACTTCCGCTCTTTTAACCTGCTGTTTCACAACCTTAGGCCCAGACCTGTCACTAAATGAACAATCAGTATTTATTTTCTTAGATAGCAAATGGGGCCTCCTAATTCTTGACTGCAACATAGTTTTAGCTCAAACAATTTGTATTAGCAAATGGGGCCTCCTAACTGCAACACAGTTTTTTTTTACAAACAATTTGGATGAGCAAATAGGGCCTCCTGGCTGAACCCCAATATTAGGCCTAATGATTTTGGTTAGCAAATGGGGCTTCTTGACTGCAACACAGTTTTAACTCAAACAATTTGGATTAACAAGTAGGGCCTCCTGACTGAACCCCAAAATTAAGCCTAATTATTTAGATTAGATTATTTAGATTAGAAAATAGGGCTTCCTGATTCCTGACTGCAACACAGTTTTAGCACAAATAATTTGGATTACAAAATAGAGCCTCCTGGCTGTATCCCAATATTAGGCCTAATGATTTTGATTAGCAAATGGGGCCTTCAGATACCTTACTGCAACACAGTTTTAGCCCAAATGATTTGGATAAGCAAACATGGCCTCCTGACTGCAACACAGTTTTAGCACAAATGATTTGGATTAGCAAATAGGGCCTCCTGGCTGAATCCCAATATTAGGCCTAATGATTTTGATTAGCAAATGGGGCCTCCTGATACCTTACCGCAACACAGTTTTAACCCAAGTAATTTGGATTAGCAAATATGGCCTCCTGAAAGCAAAACACTTTTTGAGCACAAATGATTTGGATTAGGAAATAGGGCCTTCTGGCTGAATCCAAATATTAGGCCTAATGATTTTGATTAGCAAATGGGGCCTCCAGATAGCTTACTGCAACACAGTTTTAGCCAAAATGATTTGGATTAGCAAACATGGCCTCCTGTCTGCAACACAGTTTTAGCACAAATGATTTGGATTAGCAAATAGGGCCTCCTGGCTGAATCCCAATATAAGGCCTAATGATTTTCATTAGCAAATGGGGCCTCCTGATACCTTACTGCAACACAGTTTAAGTACAAATAATTTGGATTAGCAAATAGGGACTGCTGACTGCCACACAGTTTTAGCACAAATGATTTGGATTAGCAAATAGGGCCTTCTGGCTGAATATCAATATTAGGCCTGATGATTTTGATTAGCAAATGGGGCCTCCTGATACCTTACTGCAGTGTTCCCCAACTCCAGTCCTCAAGAGCCACCAACAGGTCATGTTTTTAGGATTTCCTTAGTATTGCACAGGTGGTGAATTATTACTTGTGCAGGTGATGCAATTATCCCTTGTGCAATACTAAGGAAATACTGAAAACGTGAACTGTTGGTGGCTCTTGAGAACCGGAGTTGAGGAACTGCCTTACTACAACACAGTTTTAGCCCAAGTAATTTTGATTAGCAAATATGGCCTCCTGACTGCAACACAGTTTTAGCACAAACGATTTGGATTTGCAAATTGGGCCTCTTGGCTGAACCCCAATATTAGGCCTAACGATTTAATTAGCAATTGAAGCCTCCTTATTCCTGACTGCAACACAGTTTTATCTCAAGCTATTTAGATTAACAAATAGAGCCTCCTGGCTGAACCCCAATATTAGGGCTAACAAATTTGATTAGCAAATGTGGACTCTTGATTCCTCACTGCAGCACAGTTTTTGCCGAAACAATTTGGATTAGTACATGGGGCCTCCTGACTGCAACACAGTTTTAACACAATCTAGTTAGATGCTGGAAGATCGATTTCACACAGGACAGGATCCTAGCTAACTAAATGACAAGTTCACTTGCAACAGCAGGAGCAGTGTCTCTGCACTGTTCCAGTCAGAAAATGGCGCCATCAAAGCAAGATGTCCACTTTTTATATGGAACATGTGACGTCAGCAGCCAATCACAGAAGCCCTTGTGTCATGATGTTGAGGATGGTTTCTGAGCCCTGAGTGGCTGTCGGAAAGTACACACATTAAGTTATTAAAGAGAAAAAAATTACACTCCGTCGGTCCTCTGACCTAAACACACCCCCTTCCCTCCATAAAACACATCCCCCCAGCACCAATATCCTAGACTAACTCAAAACAAAAGCATTTGTGGAAACGCGATCATGTACCGTTCTTTGACCGAATGTTGCAGACCTTTTAGGAAAAATGCTTGGGAACCTGAACACAAATCGGAATCTGAGATGTTCGTGCTGAATTTGAGATTGCCGAATGTTTTCCGAACAAGTTTGCTCATCTCTAGTGAAGAGTATATAGTACTAACGTTGAACCCTATGCAAACCCATGTAGTAATTCTATACATTCTTGAAGAATAATTACTGTTTGGTTGAAATATCAGTTAAGCCTCAATTTCCTGTGCAGTTAACTCCCTATCTGCATTTTCTCCTTTTTACTGATAACGTGAATTACAAGGTTACCATGACTCTGTTAGAAATGATTATGAAAGTACAGTGGCTGAAGAATGTCTGTAGTATGAGAACTTCCTCTTTTTTCAACTGCCCATTTGTTCTGTAATAATTCTTGTAATATCATATGTTGTGTATTGAATTACTGTTGGTAATCTGATCCAATGCAATGATCTCTGTAAACTATACAAAATCAGCAATTAACCTGTTTCTCCATGTCCTAGATCAGAACAATGGTTTCATCATTATGATGGCTTTTCTTATGCTATTATAACATACAATAAATCTTTAGTCTATAATATTTTTTCACATTTATGTCAATTCTGTCTTCAACGTACAAACAGAAAACAGGCGTCTGTTTGTTGGCCTATACAAAGGTCATTGGACTCATTGATGGCCAGTAAATGAGTTCATGTCTACAGTTAAAGTGAATCTGATTTTGCAAGTTTTCCCATGCACAAATAAATGACAGATATGTAATTTTTATTGTAGGTACACTTCAACTGTGAGGCCGGCGTCACACTGGCGTTTAAAACGGCCGAGTGCAATGCGATAAAAAATCGCATTGCACTCGGACCAATGTTAAGCTATGGGGCCGCTCCCAGCAGCCGACTTTTTGTCGGCCGTTTTTCTCGGTCCGAGACAATCGCAGCATGCTGCGATTGTCTCGGACCGAGGAAAACTCGCGGCTCACTCGCACCCATATAAGCCTATGGGTGCGAGTGAGACAGCGCACACCACTCGGATAACATCCGAGTGATGTGCGCTATAAGCGGACACCAGCAATGGAGGAGATGGAGAAAGTCATTTCTCCGCCTCCTCCGCAGCTGTGCTCTGATCCTCCCTGTGCGAGAGAATCGGAGCACAGACGGATGACACTCGGCTCCTGCTCTGCTGCGAGCAGGAGCCGAGGGTCATTAGCATATCGCATCTGATGCTCTCGCATCGGATGCAATACGCTAGTGTGACGCCGGCCTGAGAGACAGAATCTAAAAATAAATACCAGAAAATCACATTGAATGGTTTTTAATTAATTAAATCGCATTTTATTGCATGGAATAAGTATTTGATCATCTACCACCCAGCAAAAATTCTAGCTCTCACAGACCTGTTAGTTTTTCTTTAAGAAGACCTCCTACTCTGCACTCATTGCCTGTATTAATTGCACCTGGTTGAATTTGTTACCTTTATAAAAGACACCTGTACACACACTCAATCAATCACACTCCAGCATCTCCACCATGGCCAAGACCAAAGAGCTGTCTAAGGACACCAGGGACAGAATTGTAGACCTGCATAAGAAAAAGGCAGATACGCTCACCTGCCCAGGCCTCAAAACAAATGCATTAACATGGTGCAGTGAACCCAATTAAAGATGGTGGCTGCACAGCTGCAGTAATACCGATGAGACAGCCAGCCTACAATCAGGGATTAGCCGTTTGGTACACCAGTGCACAAAAAGATACAGTCTGCAACGTTCACACACAGGAGATGCAGAGCATCTGGCTCACAGCCTATTAATGACGCCCATACTCTTAGATCAGGCGGGCTGCCCAGTGCTAACAAAAATGCATCCTGTTTGAACAGAGGCCACAGTTTACAGAGCCATCTGGGCCCAACTGCACCCTGAAAAGATATAAAGTGCAAAAAACACATAGCAATATATGTGAGGTATTAGTTGATATCCTGGCCAAAACACGGAAGCTCACAACCCACGCTACAGGTCCCTTTTTGGAGGATTTTCAAGTCCTTTTTTTGTGGTTTTGATGTTCGGGTGGGACACAGGCATGCATTTTTAATTCTGCTGAACATTAAGTGATACAACTAATATTAACCCCTTTCTGACCTCGAACGGGATAGTATGTCCGAGGTCAGAACCCCCGCTTTGATGCGGGCTCCGGTGGTGAGCCCGCATCGAAGTCGAGACATGTCAGCTGTTTTGTACAACTGACATGTGCCCGCAATAGCGGCGGGTGGAACGGCGATTCACACGCTGCTATTAACTAGTTAAATGCGCTGTCAAACGCTGACAGCGGCATCTAACTACCGCTTCCGGCCATCGGGCTGGAAATTAGTGCATCGCTGACCCCCGTCAGCGATGCATCGGCATGACAACCAGAGGTCTATTGAAGACCTCTATGGCTCTTGATGTCGGATTGCTGTGAGTGCCACCCTGTGGTCGGCGCTCATAGAAATGCAGCAATTCTACTACATAAGAGCGATCTGAGATTCGCTCCTATGTAGTAGAGCCGATCAGGCTATTCCAGCTTCTAGCCTCCCATGTAGGCTATTGAAGCATGGCAAAAGTAAAACAAATGTTTTAAAAAATATGAAAAAGATTAAAAAAAATATAAAAGTTTAAATCACCCCCCTTTCGCCCCATTCAAAATAAAACAATAAAAAAAATCAAACCTACACATATTTGGTATCACCACATTCAGAATCACCTGATCTATCAATTAAATAAAAGGATTAATGTGATCGCTAAACTGCGTAGCGAGAAAAAAATTTGAAATGCAAGAATTACGTTTTTTTGGTCACCGCGACATTGCATTAAAATGCAATAATGTATCTGCACCAAAATGGTATCATTAAAAATGTTAGCTCGGCACGCAAAAAATAAGCCCACACCCGACCCAAGATCACGAAAAATGGAGACGCTACAGGTATTTTTTTTTAGCAAAGTTTGGAATTTTTACCACTTAGATACTAAAGAACCTAGACATGTTTAGTGTCTATGAACTCGTAATGACCTGGAGAATCATAATGGCAGGTCAGTTTTAGCATTTAGTGAATCTAGCAAAAAATCCAAACAAAAAACAAGTGTGGGATTGCACTTTGTTTGCAATTTCACGGCATGTGGAATTTTTTTCCTGTTTTCTAGTACATGACATGCAAAAAACCAATGATGTAGTTCAAAAGTACAACTTGTCCCACAAAGAAAGTAGGCCCCACATGGCCATATTGATGGAAAAATAAAAAAGTTATGGCTCTGGGAAGGAGGGGAAAATGAAAAAATGAAAATATCCAGAGTCATGAAGAGGTTAATATTAATATAAAATAATTATACTTAATACAGTATTTTGCAGAGTATAATACACCCCAAATTTTTAGAAGAAAAATAGGAAAACAATTTTAATATGTAAAATGGCGAAGGTGAATTTAGCCTACCGGAGATGGGCAATGGCGGTAGAGCGGGGCAATACTGCGAGCTCTGGGAAGGGAGGAGGGGGTGTCCGAGCGGTGCGAGGCCGGAGCCATTTATCTCCCGGCAGTGGGCTTCAAGAAAATGTCAGCAGAGCAGGCAGGAGCAGAGTCCTCGCCCTGCACATTGATCTCCAGGTGGTGCGTTTCAGAAGCGACGCATGTGCAAATTGAGATCTCAGACTATAAGACGCACCCCCATTTGCCTCCCCAACTTGGGGGGAAAAAGTGCATCATATAAACCTCAAAATACGGTATGTTGATATTAATGTTGAACAGAATTAATTTAAGCCTCTTGGTTCGACTCTCCACAACAGTCACTGCCTTGCGGTGATCTTGCAAAACGTCATGACCTGCTGCAGATTACAGCTGATTAATGGGATTCCTTAAAAGATGCAACCTACTATATGGGCAATTTTATTGAGATGCCATTCTAAAAAAGGAGTTACAAAGCCTACAATCTTTCTCTGAGGACACTCAAACTGGGAAAATGAGCGCTGTCAAACGCTACATGTGCATATGCTAAACCAGTGGGTGGATGAGGGCACTCAAGTGCCCGCCCAGGAAAATGGCACACCAAGCACCCTAATTAATATATGAAATAAAGCTTATTTTATTCTTAACAGCATGAAATAAACTAAAGGTATGATTTTAATACAGCGGATATGCGCTCAGCTCCAGTGTCATTTGGGGCGGCAGACTCCATTTAAACATCTTTGCTTTTCATAATCTAAAACAGGCTAATTAGAAATGGCTAACAGGTTTAGCTTTATTTATACGCTGTAACTTAGAAGAGATAAATGATACTTTGCCACACGTCATGTATACTTAAAAGGCTCATAAGTCAGGGGTTATGCTGGCACGGTGTGTACCTATTTGATTACACAAGGTTAATCACCTTGTTTTCCTGCAAAGAACAGATGTTTACACCTAAACCTGCACAATTACATGTATCCATGCTTCATCACCTCTTTAAGAAGGAACTTACAGGACCATCATTTTATTGATCTCACAGAATTCAACCGTTTTGCTGTAAAACCAAAACACGTTGTCCAAATTCTGAAAAAAACACTAATTGACTGTGGATTAGATTTAACCATTGAAGGCACATGTATACCATGATACTTAAAGGGAACCCATCACCCAGGAAACAATGTTATCTGTGGGCATCATGCTATAGAGCAGGGGGAGCTGAGTAGATTTATAAAGTTTTGTGAGAAAAGATTAAGTGTAAGCTGTGCTTTAATCATTTAAACATTTGCTCTTTCCTGGATTTTTGGTCCAGTGGGCGGGCCTATCAGTGACTGGCAGCTTTCGTTATATAACAATGCACTGAGAGAAATCTGTCAGTCACTGATAGGACCGCCCACTGGACTGAAAACTCCAGAAAGATCAGAGGTTTAAATTATTAATATTCAAGTTCTACTGAATATTTTCTCACAAAACTATATATCAATCTACTGAGCTATGCCTTCTTTATAACATGATGTCTAATATGATATCTGCAGATTAGAATGCGTTTTCATGCAGACAGGTAACTTGTAAAGAGTTCATGAAAACTGACATGTACATGTATATTATGATGATGTAGTGGGCACATAAACTGTAGAAGCTCAATTGAATGCTTCCGTCACATATCCTGGTGGTTCCTGTACTGCAAAAACCAGTACTAGTGAAATCCGTGTTCTGTGTCCGTGTGACACCTGTGTGTACGTATGTGACATCTTTGTGCAACGGTGTGACATGCGTGTTTCCGTGTCCATGTGCTGTCAGTGTGACATGTATAGAATGAAATGCAGCATAGAAAATTCTGAGTTTTATGTATTAAAAATGTTCACAGATAGAGATAGATAGTGATGAGGAACATGATAGATAGAAATATGTCAGTGTGATTTTGAATCAGTACTTTGCATGCTTTTTGAACTTGTATTTTTTTTTAAATAAATAATTAAATTAAAAAAATTGGCGAGGAGGCCCACATAATTTTCATAACCAGCTGAGGTAAAGTCCATGGCTAGGGGCTGATGGTAACCCCTTAAGCCCCAAGGGTGGTTTGCACGTTAATGACCGGGCCAATTTTTACAATTCTGACCACTGTCCCTTTATGAGGTTATAACTCTGGAACGCTTTAACGGATCTAGGCGATTCTGACATTGTTTTCTCATGACATATTGTACTTCATGTTAGTGGTAAAATTTATTCGATATAACTTGCGTTTATTTGTGAAAAAAACGGAAATTTGGCGAAAATTTTGAATATTTCGCAATTTTCCAACTTTGAATTTTTATGCCCTTAAATCACAGAGATATGTCACGCAAAATACTTAATACGGTAAGTAACATTTCCCACATGTCTACTTTACATCAGCACAATTTTGGAACCAAAATATTTTTTTTGTTAGGGAGTTATAAGGGTGAAAAGTTGACCAGCAATTTCTCATTCTTACAACACCATTTTTTTTTAGGGACCACATCTCATTTGAAGTCATTTTGAGGGGTCTATATGATAGAAAATACCCAAGTGTGACACCATTCTAAAAACTGCACCCCTCAAGGTGCTCAAAACCACATTCAAGAAGTTTATTAACCCTTCAGGTGTTTCACAGGAATTTTTGGAATGTTTAAATAAAAATGAATATTTAACTTTTTTTCACACAAAATTGATTTCAGCTCCAATTTGTTTTATTTTACCAAGGATAACAGGATAAAATGGATGACAAAAGTTGTTGTACAATCTGTCCTGAGTATGCTGATACCCCATATGTGGGGGTAAACCACTGTTTGGGCGCATGGCAGAGTTCGGAAGGAAAGGAGCGCCATTTGACTTTTCAATGCAAAATTGACTGGAATTGAGATGGGACGCCATGTTGCGTTTGGAAAGCCCCTCATGTGCCAAAACATTGAAACCCCCCACAAGTGACACCATTTTGGAAAGTAGACACCCTAAGGAACTTATCTAGATGTGTGGTGACCACTTTGACCCACCAAGTGCTTCACAGAAGTTTATAATGCAGAGCCGTAAAAATAAAAAATAATATTTTTTCACAAAAATGATCTTTTCGCCCCCAATTTTTTTATTTTCCCAAGAGTAAGAGAAGAAATTGGACCTCAAAAAATGTTGTCCAATTTGTCCTGAGTACACTGATACCCCATATATGGGTGTAAACCATTGTTTGGGCATATGGCAGAGCTTGGAAGGGAAGGAGCGCCATTTTACTTTTCAATGCAAAATTGACTGGAATTGAGATGGGATGCCATGTTGGGTTTAGAGAGCCCCTGATGTGCCTAAACATTGAAACCCCCACAAGTGACACCATTTTGGAAAGTAGACCCCTTAAGGAACTTATCTAGATGTGTGGTGAGCACGTTGACCCAACAAGTGCTTCACAGACGTTTATAATGCAGAGCCGTAAAAATAAAAAATCATATTTTTTCACAAAAATGATCTTTTCACCCCCAATTTTTTATTTTCCCAAGGGTAAGAGAAGAAATTAGACCACAAATGCTGTTGTGCAATTTGTCCTGAGTGCGACGATACCCCATATGTGGGGGTAAACCACTGTTTGTGCGCATGGCAGAGCTCTGAAGGGAAGGAGCGCCATTTGACTTTTCAATGCAAAATTGACTGGAATTAAGATGGGACGCCATGTTGCGTTTGGAGAGCCCCTGATGTGCCTAAACATTGAAACCCCTCACAAGTGACACCATTTTGGAAAGTAGACACCTTAAGGAACTTATCTAGATGTGTGGTGAGCACTTTGACCCAACAAGTGCTTCACAGAAGTTTATAATGCAGAGCCGTAAAAATAAAAAATCATATTTTTTCACAAAAATGATCTTTTCGCCCCCAATTTTTTATTTTCCCAAGGGTAAGAGAAGAAATTAGACCACAAAAGTTGTTGTGCAATTTGTCCTGAGTGCGACGATACCCCATATGTGGGGGTAAACCACTTTTTGGGCGCATAGCAGAGCTCGGAAGGGAAGGAGCGCCATTTGACTTTTCAATGCAAAATTGACTGGAATTAAGATGGGACGCCATGTTGGTTTGGAGAGCCCCTGATGTGCCTAAACATTAAAACCCCCTACAAGTGACACCATTTTGGAAACTAGACCCCCTAAGGAACTTATCTAGATGTGTTTTGAGAGCTTTGAACCCCCAAGTGTTTCACTACAGTTTATAACGCAGAGCCGTGAAAATATATATTTTTTTTTTTGCAAAAATTATTTTTTAGCCCCCAGTTTTGTATTTTCACAAGGGTAACATGATAAATTGGACCGCAAAAGTTGTTGTCCAATTTGTCCTGAGTACGCTGATACCCCATATGTTGGGGTAAACCCCTGTTTGGGCGCACGGGAGAGCTCGGAAGTGAAGGAGCACTGTTTTACTTTTTCAATGGAGAATTGGCTGGAATTGAGATCGGACGCCATGTCGCGTTTGGAGAGCCCATGATGTGCCTAAACAGTGGAAACCCCCAATTCTACCTGAAACCCAAATCCAAACACACCCCTAACCCTAATCCCAACTGTAACCCTAACCACACACCTAACCCTGACACACCCCTAATTCTAATCCCAACCCTAATCCCAACCGTAAATGTAATCCTAACCCTAACCCTAGCCCTAACCCTAGCCCTAAGCCTAGCCCTAACCCTAGCCCTAACCCTAATCCTAAACCTAGCCCTAACCCTAATGGGAAAATGGAAATAAATACATTTTTTATAATTGTATTATTTTTCCCTAAGGCTAGGTTCACATTGCGTTAAGGCAATCCGTTTAGCGCTAGCGGATTGCGCTAACGCATTGTCTTTTTAGGTGTCGCGTTTAGTGGTCGCGTTAACGTCCCCACTCTGGCAGATCGGGGATCGGACCTCGGGCGCGCCGCAGACGCTGCAAGCAGCGTCCGAGGCGCGCCACAAAAGAACGGCACCTTGCAAGCGCTAGCGATGCGCTACACCCGAAAATTACATTGCTGTCAATGGGTGCGCTAACGGACCCGTTGCACGGCGTTAATTGCGACATTTTCGCCGTGCAACGCTGTCCGTTAGCGTTAACCCATTAACGCAATGTGAACCTAGCTTAACTAAGGGAGTGATGAAGGGGGGTTTGATTTACTTTTATAGCGTTTTTTATATCGGATTTTTATGATTGGCAGCCGTCACACACTAAAAGACGCTTTTTATAGCAAAAAAAGTTTTTGCGTCTCCACATTTTGAGACCTATAATTTTTCCATATTTTGGTCCACAGAGTCATATGAGGTCTTGTTTTTTTGCGGGACGAGTTGACGTTTTTATTGGTAACATTTTCGGACATGTGACATTTTTTGATCGCTTTTTATTACGATTTTTGTGAGGCAGAATGACCAAAAACCAGCTATTCATGAATTTCTTTTGGGGGAGGCGTTTACACTGTTCTGCGTTTGGTAAAATTGATAAAGCAATTTTATTCTTCGGGTCAGTACGATTACAGCGATATCTCATTTATATCATATTTTTATGTTTTGGCGCTTTTATACGATAAAAGCTCTTTTATAGAAAAAATAACTATTTTGGCATTGCTTTATTCTGAGGACTATAACTTTTTTATTTTTTTGGTTATGATGCTATATGGTGGCTTTATTTTTGCGGGACAAGATGACGTTTTCAGCGGTATCATGATTATTTATATCCGTCTTTTTGATCGCGTGTTATTCCACTTTTTGTTCGGCGGTATGATAATAAAGCGTTGTTTTTTGGTTCGTTTTTTGTTTTTTTTTTCTTACGGTGTTCACTGAAGGGGTTAACTAGTGGGATAGTTTTATAGGTTGGGTCGTTACGGATGCGGCGATACTAAATATGTGTACTTATATTGTTTTTTTGTGTTTTTTTTTATAAAGAAATGTATTTATGGGAATAATATTTTCTTTTCTTCTTTATTTAGGTTTTTTTTTTTTTTTACACATGTGGAAATTTTTTTTTTTACTCTTTTACTTTGTCCCAGGGGGGGACATCACAGATCACTGATCTGACAGTGTGCATAGCACTCTGTCAGATCGGTGATCTGACAAACAGCCGTGCAGGATTAGAGCTGCAGCTGCAGCCTGTTCCTGACCCGGAAGTACTCCCTGCAGGACCCGGATGCAGCCCCGCGGCCATTTTGGATCCGGGGACTGCAGGGAGAAGACGCTCGGTACAAGTTGAGCACATCGCCTTGTACCGATCGTCTCAGGGAAGCACGCAGGGAGCCCCCTCCCTGCACGATGCTTCCCTGTACCGCCGGCACATCGCGATCATGTTTGATCGCGGTGTGCCGGGGGTTAATGTGCCGGGAGCGGTCCGTGACCAATCCTGGCACATAGTGCCGGATGTCAGCTGCGATAGGCAGCTGACACCCGGCCGCGATCGGCCGCGCTCCCCCCGTGAGCGCGGCCGATTGCTATGACGTACTATCCCGTCAGTGGGAATTAAGGCCCACCCCACCTCGACGGGATAGTACGTCATATGGGATTAAGGGGTTAAAATTTTATGAAGGGGCCAATAGCCATAAAAGTTCCCAGGCTATTAATATCAGCTGTTAGCTTAGCTTTTACTGGTCATTATAGGAAAGACCACCCCCCAACAAAATGACAAGGCATCCCCCCTATAATTACTAACTAGCACAGGCTAAAGAAGACAGCTGTAGGCTGATATTAATAGCTTAGGAGGGGGTCATGGATATTGGCCTCCTCACAGCCAAAACACATCAGGCTTCAACTGCCCCAGAAATGGCGCATCCATAAGATGCACAAATTCTGGCTTTTGTCCTCACTGTTCCCACTTGCCCTGGTGTGGTGGCAAGTGGGGTAATATTTGTGGGGTTGATGCCAGCTGTTTTATGACATCAAAAAGCAAAGTTATTCTCACCTTTCCCCGATAATCCACTGAGCTGAGTGTGAGAATGCAGCTGCTTGTCACTGGTGGTGACGTCATTAAGGTTACTGCCAGTCACATGCAGAACTTCTCACTCTCTGCTCAGTGTTTTCTGGCTGGCATGTAGAGCGGTTGCATCACCGATGTGACCATTCTCCAAACCACCCAGAACATCATGGGACATGGCCATTAATGGATTATCGGGGGAAAGGTGAGTAGAATGTTGTTTTTTATTTTAGTTTTTGGTAAATAAATGAGTAAAAAAGGGTTGGCAAGTTTTTATTTCAAATAAAGGAGTTCTGGGTGTTTATTTAAATTAAAGGACTTTCCTCTGTCTCTTTCGTTATTACATTTGACTATGAAGTTAGTAATGAGGGTATCTTATAGATGTACGTGCAGCGCCCCAGAGTCCGGGTCGTTGCAGTAATGTCGCTCTGCCACTAAGGGGAGTGATGTTATGTCTGATTGCACTAAAGGAGTTCACCTAACTAGGTATCACAGTCACACATTACACTTCACACTCCGGCGACCAGGGGGAACAAAAGGCACTATGTATTAGGCCACTCCTCACACTCTGGTAAAACTGGGGGTTGGATAGGAAGTGAGACAGAAAGCAGCCTGGGAGAGCTCCAGGGAGGACCTGTCAGGGGTGGGTTCCTGGCAGGTACCTAGCAGAAAGGACAGATCGTTACGGAGCCACGCCTGCACTACCTTGCGGCGGCATCCTAAGGAAGGACACGAAGCGAAGTATATTGTGGAGAAGTGAGAAACGAGATCGCAGCACAAAGGAGATAGAACCAGTAGGAGTCGTGCCCCGAGAACGGCAACATCCTACTGAGGCGCGTAGCCGTGGCCGGAATGCCGAGGAAGTTACAGATTTCAAGCATTACTTCAAACAGCGGCAGGACAGTTGATTATAGGTTGGCTGTCTACCTTAAATCTCCTAAGCAGACATAGGGGGCAATTGTGGGAGAGGGGCGTCCCTAGGGTCCCAGAATAACTCCAGGCCTTCCCGTCATACGGGTGCATCCTAGCCAGATAAACTGGGGGACGGAGAGAGAGAGAACGAACGAATACGAAAGTTGTGAGGACTATCTTGTGGTGCTCAGCAGGGAAGGACTACAACACACAGGCGCTAGTTGGTAGGCACTGATTTCCACCTGCAAAGGGAACTCTGGATGTGACTTCGGACCGGCCGGTCTCAGCCAGCCCTGTTGGCAGTGCTCTGGATTGCGGATCCCAAAGTCTTCAGTAAAAAGGTAAAGAGACTGCACCCCTGCGTCCTCGTTATTACCCGCACCTCACATCACCGCCACCTACACTATTGGGAAGCCCTGGGGAAGCACTTCACCTGTGGGAAGGTATACCATCTAGCGGCCATAACACCACCCCAGTGGACCCCAAGCAGCGTCGGTCACCCTGACCGAACACCACAGGTGGCGTCACGAACCCTTGACAGACTTTCATCACCTTTCTTTGGACGCCCCTTAGCAGGGTCACGGACCGGGTCCAGCCACCGTGACAACCCCAGGACCGAGACAGAGAGGACCGGTACCGAGTACACCGCGGCCCTGCGTCTGGGGGCACTCCAACTTGGTGTCACAAACAGGATGTGCTTAAGACTGAAGAATCAGGTCACGTGTGGCTTGGAACTGTGTTAGAATTGTGCTTGAACTGTGACTTATTGCAAAGACTGTGTATTGCTATTTGCCGCCAAGATTCCCGCCAAAACTGCCGCCATTATAGCGCCACGAGAAGAAGAAGGGCGTGGAGTTGTGGGCGTGAATGAACTGAGAAGCGTGAAATGTAATGGCCACCCAGTCTAAATATTTCTGTACCTTGAGGACGTGTCCGTCAGCAGCCGTGATCCGTCTCCTGATCCTCAATGGTGGGCAGAGACCAAGGAAACGAAACTGCCCACGGAGAGGAGAGCGGGAAAAGGACAAGGAGGACAGCAGTCACGTGGAGGACGCCATGACAAGTCACCTGGAGCCGGAGTGTGGGGTCGAAGCCGGAGACTCCCCCAACTATCCGGAGGAGCACCGTGGCAGAGCCTTCACTGCTGATACTGACTCCATGCAGCTTGGAATGGAGGAGCTGATCGATCAACTCCTGCAGCTGCAGGTGGAGACTTAGTCCTCACACCAGGTGGTGCCTACGGAAGATCCATCGACACTGATGTCACCCCTTGTGCCACGACTGGAACCCCTGCTGACACCATCGCAGAGCCCGCCGCCGGCAGAGCCAGCCAGCCCCCAGGACACCGTGGTGGCAGGTGAGTACACTGACCCTGTCCCGGTGATGGAGGATCTGTTGGTGGGTCCGGTCGCAGCGCCACCTCCCCGTGGTACTCACCGCCTCCAGCGCCTCGACCCTTGGGACCAGGCCATGGGTATGGAGCGGTTCCTCAAGGCCCCGATTGCGCCCACTACCCTGCCGGGTGAATTCTACTCCGAGCGGACTGTATACCACAGGGTAAACCCCGGGTCAGATTTCATGGGGTTCCCCGGGGCCGAAAAGAAGGAGGGAGAGAAAGTGGAGGTCCTCAGCTGGGAAAGGTACCAGGCCCAACTTGCCCAGAAGTAGGAAGAGAAGGAGGCCGAATACCAGGCCCAGCATCAGGCCTATGACCGGAGAGACCTGGCAGTCAAGGCTAAAGCCCTCAAGGACCGCAGCACGCACCCGGCCCCGCGGAAGCAGGGCCAAGTCATAGCCTTCCGGCTCCGTGGAGGTTGGGGCTTTATTAAGGAGCCCGGACTGTACGCGGAGGTGTTCATCAACCGCCGGGATGTAGAGGCGCAGCTACTGGAGGGACACCCAGACCGAGATATTTACCCGGGAGACATCGTCATGTATACCAGACACTTTGGGGAGAAGGGCTGGTTTGCCTTAAATGTACATAAGAAAAGGGGTCCGGTAGCGCACCAGGCCAAGGCCCCAGCCCAACCGTCTCCTGTAGTGACAGTGTCCCCGTGTGGCCAGGCTTCTGCGGTTACAAAGACCACCATAATCACCCCGACATGTACAATTGTCAGGACCACCACCTGCACTGTCGCCACCACTACCACCGTAGTTGCCAAGGAGTTGACTGCCGTGACGACCGGTGCTCCAGCTGCTCCTAAACAAGAACTGTGGGTACCCAGCCCCTGTGTGGAGTGAGGGAGCCCCTTATGTGGCACCTGGTAGCCGCCAGTATCCAGCTGGGCTACCCCGACCGGTGCTACCCTCTGAGTTACAGCACTAAAAAACCTCGAAACCCCGAATATGTACATAGTTAACTGTTTCCTGCTCATTGATGCTTAAAACCCATTTAGGGTTAATTCCTAAAGGGATCCCTTTGTTGACCCGGGATCCCTATTGTATTACGTTTTTTGCACACGTTCATCATTGTTTCAAGAGACTGCCGAATCATGGACGGTGAATGATTCACAAATTGGTCCTGTAAATAGTTCGCACCTTCTTAAAGGTGCTCTCTACTGGTTTTACAAAGAAAGAAGACTTTGCGAAGAAACTATTCCTGATGACGACGTGAATGTTTCTTGTGTCTTAAAGTTTATTAGTGACTTGGTGATTGTTTGCACTACCTCAGCGAAGACTGATTTTTCCTCTTAAAGGGAATGTTACTTGTTGCCTTTTGATAATGTTGCCTTAAGTAGTAAGATAGCAATGATGTTTACTTAGCGGATAACATGTAGCTAGAAAGCTAGTAAGTGAACCCATAGGGGTTAGTGAGTCCTCCTGAAAACCATAGAGAGATGGTTGATAGGTCTCATGTTGTGAACCGAGAAGAAGAGATGCAGTAGGCCCAGATAAGAAGCTAGGCGGTCCTGTATATGTGAAGTCAGAGAAATAAATTTGTACTATAGCGTTTTATAGTAAGCCTTTAGTGGGTTCAGCTTATACGCCCTTAAAGGAAAAGTTAAATTATTGTTCAAAAATTTGCACTTAGTAGAATACCCGGCTGGGTAAAGGAAATTATTTATAGTCAGTAGATTAGAATGTTATTTAAAAGATTTCAATATGTTTCTGTTTGTAACGTTCAAGTAACCTCACCTCCCATAAAGGGAAGCATTATAATATTTACTTGTTCATAGCATTCGAAAATTTTGTATGTCTTTTTCTAACATGTATTGTTGTTCTTCTTTTCCCAGTCCGGGAGTACTGCATTTAACCGGGGGGGGAGGGGGGAGTGCAGCGCCCCAGAGTCCTGGTCGTTGCAGTAATGTCGCTCTGCCACTAAGGGGAGTGATGTTATGTCTGATTGCACTAAAGGAGTTCACCTGACCAGGTATCACAGTAACACATTACACTTCACACTCCGGCCACCAGGGGGAGCAAAAGGCACTATGTATTAGGCCACTTCTCACACTCTGGTAAAACTGGGGGTTGGATAGGAAGTGAGACAGAAAGCAGCCTGGCAGAGCTCCAGGGAGGACCTGTCAGGGGTGGGTTCCTGGCAGGTACCTAGCAGAAAGGACAGATCGTTACGGAGCCGCACCTGCACTACCTTGCGGCGGCATCCTAAGGAAGGACATGAAGCGAAGTATATTGTGGAGAAGTAAGAAACGAGATCGCAGCACAAAAGAGATAGAACCAGTAGGAGTCGTGCCCCGAGAACAGCAACATCCTACTGAGGCGCGTAGCCGTGGCCGGAACGCCGAGGAAGTAACAGACTTCAAGCATTACTTCAAACAGCGGCAGGACAGTTGATTATAGGTTGGCTGTCTACCTTAAATCACCTAAGCAGACATAGGGGGCAATTGTGGGAGAGGGGCATCTCTAGGGTCCCAGAATAACTCCAGGCCTTCCCGTCATATGGGTGCATCCTAGCCAGATAAACTGGGGGACGGAGAGAGAGAACGAACGAATACGAAAGTTGAGAGGACTATCCCGTGGTGCTCAGCAGGGAAGGACTACAACACACAGGCGCTAGTTGGTAGGTACTGATTTCCACCTACAAAGGGAACTCTGGATGTGCCTTCAGACTGGCCGGTCTCAGCCAGCCCTGTTAGAAGTGCTCTGGATTGTGGATCCCGAAGTCTTCAGTAAAAAGGTAAAGAGACTGCACCCCTGTGTCCTCGTTATTAACCGCGCCTCACATCATCGCCACCTACACTACTGGGAAGCCCTGGGGAAGCACTTTACCTGTGGGAAGGTATACCATCTAACTGCCATAACACCACCCCAGTGGACCCCAAGCAGCGTCGGTCACCCTGACCGAACACCACAGGTGGCGTCACGAACCCTTTACAGACTTTCATCACCTTTCATTGGACGCCCCTTAGCAGGGTCACGGACCGGGTCCAGCCACCGTGCCAACCACAGGACCGAGGCGGAGAGGACCGGTACTGAGTACCCCGCGGCCCTGTGTCTGGGGCGCTCCAACTACTACCGTTCCAAAGTTTAGGATCACCCAGACAATTTTGTGTTTTCCATGAAAAGTCATACTTCTATTAATCAAATGAGTTGTCAAATGAATTGAAAATCTAGTTCAGACATTGACAAGGTTTGAAAAAAAAGATTTTTATTTGAAATAATAATTTTCTCCTTCAAACTTTGCTTTCGTCAAAGAATGCTCCCTTTGCAGCAATTACAGCATTGCAAACCTTTGGCATTCTAGCAGTTAATTTGCTGAGGTAATCTGGAGAAATTTCACCCCATGCTTCCAGAAGCCCTTCCCACAGGTTGGTTTGGCTTGATGTCCACTTTTTGCGTACCATACGGTCAAGCTGCTCCCACAACAGCTCAATGGGGTTGAGATCTGGTGACTGCGCTGGCCACTCCATTACAGAAAGAATACCAGCTGCCTGCTTCTTCCCTATATTATTCTTTCATAATTTGGAGGTGTGCTGTGAGTCACTGTCCTGTTGTAGGATGAAATTGGCTCCAATCAAGCGCTGTCCACAGGGTATGGCATTGCAAAATGGATTGATAGCCTTCCTTATTCAAAATCCCTTTTACCTTGTACAAATCTCCCACTTTACCAGCACCAAAGCAACCCCAGACCATCACATTACCTAAACCATGCTTGACAGATGGCGTCAGGCACTCTTCCGCTGGGTGCGGGAAAATCTTAACACAGGTGTGTTGATGAGGGATTATTAAACCCGACTAAGAGGGCCATCTCGACTAGTAGGGCAAGGTGACTTGGGTACCCGGTCTCGAGGCCCCTGGGTTAAAACAAATGTTCAACCCTACAAGTTTGAACAGAGGGGGGGTATGTGATGCAGTGACCCCTGTAACAGGTAGGGGGCGCTGCATGGTCTTCCCAGTATGCACACAGAGGTGTATGGAGGCCATGAGAGTGCATTGCAGTTGCATGCATGGCTGCAGTAATAAGACAAAGTCCAGCATTGTGATGAACGGCCAATATGTGTGTCGCAGAGGAGAAGTCTCTGCGCTGCCAGCCTGAAGCGATGTGGTGTTCTGGGACCTATAGTCTCACAGATATTTTGCATGTTGTATAATAGTCATGGGAGGCTGGCAGGGCTAGTTATGTGTGATGGGCGGGACAAACTAGCCACACACCCACACTTCCACCCAGGGGAGTGGTTAAAGGTATATTATGTGACCAGGGTGTGGGTCACATGTTCCTGTGTGGTTCCTGTGTGGTTCCAGTGTTTGGATCTGAAGGGTCCAAGTACAAGGTCCTGGGAGCCCGTGTTGGAAGTCCTGGGAGTAGGATTCCTGAACAGCACGTGGTGGGGCTTTGGACTTGGTGGGAGGTCCTGGGAGTAGGACCGGATCACTGAGCAGTGCACAGTGAAACTGTGAACCTGGATGGTCTGTGTTGGGGAAGCTACCATCCTTCAGTAGGTCTGGACTGACTAAGGTATGCCGCCCAGGAAAGTTGGTGATTCCCGTGAGGCAGCTTTTCCGAAAGTGAGGACTGACAAGGAGTCAGCAGGTGGAGCAGGAGCTCCCATCAGGTACCTAAACTGACTGTTGGTGCTTGTGATGGTCTGTGAACTGTGTGTTAACCCACGGCAACTGGTCAAAGGAGGACCAGCATGTTTAGTTGCTGCAACCTGTTAACGTGAAGATAATGAGTTAAACCACATCTTGCAGTGTTAAAGAATGGACTACATGTAAGGCTACTTTCACACTAGCGTTTTTCTCTGGGCGTCGAAAAGCGTCGTTGCGACACATCGACGGATGCGTCGGAAAGACAGTAAAAAAGATACGCTTCCATTATTTCGACGGATGCGTCGGCGATTCGATAGACGCTTCCGTGGAAAAACTGGATCCGTTGTATCCGTTGTTTCCGTTTTTTTCATCCGTTTTTATGACGGATCCGTTTTCCATGCCTAAAAGTGGGAGTCTCCTTGTATGTGATTGGCTACTGGAAAATATGGTAAAGTATATACAGACAGTTTTTACAGCCCATCTTTGAAAGGGTTTAGAGAAAGTGGCAGAGATGGAAGGAGTGCTTGGGAGGATTGCGAGCGTGGTTACCGATGTGATTTTTGAGACCAATCGCCTGGATATCATGGTTCGGGAGCAGGAGGCGGCAGTAGAAAGACGGTGGATGCGTCACCCTCGGCGTCGCAGACTATGGATTCATCTCATTAACGCACTGCGGATGACCCGGGGCGTCTATTCTACCCTGTACATGGAGTCACGTCAGAACCCGGAGAAATTTTATAATTATCTTCGGATGAGGCAGGACCACTTTGATGTGTTGCTGGAAAAAGTCGGGGATGTCATCCAAAGGCAGGACACACGCATGAGGTCTTCCATTACACCGGCGGAGCGGCTGATGGTGACCCTGCGGTAAGTTTTTTGTTTTTTTATCAAATTGCTCATATGTAATGCCATGCCAGCATTTTTTAACGAATAGAAAACAACATCAGCAGTGAACATGGTCCCCAAAATACAGCGCTGTATACATCGTTGCATTTTCTGGACCATGTAAATATTTACTGTGTATGGGCCCATATATGCAGAGATGTAAAATTGTTGATGTTTAAAGGGAACCTGTCACCTGAATTTGGCGGGACTGGTTTTGGGTCATATGGGCGGAGTTTTCAGGTGTTTGATTCACCCTTTCCTTACCCACTGGCTGCAATATTGGATTGAAGTTCATTCTCTGTCCTCCATAGTACACGCCTGCACAAGGCAAGATTGCTTTGCGCAGGCGTGTACTATGGAGGACAGAGAATGAACTTCAATCCAATATTGCAGCCAGCATGCAGCCAGCGGGTAAGGAAAGGGTGAATCAAACACCCGAAAACTCCGCCCATATGACCCAAAACCAGTCCCGCCAAATTCAGGTGACAGAGTCCCTTTAATGTGCACTGAAGCATCCTCACCCCCCAAAAAAGTTGCATTTTTAAATTGGTTAAAAAAAATACATATATTTATTTAAACAATGAAGAGAAAATATGCGGCACTCACCCCAATATAGCAGTGAAAACGTGAGCTTTAATGGAGAAAGTGAGTAGATACATACATCCGTCAGGACATCAGGTAAGCAGGAGGGTGCGGTGTCCAAGCTCCAACACCGCACCCTCCTGCTTACCTGATGTCCTGATTGTCCTCATTGTTCATATGGACTTTTAGTTCACATTTTGTATGCAGAGCACCGCTAATCCCAGCATTCGTGACGCCTGACAGTTGGGATTCCGTTACTAGTCCTGATTATTGGATATTGTATCGCTCTAGTGCCGTCCTTTTCCATATACTTTCACGGCTCAATGTATTTATTTAAATTGCTTTCAAATGTCATTAGCTGTCTTTACAATGTTTTCTAACTATTCTTTTGCTTTTTCACAGATTCTTGGCTACAGGAGAATCTCTAACGTCACTTCACTACCAGTTTCGACTTGGAATATCGACCGTTTCCGGAATTGTGAAAGTGAGCTGCCAGGCGATATGGGATACCTTGCACACGGAGTACATTCCAGAACCAACAAGGGACATCTGGCTGCAGAGTGCAGAAGACTTTTAGAAAGTGTTCCATTTCCCTAATTGCTTGGGGGCAGTCAATGGGAAACACATCCGTATAGCAAAACCGGCAGGAACAGGCTCGGAGTACTACAACTACAAGAAGTACTTTTCTATCGTACTAATGGCCATAGCGGATGATAACTGTAAATTTCTGGCTGTTGACATTGGAGCCTATGGACGGTCCAACGACTCCCAAGTGTTTAAAACTTCACTGATGGGCCGGTGTTTGTATGGCGATACATACGACTTTCCACCTGCCAGACCACTCCCGGGAACAACAGGACCACCTATGCCGTATGTCTGTGTGGGTGATGAGGCCTTTCAGTTGTCCCCACACCTTCTCAAACCGTTCTCAAGCCGAAACTTGATTAGAACGAAAAAAGTGTTCAATTATCGCTTAACTAGAGCGCGTAGAATGGTGGAGTGTGCATTCGGCATTCTGACTGCAAAGTGGCGCGTACTGCTCACCGCCATATCTCTGCACATACGAACTGTGGATGAGGTTGTGTAGGCCTGCGTGGTCCTCCATAACTATGTCCTTTCCAAGGAACCCGTTTCCGTGGATGATGAGGATTTGGAGACCACCCTGTGGGATTACCACAGCAGTTCTGTACATTTTGCCGGTACTGTTACCAGAATGAGGGACAACTTTGCTGAGTATTTTGTTTCACCTGTGGGTATCGTTCCCCTGGCAAGATAACATTGTGTGAACTTTAATTTCAGTTCTTGTTGCTACATGTTTGTGTATTAAGTTGTTTTATTACCACCAACTTCATAATTAGTAGAATACACTTGGGTATATGTGGTGTAATAAACCCAATGTTTATACGTTCAAACGTGTGGTGTGGTTTTATTTACAATTCTTAACATATCAAATGAATCAACCATAAGCAATTATTTTTTCAAACAAAAACATAATTTACTGACACATAAAATTTATAACAAACATTTGAAAAGATAGGTTGGTTGACTGAACAAATAGTGTCAACCTTCTTTTTTGCATTTTTTGTTTTGTAAATTTTTTATGGTAAAGTGTAAAAAAAAAATTTTCCTTTTTTTATTTAACCAATTTTTTTTTTTTTTTTTTTGCACAAAAACTTTTAAAACAACAACACAGCAACATATAAAAAATTTACAAATCTGTAAAATGTTGGGTGGAGATATTAGCGGAGGGGCTGGAATGTTGGACCACGTCGATAGGTGGGGAATGCGTTTGTGGGGCAGATTGATGGGGAGAAAAAGCAGTTGCCCGAGCTGGGGAGGGTGTTGTAGGGCTAGGGGTAGGAAGAGTAAACGGGGAAGGAAAGCTTGACGAGGAAAACATGGGGAAGACATTGTGATTGGAGGCCGGGATGGGAATTGGGACTGGGTTTGGTTTTGGGACTGGGGTTGGTATTGAGATTGGGGTTGGTATTGGGACTGTGGTTGGTATTGGGACTGGGGTTGGTATTGGGACTGGGGTGGTAAATTTGTAGTGGAAGTGTGGGAGTGTGGCTCATGACCCGCAGTAGAGCAGCATGGCAGTCGTGCATTACCTGCATCTGCTGGTCAAGAGATAGCTTTTCCATGCTCCTGAGCATTGATTGGAAAAAAAGGTTAGCCGGTGATTGACTTACATCTGAATGCAGCCTATCCAAGCAACTGCTGGTTTCAGTGTAGGTTTCACTGATGCGTGCTTGCACCATGCTGAAACCAGCAGTCACTTGCTCTCCCAAAATCTTGAAAGAGTTTTGAAAGGATGCATTCAGATGCAAGAGCTCAGGAGCATAGCTCCTTTCCGGACCCCTCTGTCGCTGCCACCACGAACCTAACGGTGGTCTAGAGGTGGCAGGATCAGAGGGGTGTTGTAAAGGGAACGCTACGTCGTACCAGCAGATTCCAGTAACGAGGGCTGCGATGCTGCTCCACCGCTGGTGGCTTGGGATGTGGATGGGGTAGAGGTACCGTAAGGGCCAGATGAGGGGTCAGAGGGATGTGGCCTACCGATGTGGCCCTCGGTGACGGACTCCTGAGAGATCGCTACAGAGGGGTCTGAGGTTGTTGCAGGCGCCCAGTGGCTGGAGAAGGTGCTGTGAAATAGACAATAAATAACAATTAATATTGATTTGAGGCAAAGCCCTGACTGAAACAAAACAAGGAAGGTACAATTGGTCATTCGATGCCCTGTTGAATAGTTACACTCTTTGCAGCATACTCTCACGGAGGAAGGACAGGGCCGGCCCATGTTTGTATGTAGTCCTTCGGCGTCCTGAGCCACTCGGTGCCTGCATCTCCTTGTTGAACTCCCTCTTGTAGCGATCTCTGAGTGACCGCCACCACTTCCTAAGGCTAGGTTCACACTACGTTAGTGCAGTCCGTTCAACATATCCGTTAAACGGACTGCACTAACGCAAGTGCCGGCACTTGCACAGCGCTAGCGCAGATGGAGCTTCTGCTAGCTCCATCTGCGCTAGCGGCGAGCTAGCAGTGACGGACCCGAAAACGCTGCAGGCGGCGTCTCGGGTCCGTCACTCAATGACGGCACATCGCTAGCGCACGCCCATTGTGGGCGTGCGCTAGCGATGCGCTCGCCATTGCTTGTAATGGTGGCGTTAACGGACTACATTACACCGCGTTATGCCGCGATGTAACGTAGTCCGTTAAACGGGTTCACACAATGCAGTGTGAACCCAGCCTAACCCTTTCACCTGTAAAGACAAGAATACAATCAAGTAAGTTATAACGCATTTCATTCTGTTCAAAACATAACTGTAAAGTTCATACTTACATTCTTGAGTCTGCTGGCTTGGATCAAGGTCATCCCACCTTGGCAAAACATTCAGGCATACTTCCTCCCAAAGATGACGAGTCACATATGTGTCTGCATGGCAGCGGTCACCCATATGCCAGAGCGGCTGCCGTTCGCGTACCTCCTCAATCAGACGGTCCACATCGATTCCCATAGTGTCCTCTGTGTCTGAATCGGCAGCGCGCTGTTGATATTTATTTAAAAACATAAAAAGAACATTACTACACTGAATCCAAAAAAGATTGTAATAGACGTGAAAAAAAAAAAAAATAAATAAACCACGCCTGACGGCGACCGCGGCCACGAGAACGTCGGCTCCGGGAGCGCCTGGGAGGATCTTCCCGTGCAGCAGACTGGAAAACATTAAAAAGAATTACGTTAAAGTTATGCATATGTTGTATGTGTACTTTTATGTAGGTCATGGTTTATATGTGTTGGTTGCTCAGTGATGCGTGAAGCTGTTTCGACAAAACTTACACTCTGTGCGCCCTCTCCTTGTCTTTCTCCACCCCTCTCGTCTCCTTCTGAGAGTCCCTCGGCTGATTCAGCTTCCTGTGAAAAAGAATTAAGGCATATAGTGATAAGAAAACATGTATACATGCAGCTACAACATATGTAAACATCGATAATTACCGCAACGCGCTCCCGCAGTGGAGAAGGGCTCTCAGAAGAAGACATCGTTCGTGACATATGTATTTCTGTCCCTGTTGGCTCTGCAAGAATAAAAACCCTTGTAATCTACTATACACATTCAAATTGAAGCTGTAGTTGTGGGGACTTTATACTTACATCGTCAAAGCGACTGTGCTCCCTGGGTCCCTTCCGGGCGGCTGTGGTCCCTGGTGGGCGGTGATCCTAGGTGGGTGTGTGCGCCTCGGCACTGGTCCCAGTTGGCTCTGCAAGTATGACAAGTTTATATTGTTAGAAACAAACCCCCAAAGTCCCAAATGTAAATGATGTTATAACCACCCTGCTGACATTATCAGAGCAATGTTCATGCAGGCCACCTGCGAAAGTTTTGCGATAAAAAACACCACAAAAATTAAAAGGCCCTCCAGTCTGAGCTGAATTCCATAATGGAATGGTGCTACCTTTCAAACCATTTACCCTTCACCTTCCCCACCCCCAAAAGGAAAAAAATATGTAAACTTGAAAGGCCTACACACCAGTTCAAAATGTAATATATATGTGATTTTAAAAGATCCAACTGAACCAGATTTCATTTCCCTTCTTGATTACCTTAATAACCCAGCACCAACACAGTTTTGCCTGTGTGGACATTTGTACATTCACCAGTTAAAAATTTACCTTTGTGAAATGATACAACGAAGATATTTCATAAAGATTTTATTGAATTTTTTTTGTTTTTAATTTTTTTTATTGTTTTATCATCACAATAGGAGCGATACTGCTCTTTATTTTAAATACAAGTACATCACATGCAAATTAATTCAGCAATAAAACACAAAAAATATATGTTGTAAAACAAAGATCACACACGCTTGCCACCAGGGGCGGACACAGACAGCTTGGGGCCCCTGTGCAGGAAATGTGTTTGGGCCCCCCCTTCTTTAAAGGCGACAAAGCTAATATATATATATATATATATATATATATATACTGTAGAATATGCCCATGTATAATAAACACCTGTGTCTACTGCATATGTGACATAGTATACATTAATGTATAAGGGTATGGTTCCACGGTCAGGAATCGGCAGCGCTTTGGATGCAGCACATGTCCGCTCGGTCCAAAGCGCTGCCGGCTTTTGTACGAGTGATGCTTCCGCATGTGTTCATTGAACACATGCGGAATCACCGCATCCTATACATTGGACTGTGATATTTATCTTGTGGAGACTGAGCGTCTCCGCAAGATAAATAGACATGCTACGGTCTAGTAAGATGTGCCGCATGTCCGTCTCTGCAGGGAAGCTGCGGGTGCCGCTGCATACATAGTGGACATTGGATTCCTTGAAATCTCATGCACCATGCTGTAACATCAGGAGCTGCGGACTGGATGCTGCGGATGTACACAGCGTCCAATCCGCAGAGTTTACTGACAGTGGAAACATACCCTTATATGTGTGTTTAATGCAACAGATACAGTATATGTGAAAAAGTCTTCACTGGGGGATGGGCTCAGGGGTCGGTCCCAGCCTGGATCTGATACTGCAGTGATGACTGGAGTCCCGTCAGAGAATAGACCCAGTGATTTAGTGACTGTGTTCCTGAGCTCTGAACTCTCTGGTCCCTGCTGTGTGTGGATGAAAATCCTGCACTGACCAGAGAACTCAAAGCTCCGGGGGTCACAGTCAGTAAATCACTGCTTCTAGTCTCTGACTGCTGCCCCTGTCTCCCCTCTTTACTCTGCAAACAATCCGTCACATTCAGACCGTTCTTTACCTCCTGTTCAGGGGGTGATTGAGGTCCTGCACAGCTGCAGCTTCCTTCCAGGCATGAGTGTGCAGAAGCCAGTGTGCGGCAGCTTCCTGTCTCGCACAGCCGCAGCGCGGAATGATGATGTCATTCAGCTGAGCCGCTGCTGTCTGTGTGAGAAAGGAAGCAGGAAGCATCCATTCCCTGCAGATCCGTTGCCATTTTCTCTTGCAGGCAGCAGAGCTGCAGGGATTGCTCCATGCCTGCCGCACATGAGGACAATCTGGCCAGGGGGCCCCCGGAGCCTCGGGGCCGGATAGACTGGCCAGATTGCCCTCTATATTAGCCGCCCTCAGGGGTGAACCTAGCCTCTCTGCTGCCTGAGGCGAACGGAAAAATGGCTCCTAACATAAATAAAAACATGAGAATTAGTTAGTATCACAAATAACATTTACATCCAGGTACCTTATAGATAACGTCGTCTCTGGAGCTGTTCTTCTTTTCTTCATCTTGTCCAGACCCCATGATGAGTTTTGTCATCCACAGCCGTCTCTGCAGACTTCCATCTTTTCCGCTCTTTTGCAGAAAGTCTCCACAAGATGCCCTTAAAGATACAAGTGTCATTATAATGCTCCGGAATAACAAATTGCCCCTCACTATATTGTATGCACAAAATATGACCCCCACACTGTCCCTCTTATGGTACATGCTCTTCACACTGACCTCTCCTTTCTATACCGGCCCCCTCTTCACACTGTCCACTCACACTGTGTCCCCCCTATAGGGCCTAGTATTTATACTCCATATTTATACTCCATACTCCCACCCTGTGTGCATGGCTCCCCCATCCTTCTCCCCTGCGTTCACGGCTCCCGTAATTCCTTCTCCCCTGCGTTCACGGCTCCGCCATCCTTCTCCCCTGCATTCACGGCTCCCCCATCCTTCTCCCCTGCGTTCACGGCTCCCCCATCCTTCTCCCCTGCGTGCTGGGCTCCCCCATCCTTCTCCCCTGCGTTCACGGCTCCCCCATCCTTCTCCCCTGCGTGCATGCCTCCCCTATCCTCCCACCCTGAGTGCATGGCTCCCCCATTCTTCTCCCCTGTGTGCATGGCTCCACATCCTTTTTCCCTGTGTGCATAGCTCCACATCCTTTTTCCCTGTGTGCATGGCTCCACATCCTTTTTCCCTGCGTGCATGGCTCCACATCCTTTTTCCCTGCGTGCATGGCTCCCCATCCTTTTTCCCTGCGTGCATGGCTCCCCATCCTTTTTCCCTGCGTGCATGGCTCCCCATCCTTTTTCCCTGCGTGCATGGCTCCACATCCTTTTTCCCTGCGTGCATGGCTCCCCATCCTTTTTCCCTGCGTGCATGGCTCCCCATCCTTTTTCCCTGCGTGCATGGCTCCACATCCTTTTTCCCTGTGTGCATGGCTCCCCATCCTTTTTCCCTGCGTGCATGGCTCCCCATCCTTTTTCCCTGCGTGCATGGCTCCACATCCTTTTTCCCTGCGTGCATGGCTCCACATCCTTTTTCCCTGCGTGCATGGCTCCACTCCACATCCTTTTTCCCTGCGTGCATGGCTCCACATCCTTTTTCCCTGCGTGCATGGCTCCCCATCCTATTTCCCTGTCATACTTACCTCTCACCGCGCAGCACAGAACAGAACTTCCTTCCTGGCATCTCTTCTGCAGCGTCTTCCTTCCTGTCTTCAGCGGTCACATGATAGCGCTAATTAAGGTCATGAATATGCGCATATTCATGACCTTAAATTAGCGGTACCATGTGACCGCTGAAGACAGGACGCGCTGCAGGCGCTGGGACGCAGTTGCAGCCACCGCTGGAGGAAGGTGAGTATTACGTCTTGAGGGAGGGGGGAGGGAGGGGGGAGGGGGGAGGAGGGAGGGGGGAGGGAGGGAGGGAGGGAGAGAGGGAGGAGGGGGGGGCGAGCACTTGACCCCGGAGTTTTAGAAAAAAAAAAAAAAACTAGCAGCGCAAATTCACTTACTATAGAGTCTGCCGCCCTCTCTTCTGCCGCCTGATAGTCAAATCGCCTAATGGTAGCAGCGTCCCTGGCCGCCCTGCAGGGGCCCCCCAGAGCCTCCGGGCCCCGGTGCAGCTGCACCGGTTGAACCGGCGGTATGTCCGCCCATGCTTGCCACATGCTGACACACGCTGTCAAACTAACCACAGGCTGCACAAATCTCACAACTTGGTAAATACATAACAGTACAAAAAAAAACACGTGCATGGACGCATGCACCCGCACACAGACACATGCACGAAAACACACATGTGCAGGCATAAAACGCATGAACACACCCAAAAGCACACATCCGTACGCAAACACAAACACATGCACACACACAAAATAACACAGCCAGCCAAAAGCACAAGGCACAAGCAGACACGCACACACATACACACACAGACACATGCAAAAATGGCAGGAATCAGGCTGGAGCTCAGCTGACTGGATTCAAAAGGGCAGGCCTCAGGCTGGAGCAGGATTCTTGGAGGACGGTGGCTGGTGCAGTACGATCTCAGGCCTCTGGCTGTATTCAGGTTTTAGCCATACCTCCCAACTTTTGAGGAAGGGAAAGAGGAACAAAGTCAGCGGCGCGCGTAGCGGCAAATTTTAGGCCACACCTCTGGCCACACCCATTTCACAACTAGCCACGCCCCAACCACACCCATTTAGCACTTCTGATCACAATGTTTTGTAAACAATAACTATAAACAAAAAAATATGGCCACACACGACGCTCCATACTATACAATGGCCACACATGACGCTCCATACTGTACAATGGCCACACACGACGCTCCATACTGTACAATGGCCACACACGACGCTCCATACTGTATAACAGCCACACACAACAGCCCATACTGTACAATGGCCACACACGACGCTCCATACTGGACAATGGCCACACATGACGCTCCATACTGTACAATGGCCACACACGACGCTCCATACTGGACAATGGCCACACATGACGCTCCATACTGTACAATGGCCACACACGACGCTCCATACTGTACAATGGCCACACACGACGCTCTATACTGTATAACAGCCACAAACAACAGCCCATACTGTACAATGGCCACACACGACGCTCCATACTGGACAATGGCCACACACGACGCTCCATACTGTATAACAGCCACACACAACACTCCATACTGTACAATGGCCACACACGATGCTCCATAGTGTACAATGGCCACACACGATCCTCCATACTGTACAATGGCCACACACGACGCTCCATAGTGTACAATGGCCACACACGACGCTCCATAGTGTACAATGGCCACACACGACGCTCCATAGTGTACAATGGCCACACACGACGCTCCATAGTGTATAATGGCCACACATGACGCTCTATACTGTATAATGGCCACACATGACGCTCCATACTGTACAATGGCCATTGGCCACATTATGCTCCATACCGTATAACGGCCCCACATGATGCTGCGTACAGCATACTTGCCCCATGTGATGGTCCATACAGTATTATGGCGCCACATTATGCTTTGTACAGTATAATGGCCCCACATGATGCTGGGTACAGTATAATGGCCACACATGGTTACCCCACCCTCATCATTGCCTTCTCCATCACTACACACAGACACCTTTCACCGCGCTCCCTCGCAGCAGCCGGCAGCTTCCACACCCATGGCGCTGAATGGTGTCATCCAGCTGCGCCGCTGACTGCTCACGTCGCTGCAGCTGTGATATGCCACTGATAAAGACCTCCGTGTCTCCTGTGCCAGTAAGTGTCAGAGCGAGGAGCAATATCTGCTCCGATTTGACACAGCCAGCGTCCGCTCCGTACACATGCGACTCCGCTCCATACACCTCGTACACACACGACTCCGCTCCATACACCTTGCACATGCGGCTCCGCTCCATACACACACGGCTCCGCTCCGTACACCTCATACATACGGCTCCTCCCCATACACCTTGTACACACACGGCTCCACTCCATACACTTCGTACACACACGGCTCTGCTCCATACACCTTATACACACACAGCTCCGCTCCGTACACCTTATACACACACAGCTCCGCTCCATACACCTCATACACACGGCTCCTCTCCATACATCTCGTACACACATGGCTCCGCTCAATACACCTTGCACATGCGGCTCTGCTCCATACACCTCGTACACACACACAACTCCGCTCCATACACCTTGCACATGCGGCTCTGCTCCGTACACCTCGTACACACATGACTGCGCTCCATTCACCTTGCACATGCGGCTCCGCTCCATACACCTCGTACACACGGCTCCGTACACGTCTTACACACACGACTCTGCTCCATACACCTTTCACACGCTGCTCCGATCCATACACCTTGTACACACATGGCTCTGCTACATTACAGTGTCAGACTGTCACAGGGGCTTTGGTTTAGCCCTTTTTATGCGGGGGGGGAATAGCAGCCACAATAGCGTTGTGTTGTCACCCTCTCCCAGGGAGCTGCAGCTGCTCCTCCTCAAATGCACTGACTGGAGACAGACGTGTCAGTGAGTCATCGATCTCTTACTCACACTGATCTGCAGATAACACAGCAGTGAGCACTGAGCAGCCAAGGCAAACAGAGGAACAGAGGAGGCTGTGAGTGTGTCCGTCCCTCACTGCTCAGCCCCACTCATTCCACTCACCATTACACTAGCCAGGCATTATAATTAGCAGCTCCAGTCCACTCACACTGCTCTGCTGCTTACATTGCCGCCAGCACCCAGGCTGTGTTCGGCTGTTACCTCAAACTAGAAGTGTCCCCTCTCTCTCCCTCTCTGAACAATGACGCTGGGAGACTCAGGAACATGGGGAAGGGGCGTGGCCTAACAAAAGGGGGTGTGGCGGAGTTCTCCTGCTGTCTCCCGGGATGAGAGCGTCCTGCGCTGGACAGCGGGGCAAAGAGTCAAATCCGGGAAAGTCCCGCACAATGAGGGACGGTTGGGAGGTATGTTTTAGCTCTGGTTCAGGTTTAGCTCTGGTATAGCTCTGACTGTATTCAGTACGTCACAAACACATGCACATGCACACATGCACACAGACGCACGAAAAAAATGGCAGTATATATATTCACGCTGGAATTATGCAGCTTTAGGCCTCTGGCTTCTGGCAGGCTTGGCACCGGTTGGCAAGCTGGGCAGATGCTGGCTCGCAGGCAGGCTGGCTTCTGGCAGGCTTGGCACAGGCTGGGCAGATGCTGGCTGGCAGGCAGGCTGGCTTCTGGCAGGCTTGGCACAGGCTGGGCAGATGCTGGCTGGCAGGCAGGCTGGGCTTCTGGCAGGCTGGGCACAGGCTGGCAGGCAGGCAGGCAGGCAGGCTGGCTTCTGGCTTCTTTGTCCTGTAGTGTCTTCAGTCTTTGGCATATCTGTGGTTGAAGGCTCAGGCCTGGTTTATATAGGTTGGGTGATGTCTGGTGAAATTGGCAAAAAAATCCAGCTTCTGAGCATGCTCAGCGTAAAAAAACGGATTGCAGCGCTGCATTCCGTCAAAAAATGTGTCTCGACGCATCCGCCGCTCATAGACCGCCATTGTAGCCAACAACGCATTAATAAGGAAGCGTTGCGACATTTTTTTACTGCGCAAACAAAAACGTTACACTCAACGTTTTTTCCAGACGACGTGTCGGGCCATTCCGACGCATCCGTACAAAAACGTACACAACGCATGACAATGCGTCGCAATGCGTCTCTTATGCAAGTCTATGGGAAAAAAACGCATCCTGCGGGAGATTTTGCAGGATGCGTTTTTTTACCAAAACGACGCTTTTCGACGCCAGGACAAAAACGCTAGTGTGAAAGTAGCCTAAGTCAGTGATATGCAACTTGGCTTACGATGCGGTTTATGCTGTATAAAATAAACCGTATGGACTGTTTTTGTTCAAAAACCGTGCCCGTGTGCTTGAATCCCGTGCCAAGCGAGTATTCCCCAATACACTCAGTAAGTGCAACCTTACAGAACTAAAAGCAGAAGAGTCATGCTAAGCACAGGGATCACCAGAAGGTATTATAATAAAGCTTTCTTTATTAGAAGCTACAGCAAAATATTAAAAACAAGTAAATGGTCAAACAAGACTGCACATAGATAAACCCATAATAGGGCAGAAAAAAGGCTCTTTCATTCAAATGACCAGTAATAACATTAATGTTAATCCTCTAAGTAAAAATGGGTCCAGGATATGGGAATAGTAATAAATATTTCCATATAGTATCAAAAGAAACCAATTCAATTTAGGACTCAGTTAACAGACAATGCAGAAAATATATGACACAATAATCTGTATTAATATTCTATTAACAATAGAATGGTGAGCAAAATGTTGGCAACACATACCACAAACACAATGAAAGTCAATGCACATACAAAAAAAAGACAGAATGGTAAAGATCAAATATATAACAAAGTGCTGGTAGTGCTAGATAAAGATGGAGGCAGGTCTCCACAATAGGGAAGTCGCCATCACTTGGGTCCACCAAACAGAAGATGCCAGTGGTGATTGCTTTAGGGCCACATGATAAGTATAGTATCCTGGATCGAGGATGATGGTCAGAAGAAATGACAGGGCACAATGCCCAATGTCTTGTGATGGCCAGTTCTCCACGAGTATGAATATTTTACGGAATCCCCTCCTACCCTTCCTCTCATGTATCTCTCCTTTTATGTGCATTTTCTTATAAATTTCTATATTTTTATATTTTTTCATATTTCTTTCATCCTTTTTTTGATTGATATATTTTATACGGTATTTTTAGCTTACATTCGTTTATTTTCACATTCATTATCCTGGGTTATTATAAATGCCATTCATTAACAACCTCAGATAAACATGTCAGTGAAGTGACAGTATCGTCTGGTATATGTCTCCCTTAGGCTACTTTCACATTTCCGTCGGTAGTCGGCCGTCACAAAGCGTCGGCGCGACGTACCGACAGATGTTTGTGAAATAGTGTATATCGTGAGCAGCGGACGCAGTTTTTCAATGGGTCTGCTGTCCAGTCTAAAGTCCCGAGGAGGAAAGAGAGAGAGAGAGCATACAGGATACAACGTACAGAAAAACGTTCCCTTGAACGTTTTTTGCAAAAGACGGGCCGTCACATTTTGCAGGATCCAGTGCACGGCGGACAAAACATGAATCCATTCCATACGTCGCTAATACAAGTCTATGGGAAAATCCAGGATCCTGCAAATTTTTTTGCAGGATCCTGCATTTTCAAAAATCGACGTATTGCGACGGTAGCAGAAAGACGGAAATGTGAAAGTAGCCTAAGGGTAACCTTACTGCATAACAAACACTGAGGGAGGACAATGGATTGCGACCCTTTTAAGTATACAGTAAATGCACATTTGTAGCAACCATCTAGAAACTACCGGTACATGGTTACTTCAATGGACTTTAACTGACAGACAGATATAGAGAATTGGGTGACATCCACTATTATATGCAAGGGGGAGAAACACCCGATGTGTTGGGCATTATGGAGGTGGGCTGTACGATTGATTGCATATGCTGAGGGTGATAGTTGAGTACGTCCAGCATTGACACGGACATATGGGTGGGTTGTTCTGGTCAGGGGGATTTATAATTCCTCAGCGCCATGGGGACACATAGCGCTAAGGAATAAGCAATTCACGCAGGACACAGCATGGCTGCTTACACCTTTTCATCTTGCAGTCCGGAAAGCATGATACACTTGTACACATTTAATTTTCAGTGCCCATTGGTTTTGGAGATCTACAGACACGAACAGACCTGCTCATACTGAATCTATATCATAAGAGACTATATTCTCCTGTAAATAACCACTTACGGTATTTGATTCTCTTGCCTTTCTCTTTGTTTCACAGAGTTTTCCACTGAAGGTATGAGGAAATAACTATTTTTACACTATTTTAACTTGTTCTGACTGGAATTTGTAGCTCAACCTAGCGGCATGCTGTAAATCACGTTTTCTTACACTGTATAATTAATTTAGAATATACAAGAAAGTTAATGGTTTGAGAAATTCGAAAACTCAATTAAAAGGAACCTGTCACCATTTTTTTCATGTTTGAACTAAGACTAGCACCTTAATCAGTGTCTGTGCTGCATTCCATAAAGGGAAGTGTCATGAATCACAGGGGGGATATTTTTCTCATCCCACTGCTGCCACCAATATGTCATGAATCGGGGGTGTTTGGTTGCCCCAGATCTTTCTTCAGGGATTTATTTATATCCTAGTTCCCAGTTCCAGTTTGGAACTTGCAGCTCTCTGGCACGCCCTTACCCTAGAGTCAGACAGGGAACTGCACCTAGGATAAATAGTCGCCAGAAAGGCTGCCTGGTCGTGTATTGGCTATTGAACACGCTGCCATAAGGGTGATATAATTATTCCCAGCTGCAGCCGAGCAATACACTTATAAACCCTGTTCTGTCACTGCCAGCATTACCAACAAGCTCAGTACGATCTGCTGCCACTGGCTCCTATTCCTATGACTAATAGCGGGTCAGGAGCCAACCCAATGAGTAGCGTAATTTACTTCAGAGGATGCTGGAGGTACGTTTTAGAGCAAGGAGGACGAGACTAGTAAATATTATAGCTTTTACTCCAAAAAGATTAGGCAGTGTTTACAAAAGGTTTAAAAAACAATAGTATGAGTCGCCTGCCAGGGCCGTGGGGTACTCTGTACCGGGTCACAGGGGGATGTCACGGTGGCGGTGACCTAGTCCGTGGCCCTGGGTGACCATGTAAAAGGGGAAATTGAATAAAGTTTATGTTCGTGATGCCACCTGTGGTATTCGGTCAGTGGGAACTGATGCTGCTTTAAGGGGCCCTCTGGGGTGATGGTATGGCAGCTAGATGGTATAACTTCCCACAGGTGAAGTATATTAAAAGGGATCCCGGTGTGTAGATTGAAGATGGTGAATAGCGCAGTAAAGAACGAGGACACAGGGTTGCAGTCTCTTTACCTGGTTTACTGTAGGCTTCAGGCAACCACAGTCCAGGGTACCAGATAACAAGGCAGGCAGAGTCTGGCCGGCTTGGAAGCGAATTCCCCTTAGCAGATGGAGTTAAAAGCCTTCCTCCAGCGCAGTGGTGTTGTAGTCCCTAACTGCCTATAGCTTCTGATAAGGTCCTCACTGTTCTTCTCTGTCCCCCATATAGGATAGGACACAAACCCGTATGGCAGGTGATTCGAGCTTTTTTACAGGGACTCTATCATGCCCTGGGCTCTATGCATCACTGTGCCTCCTGGGTATTGAGGCAGACAGGTAACTTGCAGTTCAGCTGTCCTGCCGGTCTCTGCTGTAAGTCGTAGAGTCCCTTACAACCTCGGTGTTCCGGCTTTCGGTTATCTGCACTTCAGAGGGATGCAGCTTGTTCACAGCTGGTCTCCCCTGATATCACTCCGCTGTGCTTCACTCTCCTTCACGCTCACTGAACAATGTCCTTTCCATCTGTATGTCTCTTTCTCCAGGGGTTGTAGTACCTCGGACTACAGGGCCTCTTCAGACCTTCTGACACTCCATGTCGGTCTGCGCTCTCCTCTGTCTCTCTCTGACAGGAACTGAACTAACTTTTCCCTCCAAACCACAATATATATATATATAGGAGAGTCACCTAGGAATAGGATCAAAAGCTCACCCTTGTGGCCTGGAGTGTGAACATGTTGTGTGCATTGTGATTACCTGATAGAGATATCCTTCATCGCTTCCAAGCATAACATCACTCTCCCCGTGAGGAAAGCAATGTCACTGTGACGACCAGGAACCTGGGGCACCACACTTACAAAATGAGACAATTATACTATGTACAGACAATTACAAAATAAAAGGAATTAAAGCTAGAAAAACACTTACAGTCATCTCAGATAGTGATACACCATGTGGTTGTGTGGGGAGGGGACCTTCCCAAATTATCCGGTCAGATTGCATAGCCTGTCGTAGCTGAATCCCCCAGCAAAAGACAATTCCTAAAATGAGGTTGAACCTCTAATACCCTCTGCTAGTGACATCATTGAGGGGATGGATACGCCCCCTTTGGAAAGGTATGGAAAACCATCTATTAAACATTTATTGGGGTATGAACCTCGTAGAAGGACGACGAACGTATTATATGACTTCTCACAAAATTAGCTTACATATAAGTCTAAACATGGCTTGGCTATGTGACCCGGTTAAACAGAAATCAATCTCTTTTATTCTGATAGTGTTGGAGCTTAGAAAACGCATTGATGTGTAGCCTTATTGTTACACATCCCAAATATTTAACTTTCACACCTATGTCACTACTTGGGGTCGGATTATTTCATCTTGAATAATTATATCCCACAACAAAGAAAGCGCATGGCTAGCAGAACTGCTTTCACCCAGTTTCACAGCTGCACAGGAGGGAGGGGCAATGAGTGGTTTAGAATAACAGAGGCAGACTGAGGGGGCTATACAGCGGTGTGTTTGGACCAGCAAACCTAAAAGATGTAACAGAGCTGTGTATGAGTCATGGCACAATAAGGCTTTTTAAATTTTCCCACGCTGTGTGTAAATGCTGCTGGTCTCGGTCGATAGGTATTCTTGCTGAGGCATCTATCCCTCCTCCTGGTCTCTGATCACCGGCCTCCTGCTCTGATTGATGTGGCTAAAGCCTCCTTCTTCATCCACATAGCTTGGTGAAATCTCACGCCTGCTCACAGACATCACGCTTGAGCACTTCACCTATCAAACCAGACCGGCAGGATTTACATAGAGTACAGGAGAGTTTAAAGAGGTTTTGGTAGGTATGCAGGGAGAGTCAGGGGGTTATGGAATGCAGTACAGGCGCTAATTAAAGTGCTAATCTTAGTTCTGACATGAAAGAACTGTTTCTCTTTAAAGCAGAACTCCCAACAAAGCTTTTATCCTTTTAATACAGTCATGGCCAAAAGTGTTGACACCCTTGATATTGTTCCAGAAAATGGAGTATTTCTCCCAGAAAATTATTGCCATTACATATGTTTTGTTATAAACATGCTTATTTCCTTTGTGTGTATTGGAATAACACAAAAAACATAGTTATGCATAACATTATGTACAATTTGCCTTTTTTCTCTTTTTTTGTGTGTCATCTAATACACAGAAATTAATAGATATGTGTATAACGTGTATAACAAAACATGTGTAATTGCTATTATTTTCTTGGAGAATTTCTTCATTTTCAGAAACAATTTCAAGGGTGTCCACATTGCGGCCATGATTGTATAATCCAGTTATCATATTATACAGCACTGTGTATTTACAATTGCTCATTTTTCCTTTCTACCCAGATAATTGTTTTCTTTTCTCTGCTCTGTGTAGAAACAGGAAGTCTTTTGTCCCTGTATGACTCATTCACTTCTTCAACACCTGACTCAGCTGCTCTGCACCTCCCCTGCCATAAACTTTTGCAGTGACTCATTATTTGTGCAGGGAAAATAGACCTCCTGTTTCTACATAGAGCTTAGAAGGATTCATTCAGCTTTTAACCCCTTTCTGCCATTAGACGTACTATTCCGTCCATGTGACCCGGGCCCTAATTCCCATGGACGGAATAGTACGTCTAACGCGATCACCGCGCTCACAGGGGGAGCGCTGCCGATCGTGGCCGGGTGTCAGCTGACTATCACTCCTTACCACTCCTGGCACATTAGCCCCTGGAACACTGCGATCAAATATGATCGCAGCATTCCGGCGGCATAGGGAAGCATCACACAGGGAGGGGTCTCCCTGCGTGATTCCCTGAGACCTTCGGAGCAGCGCAATCACATCGCCTCCGTCTCCTCTGTCCTCCTCCCTGCAGGCCCCGGATCCAAGATGGCTGCGGGGCTCCTTCCGGGTCCTGCAGGGAGGTGGCTTGCAAGCGCCTGCTCAGAGCAGCCGCTGGCAAACCTAATGCAGTGCCTGTCAGATCGCTGATCTGACACAGTGCATTGCAAAGTGTCAGATCAGCGATCTGACACAATAACATGATTCCCCACACTGGGACAAAGTAAAAAAGTAAAAAAAAAAAATATTAAAATAAATAAATAAATAAATAAATAAATATTGTTCCAATAAATACATTTCTTTATGTAAATGAAAAAAACAATAAAAGTGCACATATTTAGTATCGTCGCGTCCGTAACGACCCGACCTATAAAACTGTCAAACTAGTTAACACCTTCAGTGAACACCGTAAAAAAAAAACTAGGCAAAAAACAATGCTTTTTCATCAGACAGCCGAGCAAAAAGTGGAATAACACGCGATCAAAAAGACGGCTATAAATAAACATTGTACCGACGAAAACATCATCTTGTCCCACAAAAAACAAACCCCCATACAGCGTCATCAGTGGAAAAAAAAAAGTTATAGCCCTCAGCTTAAAGCAATGCAAAAATAATTATTTTTTCTATAAAATAGTTTTAGTAACATAGTAACATAGTTAGTAAGGCCGAAAAAAGACATTTGTCCATCCAAGAACATTGACAGCAGGCATGGACTAAAGCCCAGAGCAGGTTTAAATAACAAACCAAGGCAAGGCGATTAGTGAAGGCAGCTGCTACAGCTACCTAAAGGAGCAGCAGTTCCACTCGAAACCACCAGAGGGAGCCCAAGGGCAGAACTCACAAAAATACCATTAGCAACCACAGGAGGGAGCTCCAGAACGGAATTCACAACAGTACCCCCCCCCCCTTGAGGAGGGGTCACCGAACCCTCACCAGAGCTCCCAGGCCGATCAGGATGAGCCAAATGGAAAGCACAAACCAAATCGGCAGCATGAACATCGGAGGCAACAACCCAAGAATTATTCTCCTGGCCATAACCCTTCCACTTGACCAGATACTGAAGCTTCCGCCTCGAAAAACGAGAATCCAAAATCTTCTCCAACACATATTCCAATTCCCCCTCAACCAACACCGGAGCAGGAGGATCAACGGAGGGAACCATAGGTACCACATATCTCCGCAACAAGGATCTATGGAACACATTATGAATGGAAAAGGAAGCTGGAAGGGCCAAACGAAAAGACACTGGATTGATAATTTCAGAAATCTTATAGGGCCCAATAAAGCGAGGCTTGAACTTAGGGGAAGAAACCTTCATAGGAACATGACGAGAAGACAACCAGACCAAATCACCAACACGAAGCCGGGGACCAACACACCGACGACGGTTAGCAAAACGTTGAGCCTTTTCCTGAGACAACGTCAAATTGTCCACCACATGAGTCAAATTTGCTGCAACCTGTCCACCACGGAATCCACACCAGGACAGTCAGAAGGCTCAAGCTGCCCTGAAGAAAAACGAGGATGAAAACCAAAGTTACAAAAGAAAGGCGAATCCAAGGTAGCAGAACTAGCCCGATTATTAAGGGCAAACTCGGCCAACGGCAAAAAGGTCACCCAATCATCCTGATCAGCAGACACGAAGCATCTCAAATAGGTTTCCAAGGTCTGATTGGTTCGCTCCGTTTGGCCATTTGTCTGAGGATGGAATGCTGAAGAAAAAGACAAATCAATGCCCATTCTAGCACAAAAGGACCGCCAAAACCTAGAAACGAACTGGGAACCTCTGTCAGACACAATATTCTCCGGAATACCATGCAAACGAACCACATACTGAAAAAATAATGGAACCAAATCAGAGGAGGAAGGCAACTTAGGCAACGGCACCAAATGGACCATCTTAGAAAACCGGTCACAAACCACCCAGATGACAGACATCTTCTGAGAGACAGGAAGATCAGAAATAAAATCCATGGAAATATGCGTCCAGGGCCTCTCAGGAATAGGCAAAGGCAAAAGCAACCCGCTGGCACGGGAACAGCAAGGCTTAGCCCGAGCACAGGTCCCACAGGACTGCACAAACGAACGCACATCCCGCGACAAGGAAGGCCACCAAAAGGACCTAGCCACCAAATCTCTGGTACCGAAAATCCCAGGGTGACCAGCCAACACCGAACAATGAACCTCAGAAATTACCCTACTAGTCCATCTATCAGGAACAAACAATTTCTCCACAGGACAGCGGTCAGGTTTATCAGCCTGAAACTCCTGAAGTACCCGCCGTAAATCAGGGGAGATGGCAGAAAGAATCACCCCCTCCTTGAGGATCCCAGCCGGCTCAAGAACTCCCGGAGAATCAGGCAAAAAACTCCTAGTAAGGGCATCAGCCTTCACATTCTTAGAACCCGGAATATACGAGACCACAAAATCAAAACGTGAGAAAAACAGAGACCACCGAGCCTGTCTAGGATTCAACCGCTTAGCAGACTCGAGGTAAATCAGATTCTTGTGATCAGTCAAGACCACCACGTGATGCTTGGTTCCCTCAAGCCAATGTCGCCACTTCTCAAATGCCCACTTCATAGCCAACAACTCCCGATTGCCGACATCATAATTACGCTCAGCAGGCGAAAACTTTCTGGAGAAGAAAGCACACGGTTTCATCAAAGAGCCATCAGAATTTCTCTGAGACAATACGGCCCCTGCCCCAATCACAGAAGCATCAATCTCAACCTGAAAAGGGAGAGAAACATCTGGCTGATGCAACACAGGGGCAGAAGTAAAACGAGGTTTAAGCTCCTGAAAGGTCTCAACAGCCGCAGAGGACCAATTCACCACATCAGCGCCCTTCCTCGTCAAATCGGTCAGAGGCTTCACCACACTAGAAAAATTAGCAATAAAGCGGCGATAAAAATTGGCAAAGCCCAAAAATTTCTGAAGGCTCTTTACAGATGTAGGTTGAGTCCAATCATGAATGGCCTAGACTTTAACAGGGTCCATTTCAATAGCCGAGGGGGAAAAAATGAAACCCAAAAAAGAAACCTTCTGAACTCCAAAGAGGCACTTAGACCCCTTCACAAACAACGCATTAGCACGAAGGACCTGAAATACCATCCTAACCTGCTTTACATGAGACTCCCAATCATCGGAGAAAACCAAAATATCATCCAAATACACAATCATGAATTTATCCAGATAATTCCGGAAGATATCATGCATAAAGGACTGAAATACCGATGGAGCATTAGAGAGCCCGAATGGCATCACAAGATATTCAAAATGGCCTTCGGGCGTATTAAATGCTGTTTTCCATTCATTACCTTGTTTAATACGCACGAGATTATACGCCCCTCGAAGGTCGATTTTAGTAAACCAACTGGCACCCTTAATCCGAGCAAACAAATCAGAAAGTAAAGGTAAAGGGTACTGGAATTTGACAGTGATCTTATTGAGAAGGCGATAATCTATGCAGGGTCTCAAGGGGCCATCCTTCTTGGCAACAACAAAAAAATCCCGCTCCCAACGGTGACGAAGACGGGCGAATATGCCCCTTCTCCAAGGACTCCTTTACATAACTCCGCATAGCGGCACGCTCTGGCACAGACAGATTGAAAAGTCGGCCCTTAGGGAACTTACAGCCAGGAATCAAATTAATGGCACAATTGCAGTCCCTATGAGGAGGCAGGGAACTGGACTTGGACTCATCAAATACATCCTGGAAATCCGACAAAAACTCAGGAACTTCAGAAGAAGGGGACGAGGAAATGGACATCAAAGGAATATCACTATGTATCCCCTGACAACCCCAACCAGTTACAGACATAGATCTCCAATCCAGCACTGGGTTATGTACCTGTAACCATGGAAAACCCAGCACAACAACATCATGCAAATTATGCAACACCAAAAAGCGAATATTTTCCTGATGTGCTGGAGCCATGTACATGGTTAACTGAGTCCAATACTGAGGTTTATTCTTGGCCAATGGCGTAGCATCAATCCCCCTTAAGGGAATAGGACTCTGCAAAGGCTCCAAGGAAAAACCACAGCGCTTGGCAAATGCTAAGTCCATTAAGTTCAGGGCAGCGCCAGAATCCACAAATGCCATAACAGAAAAGGACGACAATGAGCAAATCAGGGTAACAGACAAGAGAAATTTAGGCTGTACAGTACTAATGGTAACAGACCCAGGAACCCTCCTAGTACGCTTAGGGCAATCAGAAATAGCATGAGCAGAATCACCACAGTAAAAACACAGGCCATTCTGACGTCTTAATTTCTGTCTTTCTGCTCTAGTCAAAATCCTATCACATTGCATAGAGTCAGGACTTTGCTCAGAGGACACTGCCATATGGTGCACCACCTTGCGCTCACGCAAGCGCCGATCAATCTGTATGGCTAGAGACATAGATTCGCTCAAACCGGTAGGCGTAGGAAAGCCCACCATAACATCTTTAAGGGTTTCAGAAAGACCTTTTCTGAAAATAGCAGCCAGAGCCTCTTCATTCCACTTAGTGAGCACAGACCATTTTCTAAATTTCTGGCAGTATAACTCTGCCGCTTCTTGACCCTGACATAGGGCCAACAGTGTTTTCTCAGCATGCTCTACTGAGTTAGGTTCGTCATACAACAATCCGAGCGCTTGAAAAATGCATCCACACTCAACAATGCCGGATCCCCTGTTTCAAGAGCAAAAGCCCAGTCTTGAGGATCACCACGCAGTAAGGATATGATGATTTTTACTTGCTGAATGGGATCACCAGAAGAACAGGGTTTCAAAGCAAAAAACAATTTGCAGCTATTTTTAAAGTTCAAAACTTGGATCTGTCCCCAAAAAACAAATCAGGAGTAGGAATTCTAGGCTCTAGAGCCGGAGTCTGGACAATATAATCTTGGATACTCTGGACTCTTGCAGCAAGTTGATCCACACGAGAAAACAAACTCTGAACCTCCATACCAGAGCATATATCCAGCACCACCCAGATATCAAGAGGAAAAAAAAGACAGAACAGAGCACAGAAAAAAAATGGTTCAGAACTTTCTTTTCCTTCTTTTGAGATACATTTAATTCATTTCTGGCCTGCTGTACTGTTATGACCTGGTGGTTAAGAGGCCACACTGATATGACCTGGTGGCTAAAACGCAACATGGAGCGAGCTCTGAGAAGGTGGTATCTCTACTGACCGCAGTCCCTAATCCTAACAACAACACTAGAAATAGCCGTGGGATGTTCCTGACTCTCCCTAGACACCTCTTCACAGCCTAAGAAATAACTATCCCTAAAGAAGGAAACAGAAAGCTATCTTGCCTCAGAGAAAACCCTCAAAAGGAAAGATAGCCCCCCACAAATATTGACTGTGAATGGAGAGGGAAATGACGTACAAAGAAATGAAAACAGAATTCAGCAAAGGAGGCCAATACTAAACTAGATAGACAGAGCGAAAAGGATACTGTGCGGTCAGTATAAAAACTACAAAATCCACGCAGAGTTTACAAAAATGAACTCCACACCGACTCATGGTGTGGAAGGGCAAATCTGCTTTCCCAGAGCTTCCAGCTAGCCTGAATAACACATAGTGACAAGCTGGACAAAAAGAGACATATTTGCAAAGCAATAGAGTCCAAACAAATGGACAAACAAAAACTAGCAAAAACGTATCTTTTGCAGACAAGGACTGGCCATATGAGAATTCCAAGGAAAGAACCAAATCCAACCAAGAACATTGACAGCAGGCATGGACTAAAGCCCAGAGCAGGTTTAAATAACAAACCCAGGCAAGGCGATTAGTGAAGGCAGCTGCTACAGTTACCTAAAGGAGCAGCAGTTCCACTCGAAACCACCAGAGGGAGCCCAAGGGCAGAACTCACAAAAATACCATTAGCAACCACAGGAGGGAGCTCCAGAACGGAATTCACAACAGCACCCCATGATCCTGTTTGCCTTGGCAGCTGCTGCCTGGCACTAGCTGCTCCAGGTAAGTTTATCATTAACTAGGATCCCCAAGTCCTTCTCCCTGTCAGATTTACCCAGTGGTTTCCCGTTCAGTGTGTAATGGTGATATTGATTCCTTCTTCCCATGTGTATAACCTTACATTTATCATTGTTAAACCTCATCTGCCACCTTTCAGCCCAAGTTTCCAACTTATCCAGATCCATCTGTAGCAGAATACTATCTTCTCTTGTATTAACTGCTTTACATAGTTTTGTATCATCTGCAAATATCGATATTTTACTGTGTAAACCTTCTACCAGATCATTCATGAATTTGTTGAAGAGAACAGGTCCCAATACCGACCCCTGCGGTACCCCACTGGTCACAGCGACCCAGTTAGAGACTATACCATTTATAACCACCCTCTGCTTTCTATCACTAAGCCAGTTACTAACCCATTTACACACATTTTCCCCCAGACCAAGCATTCTCATTTTGTGTACCAACCTCTTGTGTGGCACGGTATCAAACGCTTTGGAAAAATCGAGATATACCACATCCAATGACTCACCGTGGTCCAGCCTATAGCTTACCTCTTCATAAAAACTGATTAGATTGGTTTGACAGGAGCGATTTCTCATAAATCCATGCTGATATGGAGTTAAACAGTTATTCTCATTGAGATAATCCATTGTATAAAAGCGACAAAACATAAAATAATGATATAAATGAGGTATCGCTCTAACATTACTGACCCAAAGAATAAAACTGCTTCATCAATTTTACCAAATGCGGAACGGTATAAATGCCCCCCAAAAGAAATTCACAAATTGCTGTTTTTTGTTCATTCTGCCTAACAAAAATCGGAATAAAAAGCGATCAGAAAAAGTAATGTGCCGAATATGATACCAATAAAAACGTCAACTCGTCCTGCAAAAAACAAGACCTCACATGACTCTGTGTACCAAAATATGGAAAAATTATAGCTCTCAGAATGTGGTAACGCACAACATATTTTTTGCAATAAAAAGCACCTTTTAGCGTGTGACAGCTGCCAAACATAAAAACCCGCTATAAAAACCCGCTATAAATAGTAAATCAAACCCCATTATCACCGCCTGTTAGGGACTGGTGGAACGCACCAAGAATCAGATGTTATGGTATTAGGTGCGTTCGCAGTCCGAGGTCCACCGTGCAGGTAAAAGACCCTGCTGCTAGTAAGACGGACTATATGGCGGTACTAAGTATACACACATGGGTTAACTTCACCCTGCGTGAAGGAAGCGATCCTGTTGCGTCACAGGACCGCAGTACCGCACATAAAGCGCGAGCAAGAAGTCAGCGGACCCAACCCCTACACAGGATTGAAGTCCGATTAGACACTTGCTGGCACAACATTGCAACTGCGTGTGTCAGAGGAACATAAATAATAATATTAAGGCACAAGAGTGTGTGCGGTGCCGCACTGATGGACGCCACTAACCACCCAGGCTTGGGTCAGGAAAGCGCAGAGCAAGCGCACGGCGCCGTACTGGCGGACACAGCAACTGGTAGCTGTAATGTGTGTTTCGTGCTGTTGGATAAGTCGGGCGCTAGATAGCAAACATACACCTTCCGCGAACAGACATTCAATAGGGAGGGTTATTTAAAGAGCGACTTTCTCTCACAACACACACACATATTTACTAGACAATACTAGCGCATGGCCGTGCGGTCATGCGCAGTTTATATAGCTGCAGCACAGGAAATAGCTACAGAAGTTTTGCCCTTTCAGGACCTGCCAAAAGGACCAATGGGATGTGCTGCAGTACCTGAGCATGTGACCCTCGATCTCCAATGGGAGATCCTGCCCTGGGCATGCTCAGACAGAGAAAAGCAGGACTTAGATCCAGAAACGTCCACTCGCCGCTGCCCAGCACTGGCTTCAATGGCAGAAGCAGGAAAAGCAGCAGTAACTCTTCGCACAGAGTCAGACTGAGCGAGACGCTGGGATCGACGTCCCTGCTGAGCAGACTCCACTGCGGCTGGAGAAGAATGGGAGACCGCAGCGGAGACGGATCAAGATTCCCCCTGTGCAGCAGAGGAAACTCGACTCCTAACATTACCCCCCTCCTAGGGCCCCCCCCTCCTTGTGCCTCGCTACGTTCGAAGGCAGCAATGAGCTGCGGGGCCCGAATGTGCTCAACAGGCTCCCAGGACCTGTCCTCGAGGCCATAACCCTTCCAGTCTACCAAATTAAATTTTTTGCCACGTACCACCTTGAACCCCAAAATAGCGTTCACCTCATAATCGTCCGTAGACGAACCCGATGTCCCAGCAGATGACTCGGAAAACCGGGACATATACACGGGTTTCAAGAGGGACACATGAAAGGTGTCGGTGATACCCAGGCGTGGCGGAAGGGCCAAACGATAGACCACAGGATTAACCTGCTCGAGGACCTTGAATGGACCCAAGTAGCGAGGAGCAAATTTAGTGGACTCAACTCGCAGCCTGATGTTACGGGCGGAGAGCCACACCAAGTCGCCAGGAGCAAAGGTCGGAGTGGGGCGCCGATGAGCATCGGCGGAGGACCTCATTCTCTCCTTCGAGGCCCGAATGGCATCCTGACTGCGGTCCCAAATGTTCCGTGCCTCCACTGCCCAGTCTGCCACCCTGGAGTCAGCAGAGGACACGGGCATAGGCACAGGAACCCGCGGATGCTGGCCGTAATTAAGGAGGAAAGGAGTCTGACCGGTGGAGTCAGCTACAGCGTTATTAAGGGCGAACTCTGCCCATGGTAATAAATGTTGCAGAGTGCGTCTTCTTACAGTCACCGCTGTACTTAGGAAAGCTTCAATCAGGAAGATATCTTGAGTAAACAGTATTTACTTCATACTGGATAAACATGAGATACAATTCAGTGTCACACAGTCCGTGCACTGAAGACAACACATTCATGAAGAAAAGCAAAACCGAAAGTAAGAAAACAACCAACCACTGAGAGCTTCCCTCCCCACATTACAGCAAGTATATGACTTTACACACTATCGCCATCTGCTGTCTGGTTAGTATAAAGTCCTCCTTTCACTTATAATAAGTCCCAATCTGTTGCATATGCCAACACCCTTTCTCAACAGTAAGGACTTATTCAATCAAACCCAACTTTTTTATTAGTCTCTGATGTTTATCAGCATTCAACGCCTTCGTGAAAATGTCTGCTGTCATTTCTTCAGTAGGACAGTACTCTAACTTCAAGACTCCTTGTTCCTGATGATCTCTCAAGAAATGATATTTCACATCAATATGTTTGGTTCTTGGATTGACTCTTTCCATCTGAGCAAGAACAAGACATCCTTGATTGTCCTCTTTTAGTTTTGTTGGTGCCAGCTGTGGTTGTCCTAATTCTGTCAACAATTGTCTTAACCACAGTACTTCTTGACTCGCATGTGCTGCGGCAACATATTCTGCTTCTGTTGAAGATAGTGTCACAATTGACTGTTTCTTACTTGTCCAACTTATTGGTCCACCTGAGAGGAAAAAAATATGTCCACTGGTAGATCTTCTGTCAGTTGGATCTCCAGCCCAATCTGCATCAACATATCCTGTTAAAATGCAATCATTGCTTGTGGGTAATTTCAGCTTAACATTGCTAGTTCCTTTCAAATAACGTATTACTCTCTTCACGGCATTCCAATCAGCTTTATTTGGTTTTGATACCTTTCTACTCAGGATTCCTACTGCTGCTGCGATGTCTGGTCTTGTAACGGTTGCTAGATACAGTAGTTTTCCTATTGCTGTTCTGTATTCTTCATTATTTGGTAGCATATTTTGTTCACTGTTCATCTCTTTGAGATAATTAGTTTCCATTGGAGACTTTACTGTTTTTGCATCTTTTAATCCAAATTTTTCTGTTATGTCTTGAATCATGTGATTTTGATTCAGTAGGAAACTTCCATCTTCTTCTCTTTCTACTTGTATTCCTAGATATTGTTTTACATTTCCCAAGTCTTTGATTTCGAAATGTCGCTTCAGGATTTTTAGAATGTTTTCGTTATCCCTTTCTTGTTCAAAACAAATCAAAATATCGTCTACATATATGAGTATGTAAATCCATCTATTAATCAGCCTTTTTGTGTATAAGCATGGATCAGCTTTGCTTCTTTGAAATTTTTCATTTGTAAGTACTTCCGTGATTTTGTCATTCCACGCTTTAGCTGCTTGCTTTAAACCATATATGCTTTTCTGTAGTTTACAAACTTTGTTTGGATTTCTTTCATCTTTGAATCCTGGAGGTTGTTCCATATAAATGTCTTCTGTTAAATCTCCATTATCACTTCTGATGACAATTGGCTTCCTTTGAAATTTGTTACTTGATCTTGTTACATAGTCTACAAGTTTATCAAAAACTTCACTTTTGTTTTTAATTAAGTATGTGACTGTGTATCTTGAGTAATCGTCTATAAAAGTCAACATGTATCTATTGCCACCTGATGTAGTCACTTTCATGGGTCCACATACGTCAGTATGCACCAAATCAAGTGGTCTTTCGCTTTTCATCTCACTTTCTTTTGGAATAGATATCCTTGTGGCTTTGGATTTTATACAACAATCACATCTTATGGTAATTGAGCAATCTGATATCTTTAAATCTTTTGTCAATTCTTTTCTCTGTAGTTCCCTTATACTGTCAGGGTGTCTATGTCCTAGACGTCTATGCCACATGTGAATACAGCTTTTGTGATCATGTGTACATACCTTCATCTGTTCCTTTGGTGTGTCAAAATGATATAATTGTTCATCTGCCTTGACTTTGGTTATCACCTTGTTTCCTGCAATAATTGCACACTCATTGTCTTTGAATTTCACTGTAAGTCCTTTTGCTGTTAAACGTTTCACAGATAATAATCCGCCTTCCAATTTTGGAACATACAACACATCTTGTAGAAGTATCTTTGAATCTTGCCCGAACTTGTTTGAACAATTTAGCATACCTTGTCCGATACCTTCTGCGGTTATTTTGCTTCCATCTGCGAGATAAATGGCTTCTTTCTTATCTAAATCAAGATCAGTAAAGAAATTCTTGTCACTTGTCATATGACTCGTTGCTCCTGAATCAATAAACCAACCAAGTGATGATTTCTTGTCTGTTACTTTAAATGTGCCATTCCAATTATTCTCACATGAATCGGAAATTGTGTTTTTTACTTTCTCTGTATGCTTTTTATGTTGTAATTTTTGTTGTTCTGCTTTCCATATGGTACAGTCTTTCTTTAAATGACCTTTTTTCTTACATCTGAAGCATTCTCTTGTCTCTTCATTATAGGGTTTTTGGAATTCTGTAGCTTTAAGAGCGTTTTCACTGTCCTTTTCAGTAGAAGAATCATTTCTTTGTTCTTTTCTTCTCTGATATTTATCTATTAGTCTTGTTTTCACAAAATCTAATGTAATGTCAATTTCTGGTCTCGTCTCAAGGGCATTTATCAAGGCTGTATACGAATCTGGTAAACTGCACAACAATATAGCTGCTACATGACTTTCTTTAATATCTTCACCAATAGATCTTAGCTGTGATATCACCTCCATCATTGAGAATATGTGCTTCTGCATATCGTCATTTGCACTCAATCTCATACTGTACAGCTTTCTTAATAAAAATAACTTGTGATTCAAGCTAGGTCTTTCATACAGTTTTCTTAATGCTTCCCACATTCCCTTAGCTGTTTCTTCATTTCTTATATGTATTAATTGAGCATCATCCACTAATAAGCTAATGGTGGCTCTCGCTTGTATATCCTTCTTATCCCATGTCTGATTATCTTGATCTGGTCTTGCTGTAACAATTACTTCCCATAGATCATCCTTAGATAACAACATCTCTACTTTGAATTTCCATAACTGATAATTTTCACTATTCAGTTTAGCTACTGTAAATTTCAGTTCTGTGTTACTCATCATCTTTATATAGTCTTACTTGTTTAGAGAGTTGTACTGAAGATATTCTCCTGTATGTCCTGTGAATTCTCTGCAATTATATCCAGCTCCTGGGATGCTGAATTCCTCTGTCACTCTGAATCTGGATTTAGTTCCTTCTGTTTACAGAGCTTATCTGTGTGCTCCGTTATCTGGGCTATAAACCAGGATCCTTCTGCCTGAGCTTGTAGTGCAGACCTGTAGTGTCTGGGGTGCCTGGGTTGCCTGGAGTTATCTGGGGTGCCTGGGGTTATCTGGGGTTATCTGGGGTGCCTGGGCCCATAACCTGTTGCAGAGTGCGTCTTCTTACAGTCACCGCTGTACTTAAGGTACTGTCACACTAGACGATATCGCTAGCGATCCGTGACGTTGCAGCGTCCTCGCTAGCGATATCGTCCAGTGTGACAGGCAGCAGCGATCAGGCCCCTGCTGGGAGATCGCTGGTCGGGGAAGAAAGTCCAGAACTTTATTTTGTCGCTGGACTCCCCGTAGACATCGCTGAATCAGCGTGTGTGACACCGATTCAGTGATGTCTTTGCTGGTAACCAGGGTAAACATCGGGTAACTAAGCGCAGGGCCGCGCTTAGTAACCCGATGTTTACCCTGGTTACCATCCTAAAAAGTAAAAAAACAAACAGTACATACTTACCTACAGCCGTCTGTCCTTCAGCGCTGTGCTCTGCACTCCTCCTGCTCTGGCTGTGAGCGTCGGTCAGCCGGAATGCAGAGCGGTGACGTCACCGCTCTGCTTTCTGGCTGCCCGGCGCTCACAGCCAGACCAGAGAAGCAGAGCGCCGAGGACAGACAGCGATAGGTAAGTATGTAGCGTTTGTTTTTTTACTTTTTAGGATGGTAACCAGGGTAAACATCGGGTTACTAAGCGCGGCCCTGCGCTTAGTTACCCGATGTTTACCCTGGTTACCGGGGACCTCGGGATCGTTGGTCGCTGGAGAGCTGTCTGTGTGACAGCTCTCCAGCGACCAAACAGCGACGCTGCAGCGATCCGGATCGTTGTCGGTATCGCTGCAGCGTCGCTATGTGTGACGGTACCTTTAGGAAAGCTTCAATCAGCAAGATATCTTGAGTAAACAGTATTTACTTCATACTGGATAAACATGAGATACAATTCAGTGTCACACAGTCCGTGCACTGAAGACAACACATTCATGAAGAAAAGCAAAACCGAAAGTAAGAAAACAACCAACCACTGAGAGCTTCCCTCCCCACATTACAGCAAGTATATGACTTTACACACTATCGCCATCTGCTGTCTGGTTAGTATAAAGTCCTCCTTTCACTTATAATAAGTCCCAATCTGTTGCATATGCCAACAATAAAGATGCCCAGTCATCCTGCCTGGCAGAAACAAAATGTCGTAGATATGTGACCAGAGTCTGATTGGCCCTATCTACCAACCCATTCGTCTCGGGATGATATGCGGAAGAGAGATTTAACTCAATGCTGAGAAGACGACAAAGCTCTCTCCAGAACCGAGACGCAAACTGGGGACCCCGGTCACTGACAATTTTGTCTGGCATGCCGTGTAGGCGGAAGATGTGTCTTATGAACAACGCTGCCAAGGCCAGTGCAGAAGGTAACCGTGGGAGCGGCACCAAACGCACCATTTTCGAGAAATGATCGGTAATAACCCAAATGATGGTACAGCCGCGAGACTTGGGCAAACCCACTACAAAGTCCATCCCGACCATCTCCCAGGGCCTGTCTGCCACCGGCAAGGGATAGAGTAACCCAAACGGCCGTTGTCGAGGAGACTTATTTTTGGCGCATGAGACACACGCCAGAACGTAATCTCTGACATCTCGGAGCATATGCGGCCACCAGTACGTCCTCGCCAGCAGCTCAGATGTCCTTTTTGTCCCAAAGTGTCCACCCACCCTGGAGGAATGAGCCCAAGAGAGAACCTCCGGTCGCAAATTTATGGGCACAAAAGTCTTGCCCGGAGGCACAGACTCAAGCGACACCGGAGCCACGGTTCTCAAGCTCTCAGAAGGAACAATAAGCCGAGGCTCTCCTTCCTCCTCCACAGATGACACAACAGAGCGAGAAAGAGCATCAGCTCGAATATTCTTCTCCCCAGCGAGATAATGGAGGGTGAAGTGGAATCGGGAGAAGAATAAGGACCATCTGGCCTGGCGAGAATTTAGCCGCTGGGCTGTTTGCAAATAGAGCAAATTTTTGTGGTCTGTAAAAACTTGAAAGGGAAAACGAGTCCCCTCCAAGAGATGTCTCCACTCTGAGAAAGCCAATTTCATCGCTAGCAACTCCCTGTCCCTGATGGAATAATTCCTCTCCGCTGGTGTGAAGGTCTTGGAGAAGAAGAAGAACGGATGCTTCCAACCTTGAGCATCCTTTTGGAAGAGGACTGCTCCAGCACCAACGGAAGAGGCATCCACCTCCATTATAAACAGCTTATCGACATCGGGACGATGTAGGATGGGAGCACTAGCAAAATGAGACTTAGTAGAAGAAAAGGCCTTGGAGACCTCTTCAGACCACACTTTGGGATTTGCTCCCTTCTTGGTGAGGGCTACCAAGGGAGCTACCAAAGTTGAGAAATGGGGAATGAACTGGCGGTAATAATTAATGAACCCCATAAAGCGCTGCACCGCTTTAAGTGAATGGGGTTCTTGCCAGTCCATCACAGCCTGTAGTTTGGCAGGATCCATAGCCAATCCCTGGGCAGAGATGATATAGCCCAGGAAAGGTAAAGACTCCTGCTCAAACACACACTTCTCCAACTTTGCGTAAAGAGAGTTTGCCCGTAAGAGGTCGAAGACTCTGCCAACATCTCTCCGGTGGGAGTCAATATCTGGAGAGAAGATGAGAATATCATCCAGATAGACTACGACCGAGGTGGAAAGCATATCCCGGAAGATATCGTTGACAAAGTCTTGGAAAACGGCTGGGGCATTACAGAGCCCGAAGGGCATCACCAGATACTCATAGTGCCCATCTCTGGTGTTAAACGCCGTCTTCCATTCGTCCCCCTCACGGATGCGAATCAGATTATAAGCTCCCCGCAGGTCTAATTTGGTAAATACCTTAGCTCCCCGTAGCCTATCAAAAAGCTCAGAAATCAGGGGCAGCGGGTACTTATTCTTAACGGTGATGGCGTTAAGACCCCTGTAGTCTATGCAAGGACGCAACTCTCCACTCTTCTTCTGTACGAAGAAGAACCCTGCCCCTGCTGGTGACACTGACTTCCTAATAAACCCTCTTGCCAAATTCTCCTGGATATACTGGGACATAGCCTCCATTTCCGGGAGAGAGAGGGGATAGACACGTCCCCGAGGAGGTTCTGCTCCAGGCAAGAGATCTATAGGACAGTCATAGGGACGGTGAGGCGGAAGGGTCTCCACGGCCTTTTTGGAGAAGACGTCTGCATAAGACCAATAGTATTTGGGGAGAGCAGAGAGATCTGCGGGCATCTCAGTGGTGGAAACCTGAACGCACTCTTTCACACATCTGCCCTTACAGGATTCACTCCAACCCAATATCCTCCCAGAGGTCCACTCAATATGTGGGGAGTGGAAACGGAGCCAGGGTATTCCCAGCAGAATCTCATCCATTCCCTCGGGAAGGACAAGAAGGGAAATAATCTCCTGGTGGGATGGGGACATGGCTAACGTGAAAGGGACAGTCTGATGTGTCATCTGTAGCGGAAGTGTCGACCCATTCACCACTCTAACGGTTACTGGTTTGGCAAGCATAACCAGAGGTACTGCGTGGCGCAGAGCAAAAGCAGAAGACATAAAATTTCCTTCTGCTCCTGAATCCACACAAAGCTCTACTGTAAGAGTGGATGTGCCTAACAGGATTGTCCCTTTAAAGGACAATTTGGAGGAAAATGCCGCTGTGTCCAGTGAACCTTCTCCAATGGTCACTAGACGCGATCATTTTCCCAACCGCCGTGGACATTTATTAGCGTAATGTCCCGGTTGCTGGCAATTTTTACACACCACAGGTACTCGAGCGGTCTGAGACCTAGGTCCCGCTCGAGAAACCTCCATGGCCTCATGGGAGTCAGACGCCATAACAGGAGATTCTAGAGGTTTGGCAAAGGTGGGAGCCAGCCGAAACCTCTGCCTACACTGGGTCCGCTCCAACCTCCGCTCGTTAAAACGGAGATCGATGCGGGTAGCTATAGTAATAAGCTCCTCCAGTGTGGCGGGAATCTCCCTGGTGGCCAAGGCGTCCTTTACATGATCTGCCTGTCCTTTCCAGAACACCGGAATAAGGACTTTATCCGGCCATTCCAACTCAGAAGCTAGAGTCCGGAATAGGATGGCGAACTGGCTGACCATGGACGAAGCCTGAGTAATTGCCAACAATTGGAGCGCGGTATCGTGGGTGACACGGGGTCCCAAAAAGACCTGCCTCAGAGCGTCCAGGAAGATAGGAGCACTCTGTACCATACGATCACCACGTTCCCAAAGCGGCGTTGCCCACTCCAACGCCCTGCCCGACAAAAGAGACAAGATGAATCCTACCCTGGCCCGTTCCGTAGGAAAACGTGCAGCCAGCAGCTCGAGATGTATGGAGCACTGGCTCACGAATCCCCGACATAGCTTACTGTCACCAGCAAACTTGTCTGGAAGCGGGAGACGGGATAAGGTCGGAGCAGGGGTGGCAGCGGACAAACTGGCTGCAACTGCACTTGCAGCCTGAACAGCGACAGCAGTAACGTCCACAGCTGAGGTTGCACGCTTTAGAGCCGCCAACCTACCCTCCAGCTGTTGGATGTACCGCTGTGAACGCTGATCGTCCGTCATTACTAGCCAGACCTTGGCGCTAGTATTCTGTTAGGGACTGGCGGAACGCACCAAGAATCAGATGTTATGGTATTAGGTGCGTTCGCAGTCCGAGGTCCACCGTGCAGGTAAAAGACCCTGCTGCTAGTAAGACGGACTATATGGCGGTACTAAGTATACACACATGGGTTAACTTCACCCTGCGTGAAGGAAGCGATCCTGTTGCGTCACAGGACCGCAGTACCGCACATAAAGCGCGAGCAAGAAGTCAGCGGACTCAACCCCTACACAGGATTGAAGTCCGATTAGACACTTGCTGGCACAACACCGCAACTGGGTGTGTCAGAGGAACATAAATAATAATACTAAGGCACAAGAGTGCGTGCGGTGCCGCACTGATGGACGCCACTAACCACCCAGGCTTGGGTCAGGAAAGCGCAGAGCAAGCGCACGGCGCCGTACTGGCGGACACAGCAACTGGTAGCTGTAATGTGTGTTTCGTGCTGTTGGATAAGTCGGGCGCTAGATAGCAAACATACACCTTCCGCGAACAGACATTCAATAGGGAGGGTTATTTAAAGAGCGACTTTCTCTCACAACACACACACATATTTACTAGACAACACTAGCGCATGGCCGTGCGGTCATGCGCAGTTTATATAGCTGCAGCACAGGAAACAGCTACAGAAGTTTTGCCCTTTCAGGACCTGCCAAAAGGACCAATGGGATGTGCTGCAGTACCTGAGCATGTGACCCTCGATCTCCAATGGGAGATCCTGCCCTGGGCATGCTCAGACAGAGAAAAGCAGGACTTAGATCCAGAAACGTCCACTCGCCGCTGCCCAGCACTGGCTTCAATGGCAGAAGCAGGAAAAGCAGCAGTAACTCTTCGCACAGAGTCAGACTGAGCGAGACGCTGGGATCGACGTCCCTGCTGAGCAGACTCCACTGCGGCTGGAGAAGAATGGGAGACCGCAGCGGAGATGGATCGAGATTCCCCCTGTGCAGCAGAGGAAACTCGACTCCTAACACCGCCTTAGTTAGGCAAAAATAATAAAATAAAAAAATGTATTTATTTCCACTTTCCCATTAGAGTTAGGGTTAGGTTTGGGGCTAAAGATAGGGCTGGGGCTAAAGTTAGGGTTGGGGCTAAAGTTAAGGTTAGGGTTGGGGCTAAAGTTAGGGTTAGGGTTGGGGATAAAGTTAGGCTTAGGGTTGTGGCTAAAGTTAGGGTTGGGGCTAGAGTTGGGGTTAGGGTTTGGATTTAGTTTACGGTTGGGTTAGGGGTGTGTCAGGGTTAGGGGTATGGTTAGGGGTGGAATTAGGGTTAGAGTTGTGTTGGGGTTAGGGGTGTATTGGGGTTGGGATTAGGGTTAGGGGTGTGTTCGGGTTAGGGGGTGTGGTTAGGGTTGGGATTAGGGTTAGGGGTGTGTTGGGGTTAGGGGTGTGTTGGAGTTAGGGGTGTGGTTAGGGTTGGGATTAGGCTTAGGGGGTTTTGGGGTTGGGGTTGGAGTTAGAATTGGGAGGTTTCCATTGTTTAGGCAAATGCAAACGCAACATGACGTCCGATCTCAATCCATAAAATTCTGCGTTGAAAAAGTAAAACGGTGCTCCTTCCCTTCTGAGCTCTGCCGTGAGACCAAACAGTGGTTTACCCCCACATATGGGGTATCAGCGTACTCAGGACAAATTGGAAAATAAAATTTGGGGTCCAATTTCTCCTGTTACCCTTGGGAAAATACAAAACTGGGGTCTAGAAACTTATTTTGTGGAAAAAAAGATTTTTTATTTTCACGGCTCTGCGTTATAAACTTTAGTGAAACACTTGGGGGTTCAAAGTGATCACCACAATCTAGATTAGTTCCTTGTAGGGTCTAGTTTCCAATATGAGGTCACTTGTGGGGGGTTTCTACTATTTAGATACATCAGGGGCTCTGCAAATGCAATGTGACGCCAGCAGACCATTCCATCAAAGTCTGCATTCCAAAATGCCACTTCTTCCCTTCCGAGCTCTGCCATGTGCCCAAACAGTAGTTTTCTCCCACATATGGGGTATCATCGTAATCAGGACAAATTGCACAACAACTTTTGGGGTCCAATTTCTCCTTTTACCCATGGAAAAATACAAAACTGGGGGCTAAAAAATCTTTTTTGTGAGAAAAAAGATTTTTTATTTTCACGGCTCTGGGTTATAAACTTTAGTGAAACACTTGGGGATTTAAAGTGCTCACCACACATCTAGATAAGTTTCTTGGGGGGTCTAGTTTCCAAAATGGGGTCAATTGTTGGGGGTTTCTACTGTTTAGGTACATTAGGGGCTCTGCAAACGCAACATGATGCCAGCAGACCATTCCATCAAAGTCTGCATTCCAAAACGCCACTTCTTCCCTTCCGAGCTCTGCCATGCGCCCAAACAGTAGTTTTCTCCCACATTTGGGGTATCAGCGTACTCAGGACAAATTGCTCAACAACTTTTGGGGTCCAATTTCTCCAGATACCCTTGGGAAAATACAAAATTGGGGGCTAAAAGAACTTTTTTGTGGAGATTTTTTAATTTTCACTGCTCTACATTATAAACTTCTGTGAAGCACTTGGGGGTTCAAAGTGCTCACCACACATCTAGATAAGTTCATTAGGGGGTCTACTTTCCAAAATGGGGTCACTTTTGGGGGGTTTCCACTGCTTAGGCACATCAGAGGCTCTCCAAACGAAACATGGCATCCCATCTCAATTCCAGCCAATTTTGCATTGAAAAGTCAAATGGCGCTCCTTCCCTTCTGAGCTCCGCCATGCGCCCAAACAGTGGTTTACTCCCACATATGGGGTATCAGCTTACTCATGACAAGTTGCACAACAAAGTTTGTGGTCCACTTTCTTCTGCTACCCTTGGGAAAATAAAAAATTGGGGGCGAAAAATAAATTTTGTGAAAAAAATAAGATTTTTTATTTTTACGGCTCTACATTATAAACTTTTGTGAAGCATTTGGGGGTTCAAAGTGCTCACCACGCATCTAGATAACTTCATTAGGGGGTCTACTTTCCAAAATGGTATCACTTTTGGGGGTTTCACTGTTTGGGCACATCAGGGACTCTCCAAACGCGACATGGCATCCTATCTCAATTCCAGCTAATTTTGCATTGAAAAGTCAAATGGCACTCCTTCCCTTCCGAGCTCTGCCATGCGCCCAAACAGTGGTTTAGCCCCACATATGGGGTATCGGCATTCTCAGGACAAATTGTATACCAACTTTTGGGGTCTAATTTCTCCTGTTACCCTTGGTAATATAAAACAAATTGGATCAGAAGTAAATTTATTGTGAAAAAAAGTTAAATGTTCATTTTTTTTAAACATTCCAAAAATTCCTGTGAAACTTCTGAAGAGTTAATAAACTTCTTGAATGTGGTTATGAGCACCTTGAGGGGTGCAGTTTTTAGAATGGTGTCACACTTATGTATTTTTTATCATGTAGACCCCTCAAAGTGACTTCAAATGTGATGTGGTCCTTAAAAAAATGGTGTTGCAAAAATGAGAAATTGCTGGTCAACTTTTAACCCTTATAACTCCCTGACAAAAAAATGTTGGTTCCAAAATTGAGCTGATGTAAAGTAGATATGTGGGAAATGTTACTTATTAAGTATTTTGTGTGACATACTGTATCTCTGTGATTTAAGGGCATGAAAATTCAAAGTTGGAAAATTGCAAAATTTTAGCCAAATTTCCATTTTTTTCACAAATAAACTCAAGTAATGTCAAGGAAATTTTACCACTACCATGAAGTACAATATGTGTCAAGAAAACAAAGTCAGAATCACTGGGATCAGTTGAAGCATTCCAGAGTTATAACCTCATAAAGGGATAGTGGTCAGGATTGTAAAAATTGGCCCGGTCATTAACATGCAAACCACCCTTGGGGGTAAAGGGGTTAATTATGTCATGTCATAGACCATTAGGAATACAGAAGAATTATCTGGGTAGAAAGGCAAAATGAGCAACTGAAAGTATACAGTGCTATAAAATGCTAGCTTCTGAACCTGTTCTATGCACGTATGGTGAGCATTATTATTGGTACATTTATACAATGTCTTCAATAAAATGGAGCCAGAGATCGTGATATGCACACGCGCTAACTTTGGTGCCATTTTATTGAAGTAATATACTACAACGTCAACATAGCAGTGTGCCTCGCTATGTTGACGTTGTATTAGAATTCTTCAATAACATGCCAGAGTCAACGCGTTCGCATCCCGTGATATCTAGTGCCATTTTGTTGAAGATAATGTTTCTGTGACTTCGCATACACAGTGTCTTCAAGAAAACAGTGCCATAGTGCAGTATGTGCATGCACTGACTTTGGTGCCACACTGGATAGTCAACATAGCAGAGCGCACATGACGGCCATAGGCATAATGGTGACAGCCAGCACATTCACACTGCTGTGTTGAAGTTGTACTACAATTCTTTAATAAAATGGTGGCAGAGACTAGTGTGCATCCCACGACATCCACCGCCATTTTGTTGAAGACAGTGTGTCGCCAAATTTGTATACACTGTCTTCAATAAAATGACACCGTAGTGCGGTATGCACACACATGGATTCCGACGCAGGGCGCACTTGCTGACTCCGTTGTCACACTGCGCAGGCACCGCCCATTCAGCCTTCGAACAGAAGGACGTATCCACGGTTATATATAAGATGATAATTGCAATACATAAAGAGGATAACAAATTTTATGAGATTACTTGTTAAAATTGCAACTTTATGCTGTTAAAAATCGTAGCAACATAGATGTTTTTATTCCTTTCCTTTTTTACAGGGTAGCACGTATCAGACACTGGTTGTATTATCTCAACCAGGTATGTTTGACTTTGAAATGTCAAACATGACTTTAATAGCTGACGGAGACTGAGAATGTGCTAATAATTATAATAATAATAATTTTATTTCTATAGCGCCATATTCTGCAGCACTTTACATTTTAGAGGGGACTTGTACAGACAATAAAGACATTACAGAATTACAATAATCACATAAAGCAACAGATACCAAGCGGAATGAGGGCCCTGCTTGCAAGCTTACAATCTATGAAGAAATAGGAGAGACAAGAAAGGTGGATGGTAACAATTGCTTTCTTTGTACAGTCCAGCCATAAAGTAATAAAAAGAGTATTCATGCAATACTGCATGAACCGGTAACATACCAGTATGTGGAATTGTACGGACACAGAGGGCTATTAAATACATAAATGGTGTGAGAATATGATACGAGGGTTGTGAAGAAAATTTTGAATGGGCAACACATGGATAGTTAAATATGTTGAGGTGGTAGGACAGTCTGAAGAAATGTGCTATTAGGGCACGCTTAATCTCTGGGTATTGGGGATTAATCAAATTGTCCTGGGTAGTGGATTCCAAAGAATTGGCGCACCACGCAAGAAGTCTTGGAGATGGGAGTGAGAGGTTCGAATTATTGAGGATGTTAATTTAGGTAAATCTTAGATACTGTAGACTGGTTGGACAGACAGGTCAGCAGTGACTTATCTCCACCTGTTGCCATTGACTAATAGGTCTCTGCCTATATGCGCATGTAGACAGAGACCTATCAATCAAGGGAAGCGCGCGGGGTGAATCCACTGAGCACCCGCCTTTGCGACCAGTCTATAGTGCTGTCTTGGTCCCCGGCAGCTATTAAAGTATGTTTTCCTCTGAAACGCAGCAGCAATGGCTTCACAACTATGAGTGAAAAATTTAGTTGCAATTGGCAGTATGTCGGTAAGACAATCTAGCCTCTTCACAACCAAATTAATAAATATAGGCACAATATTCGGGCTGGTGTCCTATCAGCCTATCCATGTCCATAATAGCCTTAACATAAAAAAAAACTGACCGTCACATCCAAACATAAATCAGGTCTGAACAGGTGCTCACTTATAATCGCCAACTCATATACAACCAAATAGATAAGGCAGCACTCTGTTGCGCTATAGCATGCTAACATAAAATTTGAGACTTGAATTGCATTCCTGCACTAGAAATATGAAAAATTTTGAAATCTTAGCGCATAAATTGGCCAATTCATGTGTACCTGGCAGCCACGTTAAGGCGTTTCTCATTTGCCAGGACCTATTGCCAATCCTCTCTTAGACAGTCTACATCTCTCTGGGAACCTAATATGAATCCTCCCTTGGACTAAAGTCTATATCTCTGTGGAGGGGTAGAATCCTGCTGCAATTAAAAACACCTAAGGCTAAGGGGCGGAGTGCTCAGTCAGAAGGCTAAATGTGAAATGCTGACAGCGGCATTTAACTAGCGCTTCCAGCCATCTGGCCGGAAATTAGCACATCGCTGACCGCCATCACGTGATCGTGGGTCAGCGATGCATCGGCATGACAACCAGAGGTCTATTGAAGACCTATATGGTTGTTGATGCTGGATTGCTGTGAGCGCCGTCCTGTGGTCGGCGCTCATAGCAATACAGTAATTCAGCTACGTAAGAGCGATCTATGCATCGCTCCTATGTAGCAGAGCCGATCAAGCTGTGCCAGCTTGTAGCTTCCCATGGAGGCTATTGAAGCATGGCAAAAAAAAATGTTTTAACCCCTTCATGACCCAGCCTATTTTGACCTTAAAGACCTTGCCATTTTTTGCAATTCTGACCAGTGTCCCTTTATGAGGTAATAACTCGGGAACGCTTCAACGGATCCTAGCGATTCTGAGATTGTTTTCTCGTGACATATTGGGCTTCATGATAGTGGTAAATTTAGGTCAATAAATTCTGTGTTTTTTGTGATAAAAACGGAAATTTGGCGAAAATTTTGAAAATTTTGCAATTTTCACATTTTGAATTTTTATTCTGTTAAACCAGAGAGTTATGTGACACAAAATAGTTAATAAATAACATTTCCCACACGTCTAATTTACATCAGCACAATTTTGGAAACAAAATTTTTTTTTGCTAGGAAGTTATAAGGGTTAAAATTTGACCAGCGATTTCTCATTTTTACAATGAAATTTACAAAACCATTTTTTTTAGGGACCACCTCACATTTGAAGTCAGTTTGAGGGGTCTATATGGCTGAAAATACCCAAAAGTGACACCATTCTAAAAACTGCACCCCTCCAGGTGCACAAAACCACATTTCAGAAGTTTATTAACCCTTCAGGTGCTTCACAGCAGCAGAAGCAACATGGAAGGAAAAAATGAACATTTAACTTTTTAGTCACAAAAATGATCTTTCAGCAACAATTTTTTTTGTTTTCCCAATGGTAAAAGGAGAAACTGAACCACGAAAGTTGTTGTCCAATTTGTCCTGAGTACGCTGATACCTCATATGTGGGGGTAAACCACTGTTTGGGCGCACGGCAGGGCTTGGAAGGGAAGGAGCGCCATTTGACTTTTTGAATGAAAAATTGGCTGTCACATTTGGAGAGCCCCCGTGTGCCTAAAAATTGGAGCTCCCCCACAAGTGACACCATTTTGGAAACTAGACGCCCCAAGGAACTTATCTAGATGCATAGTGAGCACTTTAAACCCTCAGGTGCTTCACAAATTGATCCGTAAAAATGAAAAAGTACTTTTTTTTCACAAAAAATTTCATTTCGCCTCAATTTTTTCATTTTCACATGGGCAATAGGATAAAATGGATCCTAAAATTTGTTGGGCAATTTCTCCCGAGTACGCTGATACCTCATATGTGGGGGTAAACCACTGTTTGGGCACACGGCAGGGCTCGGAAGGGAAGGCGCACTTTTTGACTTTTTGAATGGAAAATTAGCTCCAATTGTTGGCGGACACCATGTCGCGTTTGGAGAGCCCCTGTGTGCCTTATGCATTGGAGCTCCCCCACAAGTGACCCCATTTTGGAAACTAGACCCCCCAAGGAACTTATCTAGATACATACTGAGCACTTTAAACCCCCAGGTGCTTCACAGAAGTTTATAACGCAGAGCCATGAAAATAAAAAATAATTTTTCTTTCCTCAAAATTGATTTTTTAGCCTGGAATTTCCTATTTTGCCAATGGTAATAGGAGAAATTGGACCACAAATTTTGTTGTCCAGTTTGTTCTGAGTACGCAGATACCCCATATGTGGGGGTAAACCACTGTTTGGGCGCACGGCAGGGCTCAGAAGGGAAGGCACGCCATTTGGCTTTTTAAATGGAAAATTAGTTCCAATCATTAGCGGACACCATGTCGCGTTTGGAGAGCCCCTGTGTGCCTAAACATTGGAGATCCCCCACAAAATACCCCATTTTGGAAACTAGACCCCCAAAGGAACTAATCTAGATGTGTGGTGAGCACTTTGAACCATCAAGTGCTTCACAGAAGTTTATAACGCAGAGCCATGAAAAAAAAAAAATTTCTTTTCTCAAAAATGATTTTTTTAGCCCGCAATTTTTTATTTTACCAAGGGTAACAAAAGAAATTTGACCCCAAAAGTTGTTGTCCAGTTTCTCCTGAGTACGCTGATACCCCATATGTGGGGGTAAACCACTGTTTAGGCACATGCTGGGGCTCGGAATTGAAGTAGTGATGTTTTGAAATGCAGACTTTGATGGAATGCTCTGCGGGCGTCACGTTGCGTTTGCAGAGCCCCTGATGTGGCTGAACAGTAGAAACCCCCCACAAGTGACCCCATTTTGGAAACTAGACCCCGAAAGGAACTTATCTAGATGTGAGGTGAGCACTTCAAACCACCAAGTGCTTCACAGAAGTTTATAGCACAGAGCAGTGAAAATAATAAATACGTTTTCTTTCCTCAAAAAGAATTTTTTAGCCCAGAATTTTTAAATTTTCCCAAGGGTAACAGGAGAAATTTGACACCAATATTTGTTGTCCAGTTTCTCCTGAGTACGGTGATACCCCATATGTGGGGGTAAACTACTGTTTGGGCACATGCCAGGGCTCGGAAGTGAAGTAGTGACGTTTTGAAATGCAGACTTTGATGGAATGCTCTACGGGCGTCACGTTGCGTTTGCAGAGCCCCTGATGTGGCTAAACAGTAGAAACCCCCCACAAGTGACCCCATTTTGGAAACTAGACCCCCAATGGAACTTATCTAGATATGTGGTGAGCACTTTCAACCCCCAAGTGCTTCACAGAAGTTTATAACGCAGAGCCGTGAAAATAATAAATACGTTTTCTTTCCTCAAAAATAATTTTTTAGCCCAGAATTTTTTATTTTCCCAAGGGTTACAGGAGAAATTGGACCCCAAAAGTTGTTGTCCAGTTTCTCCTGAGTACGCTGATACCCCATGTGTGGGGGTAAACCACTGTTTGGGCACACGTCGGGGCTCAGAAGGGAAGTAGTGACTTTTTTGAAATGCAGACTTTGATGGAATGGTCTGCGGACATCACGTTGCGTTTGCAGAGCCCCTGGTGTGCCTAAACAGTAGAAAGCCCCCACAAGTGACCCCATTTTGTAAACTAGACCCCCCAAGGAACTTATCTAGATATGTGGTGAGCACTTTGAACCCCCAAATGCTTCACAGACGTTTACAACGCAGAGCCATGAAAAGAAAAAATCATTTTTCTTTCCTCAAAAATGATGTTTTAGCAAGCAATTTTTTATTTTCTCAAGGGTAACAGGAGAAATTGGACCCCAGTAATTGTTGCGCAGTTTGTCCTGAGTATGCTGGTACTCCATATGTGGGGGTAAACTACTGTTTGGGCACACGTCGGGGCTCGGAAGTGAGGGAGCACCATTTGACTTTTTGAATACAAGATTGGCTGGAATCAATGGTGGCGCCATGTTGTGTTTGGAGACCCCCTGATGTGCCTAAACAGTGGAAACCCCTCAATTCTAACTCCAACACACCCCTAACCCTTGTCCCAATTGTAGCCGTAACCCTAATCACAACCCTAACCCCAACACACCCCTAACCACAACACTAACCCCAACACACCCCTAACCTTAACCACAACCCTAATTCCAACCCAACCCTAACCCTAAGGCTATGTGCCCACGTTGCAGATTCGTGTGAGATTTTTCAGCACCATTTTTGAAAAATCCACTGGTAAAAGGCACTGCGTTTTACCTGCGGATTTACTGCGGATTGCCAGTGTTTTTTGTGCGGATTTCACCTGCGGATTCCTATTGAGGAACAGGTGTAAAATGCTGCGGAATCCGCACAAAGAATTGACATGCTGCGGAAAATACAACGCAGCGTTTCTGCGTGGTATTTTCCGCACCATGGGCACAGCGGATTTGGTTTTCCATATGTTTACATGGTACTGTAAACCTAATGGAACTCTGCTGCGGATCTGCAGCGGCCAATCCGCTGCGGATCCGCAGCCAAATCTGCACCGTGTGCACATAGCCTAATTCTAAAGGTATGTGCACACGCTGCGGAAAACGCTGCAGATCCGCAGCAGTTTCCCATGAGTTTACAGTTCAATGTAAACCTATGGGAAACAAAAATCGCTGTGCACATGCTGCAGAAAAACTGCACGGAAACGCAGGGGTTTACATTCCGCAGCATGTCACTTCTTTCTGTGGATTCCGCAGCGGTTTTACAACTGCTCCAATAGAAAATCGCAGTTGTAAAACCGCAGTAAAATGCGCAGAAAAACCGCGGTAAATCCGCGATAAATCCACAGCGGTTTAGCACTGCAGATTTATGAAATCCGCTGCGGAAAAATCCGCAGAGGACCAGAATACGTGTGCACATTCCTAACCCTACCCCTAACCCTACCCCTACCCCCAACCCTAACCCTAACCCTGCCCCTAACCCTAACCCTGCCCCTAACCCTAACCCTAACCCTAGTTCTAACTCCAACCTTAGTGGGGGAAAAAAGAAATTCTTTATTTTATTATTGTCCCTACCTATGGGGGTGACAAAGGGGGGGTCATTTACTGTTTTTTTTTATTTAGATCACTGTGAGGTTTTATCACAGTGATCAAAATTCACTCTGGAACAAATCTGCCGGCCGGCAGATTTGGCGGGCGCACTGCGCATGCGCCCCCCATTTTGGAAGATGGCGGCGCCCAGGAAAGAAGACGGACGGACCCCGGGAGGCTAGGTAAGTATAAGGGGGGGAGATCAGGGCACGGGGGGGCGTCGGAGCACGGGGGGTGGATCGGAGCATGGGGGGGATCGTAACACGGGGGGGTGGATCGGAGAACGGGGGGGTGGATCGGAGTGCAGGGGGGTGGATCGCAGTGCGGGGGTGGAACCGAGTGCAGGGGGGTGGATCCGAGTGCAGGGGGGTGGGATTGGAGCACGGGGGTAGGATTGGAGCATGGGGGGAGCGAACAGGAGGACGGGGGAGCAGAGCACAGGACGGAGGGGAGCGGACCACAGAGGGCTGGGGGGGCGATCGGTGGGGTGGGGTGGGGGCACATTAGTGTTCCAGCCATGGCCGATGATATTGCAGATCGGCCATGGCTGGATTGTAATATTTCACCAGTTTTTTAGGTGAAATATTACAAATTGCTCTGATTGGCAGTTTCACTTTCAACAGCCAATCAAAGCGATCGTAGCCACGGGGGGGGGGGGGGGTGAAGCCACCCCCCCTGGGCTAAACTACGACTCCCCCTGTCCCTGCACGCCGGGTGAAATTACAGTTAACCCTTTCACCCAGCCTGCAGGAACGCGATTCCGCCATGACGCATACGCTGCGTCATGGGTCGGAATGGCACCGACTTTCATGACGCAGCGTATGCGTCAAAGGTCGGGAAGGGGTTAAAAAATATGAAAAAACTAAAAGAAATATAAAAGTTTTAATCACCCCCTTTTGACCCATTCAAAATAAAACAATAAAAAAAATCAAATACACAGTGCTCCAAATTATTATGCTAATTGGATTTAAGTGTCATAAAGATTTAATTGTTTTGTTTTTCAAATAAACTCACGCATGGTATTGTGTCTCGGGGTCAAGGGATCACTGAAATCAATCTTAAACACATGTGATAATTAGTGTTTCAGGTGATTCTAATTAAAGGAAAATTACTTTAAAATGATGTTCCACATTGTTAAGCAGGTCACAGTTTCCAAGTAACATTAGAAAGAAAAAGGATCTTTGCTGCTGCTGCTGCAAAGAATCACATAGTGCAATGCCTTGGTCAAGGGATGAAAACTTAAGTGTGATAATCGTACTGTTCAGAGATTTGTGGCTGATTCTGAGCACAGAAGTGTTAGTGCTGATAAAGAATAAGGAAGGTTTCTGCCAGGCAAGTTCATCGGATTAAGAGAGCAGCTGCCAAAATACCATTACAAACCAGAAAACAGATATTTGAAGCTATAACCTCAAAGATAAATCATGCCTAGGTAAGGCAGCTTTGCAAAGAATAAATACATCCAAAAAGAGAAGAAAAAAGCTATTGCCTTAAAAATATCAACGCTTATATTTCAATCAATTTAAAAAAATAGAATATAACAAATAAATAGCAAAAAGTTTAAAAATGTGAAGACACAATGTGCAAAATGCAGTCAGTCCAGCCCGTGCAGTAATAGCGCCAAGGGTTATGTAATGAGTTGATGGTAACATATAGGTATATGAAAAATCAATATGTAAAAAAATATAAGAGAAAAAGGTGAAAAACTCCTATATGACAGGCCACTGCATTCTCAGCGGTGTGCGCTCCCGCTGGGCTTCCTGCTTTGGCGTTGCTGGGGCGACGCGTCTGGAGTGGCTTGGTCCCGCCTCGCTGCTCTGACGCGGGGAGGAATTCCGACACCACATGACGCTGAGACCCAGTGACGTCGGCGGATCCTCAGCCGCTGCCACTAATGTCTGCTGCACACATGATATAAGCTTCAAGCACACAGCACATACTACCCCTCAAAAAAGCTGCACGCGAAACGCGTCAGGGAATCGGTCCATGCCTGAGAGGTAATGTGCCTTCGCCACTGGGCGTTACAACTAGTGGGTTATCTATGACTGCTTTTGTTTATCTGGGCTAAGTTACTTCCTCACTGCCATACTAGGCTGCACTCTAAAGGTACCTTCACACATAACGATATTGTTAACGATATCGTTGCATTTTGTGACGTAGCAACGATATCGTTAAGGAAATCGTTATGTGTGACAGCGAAAACGATCAGGCCCCTGCTGGGAGATCGTTGGTCGCTGAAGAAAGTCCAGAACTTTATTTCGTCACTGGATCTCCCGCAGACATCGCTGGATCGGCGTGTGTGACACCGATCCAGCGATGTCTTCACTGGTAACCAGGGTAAACATCGGGTAACTAAGCGCAGGGCCGATACCAACAACGATCCGGATCGCTGCAGCGTCGCTGTTTGGTCGCTGGAGAGCTGTCACACAGACAGCTCTCCAGCGACCAACGATGCCGGTAACCAGGGTAAACATCGGGTAACTAAGCGCAGGGCCGCGCTTAGTAACCCGATGTTTACCCTGGTTACCATCCTAAAAGTAAAAAAACAAACAGTACATACTTACCTACCGCTGTCTGTCCCCCGGTGCTGTGCTCTGCACTCCTCCTGCACTGGCTGTGAGCGTCGGTCAGCCAGAAAGCAGAGCGGTGACGTCACCACTCTGCTTTCCGGCCGCTGTGCTCATAGTGAGTGCAGGAGGAGTGCAGAGCAGAGCGCCGGGGACAGACAGCGTTAGGTAAGTATGTACGGTTTGTTTTTTTTACTTTTAGGATGGTAACCAGGGTAAACATCGGGTTACTAAGCGCGGCCCTGCGCTTAGTTACCCGATGTTTACCCTGGTTACCGGCATCGTTGGTCGCTGGAGAGCTGTCTGTGTGACAGCTCTCCAGCGACCAAACAGTGACGCTGCAGCGATCCGGATCGTTGTTGGTATCGCTGCAGCGTCGCTTAATGTGAAGGGGCCTTTAGACATCTAACCACTACGCATAGCACAGTACCCTTATCATACTAGCCCTCCTTTGCCATTTAGGCTAAGCATACTATAGCACTAAACTTCCGCAGTTTTTGATCATTTCGGCCTTTTTTGGCCTGTCATATAGGAGTTTTTCACCTTTTTCTCTTATATTTTTTTACATATTGATTTTTCATATACCTATATGTTACCATCAACTCATTACATAACCCTTGGCGCTATTACTGCACGGGCTGGACTGACTGCATTTTGCATATTGTGTCTGCACATTTTTAAACTTTTTGCTATTTATTTGTTATATTCTATTTTTTTAAATTGATTGAAATAAAAATGTTGATATTTTTAAGGCAATAGCTTTTTTCTTCTCTTTTTGGATGTAGATATTTGAAGCTGCTGGTGCCTCTGGAGTCCCTCGAACCTCAAGGTGTAGGATCCTTCAAAGGCTTGCTGTGGTCCATAAACCTACTATTCGGCCACCCCTAAACAGTGTTCACAAGCAGAAACGGTTGCAGTGGGCCCAGACAAACTAGAAGACTAATTTTCAAACAGTCTTGTTTACTGATGAGTGTCGAGCAACCCTGGATGGTCCAGATGGATGGAGTAGTGGATGGTTGGTGGATGGCTAACATGTCCCAACAAGGCTGCGACGTCAGCAAGGAGGTTGAGAAGTCATGTTTTGGGCCAATATCATGGGGAAACAGCTGATAGGGCCCTTTTAAAGTTCCTGAAGGTGTGAAAATGATCTCTGCAAAGTATATAGAGTTTCTGACTGACAACTTTCTTCCATGGTATAAAAAGCAGAAACGTGCCTTCAGGCGCAAAATCATCTTCATGCATGACAATGCACCATCTCATGCTGCAAAGAATACCCCTGAGTCATTGGCTGCCATGGGCATAAAAGGAGATAAACTCATGGTGTGGCCACCATCTTTCCCTGACCTCAACCCTATAGAAAATCTTTGAAGTATCATCAAGCTAAAGATCTATGAGGGTGGGAGGCAGTTCACATCAAAACAGCAGCTCTGGGAGGCTATTCTGACTTCATGCTAAGAAATACAAGCAGAAACTATCCAAAACCTCAAGAATGCAAGAATTGTGAAGGTTATTATCAAAGAAGGGGTCCTATGTTAACATGTAACTTGGCCTGCTAGGATGTTTTGGAGTTAAATAAATAGCTTTTTTGTTCAGTGAATGTGACCTCCTAATGCTGCAAATTCAACAAATAAGCATTTTCATTTCTTTAAAACATATCAAATATTTAGAAATTCTACTGTGCCTAATAATTTGGAACAGTGCATTTTGAGTTTTTATTCATTTTGGAGATTATACTGTTATCATTTGGAGGTTTCTTCAATAAAATTCGATGTATACTCTAACGGGTGATGACTTTTATTAGACTAACTGTCGTGTCATTTGCACCAACCATTTAGGAAAATCAGAGAAAAATATAATTTACATAATAGTTTGGAACATGATGTATACACATATTTGGTATCACCGCGTTCAGAATCGCCTGATCTATCAATAAAAAAAGGGATTAACCTAATCGCTAAATGGCTTAGCGAGAAAAAAATTAGAAACGCCAGAATTACGTTTTTTTGGTCGCCGCGACATTACATTAAATACAATAACGGGCGATAAAAAGAACATATGTGCACCAAAATGATATCAATAAAAACGTCAGCTCGGCGTGCAAAAAATAAGCCTTCACTCAACCCCAGATCACGAAAAATGGAGACGATACGTTTATCGGAAAATTGTGCAATTTTTATTTTTTTTTTTTAACAAAGTTTCAAATTTTTTTTTACCACATAGATAAAAAATAACCTAGATATGTTTGGTGTCTATGAACTCGTAATGACCTGGAGAATCATAATGGCAGGAAGGTTTTAGTTTTAGCATTTAGTGAACCAATCAAAAAAGCCAAACAAAAAACAAGTGTGGGGTTGCACTTTTTTTGCAATTTTACCGCACTTGGAATTTTTTTCCTGTTTTCCAGTACATGACGTGCAAAAACCAATGATAACATTCAAAAGTACAACTTGTTCAGCAAAAAAATAAGCCCTCACATGGCCATATTGACAGAAAAATAAAAAAGTTATGGCTCTGGGAAGGAAGGGAGCAAAAAACGAAAACGCAAAACCGAAAAAAGCTGGGGTCATAAAGGGGTTAACAACCTTTCAAAGCATTTTTTAATCAAACATAGAGATCCTAGGCATCTGAAATTAATAATACTTGAACAAATATCTGAGAAAATTCCAAATTGAAATCAAGCTTGCAACTTTGGCACCAGAAGGACTGAATGAGACTACAAATACAAGATATGACTTATTCACTTTTCCTTAATGGGAAATCCAGAAAACTCTTTTTCAAGTTTTGTGTTTTTGTGTGTTTGTTTTTTGTTGCTACTTTTTAAAGAGGTTTTTCCTTAGGGCTCATACCATCAGTGCTAATAAAATCGGTCTGATGTTGTTCCTGAAAAGTCAGACGTGTGTCATGCAAGTGTCACCTAGCATCTATATGACATCCGTTTGACATGCATATGCAATCCATAGGCAATGTGATTTTAACATTAGCTTTTGCATAGAGTAATTCTTTCTGTCATTTAAAGATAGTTTTCTAACAAAATATTCTTCAATATATCGATAAATAGATAGACAAAGAGATAGACAAACCAATATATAGATACTGTAGATGATAGATAGATAGATAGATAGATAGATAGATAGATAGATAGATAGATAGATAGATAGATAGATAGATAGATAAATAGATAGAAATATGTGAGTGTAAACTGCTATTCCCTGACTGAGGGCACCACAAGCATGAGGAAGTTCTCCTGCTCACGGTGTCGTCAGACAGGTCCTGCGAATTCACGGCCAATGAACTCACTTCACCTATGTGAAGTTGTCGCGAGTGCAGTGGAAAATTTTACCACGGCGCTCGTACTGACGTCAGAAAGTGAAGTGAGTTCACTGGCTGTGAACTCCCGGGCACCGTGAGCAGGAGAACTTTCTCACGCTTTCGGTGTGCTCAGACAGGGAATAGCAGTTTACAGGCAGACACTGTTTCTTTACCTCTTTTGCAGATGATGAGGGTATCGGGGGAATGGTCGAGGTCGTAAGTATGGTTCAAATAAGAATATTAAAGGAGTCTGTGTCATTCTTTCAATTAAAGGACTTATTCCTGTGTGTTTATGTTTTCTTACAATGTTAATAGAATCCACTATCACATGCAAGGGTGATGTGTTGAATATTATGGAAGTGGGTGGTATGCTTGATTGCATATGCCAAGGGTGATCTTGGCTAGTTGAGTATGCCCAGTATTGATGCGGATATATGGGTGGGTTGTTCATGTCTGGGGGAATCATAATCCCTTGATGCCCTGGAGACACATGAGTGCTATGGAATAAGCGATTCACGCAAGACACAGCATGGCTGCTTACTCCTTTTCATCTTGCAATCCGGTAAGCATGATTCACTTGTTCAAATTTATTTTTCGTGCCCTTTTGCTTTTGGAGATCTACAGATGTGAGGGGTGACAGGACCATAGTCGTGGCTGATATATTTTTCTCAATCATGCCCTAGTCTCCCGACACATGATTACAATGTCCCCTTTTTAGCATACCTTCTGCTCCACCTTCTGCACCATCAGGGTCCCATTGGGGACACTGTGCTATCCTCGGCTCTAAGCCCTACAGGACTGCCTGGGTTCCCTGGCACTACTGGGCTGTCTGGGCTCCCTGGCCCACTGACTCCATTCAGGAAATACTCCTGTCTTACTCACAGTAGGCCCCTCCTATGTTGACTAGTTCCTAACTCTATGCTCACATCTCTATAGTATTCTAACATGCCCCCTCTTGTGGCTAACCTACATACTAAGCTTTCCCTATCTGTACAATAGAAAGCATACTCAATAAATATATCCAGTATATATATATATAGTGCCTTGAAAAGTATTCGGCCCCTTGGAACCCTGGAACTTTTCAACCTTTTCCCACATATCATGCTTCAAACATAAAGATACCAAATGTAAATTTTTGGTGAAGAATCAACAACAAGTGGAACACAATTATGAAGTTGAGCGAAATTTATTGGCTATTTTAAATTTTTGTGGAAATTCAAAAACTGAAAAGTGGAGGGTGCAATATTATTCGGCCCCTTTAACTTAATACTTAGTTGGGCCACCTTTTGCTGCGATTACAGCTGCAAGTCTATATCAGTTTTGTACATCGAGAGACTGAAATTCTTGCCCATTCTTCCTTGGCAAACAGCTCGAGCTCAGTGAGGTTTGATGGAGATCATTTGTGAACAGCAGTTTTCAGCTCTTTCCACAGATTCTCGATTGGATTGAGGTCTGGATTTTGATTTGACCATTCTAACACCTGGATACGTTTATTTGTGAACCATTCCATTGTAGATTTTTCTTTATGTTTGGGATCATTGTCTTGTTGGAAGACAAATCTCCATCCCAGTCTCAGGTCTTTTGCAGACTCCAACAGGTTTTCTTCAAGAATATTCCTGTATTTGGCTCCATCCATCTTCCCATCAATTTTAACCATCTTCCCTGTCCCTGCTGAAGAAAAGTAGGCCCAAACCATGATGCTGCCACCACCATGTTTGACAGTGGGGATGGTGTGTTCAGGGTGATGGGCTGTGTTGCCTTTACGCCAAACATACCAGAGCACCTTCTTCCACATGTTTGGTGTGTCTCCCAGGTGGCTTGTTGCAGACTTTAAACGACACTTTTTATGGATATCTTTGAGAAATGGCTTTCTTCTTGCCACTGTTCCATAAAGGCTAGATTTGTGCAGTGTACGACTGATTGTTGTCTTATAGACAGACTGTCCCACTTCAGCTGTAGATCTCTGCAGTTCATCCAGAGTGATCATGGGCCTCTTGGCTGCATCTCTGATCAGTGTTCTCCTTGTTTGATATGAAAGTTTAGAGGGATGGCCGGGTCTTGGTAGATTTGCAGTGGCATGATACGCCTTCCATTTCAATATGATCGCTTGCACATTGCTCTTTGGGATGTTTAAAGCTTTGGAAATCATTTTGTATCCAAATCCGGTTTTTAACTTCTCCACAACAGTATCATGGACCTGCCTGTTGTGTTCCTTGGTCTTCATCATGCTCTCTGTGCTTCAAACAGAACCCTGAGACGATCACAGAGCAGATGCATTTATACAGCGACTGGATTACACACAGGTGGATTATATTTATCATCATTAGGAATTTAGGACAACATTGGATCATTCAGAGATCCACAATGAACTTCTGGAGTGAGTTTGCTGCACTGAAAGTAAAGGGGCCAACTAATATTGCACGCCCTACTTTTCAGTTCTTGAATTTCCACAAAAATTTAAAATAACCAATACATTTCGTTCAACTTCAATATTGTGTTCCAGTTGTTGTTGATTCTTCATCAAAAATTTAAATTTGGTATCTTTATGTTTGAAGCATGATATGTGGGAAAAGGTTGAAAAGTTCCAGGGGGCCGAATACTTTCGCAAGGCACTGTATATATATAACATGAACCAGCACTTGTCAGGGACGTAAGACACATGAGAAAGGAGAGTAAGGCGCAGACCAATCTTAGTACACCTCTTACAGACCCCAAGAAACCTGATCATACTGAGTCTTTATCATATGAGACTCTATTCTCCTAGAAATACCCACTTATTTGGTTTTCTCTTGCCTTTTTCTCTTTTTCACTGAGTTTCCCACTGAAGGTGACTCCTACAACTTGCTTGATTAATGTCTTTTGGATCTATTATTCCATTCGCCATCTAAATTGTGTTCTAATTTCAAAATATCTATAATAGTGAAATAATCCTCCTGTGTATATAAATTCAAATATTTAATTTACTAGTCTAAAATCTGAATAATAGAAGATATTGAGATGTGATAGACTAAATATTGTCTATGGGGTGAAATATTATGCATTTATATGTTTTGTTATATTATAGGATAGTTTATCCTTACTGCAAGGAGAAATTTGCTTGTTCTCTCCTTATGTTATATTTCTGTTTTATGTTACACAAAGTTTGAGGAAGACCCATGCTAGGGTCGAAGCGTTACATTGTGGATTGCCTTACAATTGAAATAATATTTATTTTTGGAAATTGGAGTGCCAAGTACTTTACATTATTATTATTATTATTATTATTATCACCCCTATCTAGTTCCCAGGTCTTGTCCACCATAGATACATCATTTTCTTTCATTCTGATTTGGCTGACAGTTGCCTTTGTTTGGAAAATATCCTGAGCTCCTTGCCCCCCAACACCAGATTCAAGATTCTCACATTAACATATGCCTTGACTCAGATTGCTTCCACTGCTGGTGCCCATGCCGCTACATCTTGAAGAGCCGGCAAAGCAGCTAGGCATTTGAATTGTGTCCTTCATCTCCTTTGGCCCCATAGCATGTGAGTACAAAGGCTGATTTCTCTTTCAATAAATCAGCTTGAGAAAGGTGCTTTGGTGAAGTATCCTCTTTAGTCCTTGAGGCACTGTGGGTTAGCAGACTAAAGGTACCTTCACACTGAGCAACTTTACAACGCGAACAACAACGATCCGTGATGTTGCAGCGTCCTGGATAGCGATCTCGTTGTGTTTGACACGCAGGAGCAATCAGGATCCTGCTGTGACATCGCTGGTCGGAGCTAGAAGTCCGGAACTTTATTTGGTCGTCAGGTCGGCGTGATTCGTCATGTTTGACAGCAAAAGCAACAATGCCTACAATGTTTTTTCACAGAGCTAACAACCAGCGAGAATGATAAGTACGTCACTGGATCGCTCCTGCATCGTTCTGGAGTTACTGTGTTTGACATCTCTACAGCGACCTAAACAGCGACGCTGCAGCGATCTAGTTTAGGTCAGATCATTGTCTATATCGCTGGAGCATCGCTAAATGTGACGGTACCTTTAGGGACAGGACAGATACAGGTGTCACTGATGGAATTGGCAAAAAGCCATAACCAAAAATGCTACATTAGTTGGTAGGTACACACACAGAAAGGAAGATGTGGCAAAATTTATAGTAGCAATATTATTGTGGCGTGTACGGTTGATAAATTGGACTGCCCCTGGTGGCTCAGTGGTTTGCACCAGAGAACTGGTGTACTGGGGTCCTCCTCTTTGGCCCCATATAGTGTAATTCCATTCTTTGATCCCCATTTGATATAGTGTTGCCTCTTTGACTCCGATTTAGTTTACTATCCCTATCTTTAGTCACCACTTATTAAAATGTCCTCCTATTTGGCACTTTTTTTCAAATTATGTCCCCCTCCCACACTTAGCTTAATGCCCCCCTTTTGGGCCCCAATTTAGTATAATATCCATGTCCCCCCTTAGCAGACCATTTAGTATACTGTTCCTATCTTGGCTCCTTATGCAGTATAATGTTCCGGTTTTGGGCTCCCTTGTAGCATAATTTTTTCCCCCTTGGGCCACCATATAATATAATGTTCCCTTCTTTTGTCCCCATGTATTAAATTATCCTCCTCCAGAGCCCCCATTTAACATAATGTCCCCCTCTTGAGCCCTCATTCCGCATATTGACCTTTTCATCAACCGTCATTATGTATTCATCAACCATCATTATGTATAACATCTCTTTCTTTAATATAATGTCCCCCTTTTGGGCCCCCCAAGTAAAAAACTGTCCCTTTTAGTAATCCAAATGTAGTATAGTGTCTCTCTCTGGTCCTTATGTTGTATAATGTAACCCTATTTGGCCTTATATTGTATAATGTCTCCTCTTGGGCCCCAATTAGTATACAGTCACCTTTTTAGGCCTCCATATAGTATGATGCCTCCCACTTGGATTACCATTAGCATAATGTCACCCAGACGAGAGGTTCCTTTTTCTTTCTCCATTGCACATCGCAGGTGGCGCAATGCAGTGACATCATTGCGCCATCTGCTGCCACTGCCCTCTGATAGTCTTGCAGCGTGTATAGGTATTGCTGGGCAAGCAGTTGTTGGTTCTCTGTTTTTCAATAATTTTTAATAGAATGTGAATCTGAGGACACAACCAGCTGAAACTAGTGCTGGCACTGGTGGGGTTCCCTCTAACCTGGGCCAAGTGAAACCATCTTTGACCGCAATTGTTACGCTCTGGCTGAGGGTACCACTGGGGACTGGAGGTCCATTGGGGAATTCCCAGTTCCCACAGTCGGTCTCTTACAGCTTGGTTGCAACAGGAAGTGGATGTCTGATTCCACTTCCTGTCGACTTCAACTCAAAAATATTTCACAAATCCGTTCATTCCTCAACCATGAATCTGCAAAAACCCTAGTCCATGCCCTCATCATCTCTCGCCTTGACTACTGCAACCTCCTGCTCTGTGGCCTCCCCTCTAACACTCTCGCACCCCTCCAATCTATTCTAAACTCTGCTGCCCGACTAATCCACCTGTCCCCCCGCTATTCCCCGGCCTCTCCCCTCTGTGAATCCCTTCACTGGCTCCCCATTGCCCAGAGACTCCACTACAAAACCCTAACCATGACGTACAAAGCCATCCACAACCTGTCTCCTCCATACATCTGTGACCTCATCTCCCGGTACTTACCTACCCGCAACCTCCGATCCTCACAAGATCTCCTACTCTACTCCCCTCTTATCTCCTCTTCCCACAATCGTATACAAGATTTCTCTCGCGTATCACCCCTACTCTGGAACCCTCTGCCACAACACATCAGACTCTCGCCTACTATCGAAACCTTCAAAAAGAACCTGAAGACCCACCTCTTCAGACAAGCCTACAAAGAGCAGTTACCACCGATCGACCAAACCGCTGCATGACCATCTGTACCCTCACCTACTGTATTCTCACCCATCCCTTGTAGATTGTGAGCCTTCGCGGGCAGGGTCCTCATTCCTCCTGTACCAGTTATGACTTGTATTGTTTAAGATTATTGTACTTGTTTTTATTATGTATACCCCTCCTCACATGTAAAGCGCCATGGAATAAATGGCGCTATAACAATAAATAATAATAATAATAATGTTGTATGGTCAACATCAGTAAGCCAGACGTTTTTTATGGATAAATTGCAATTAACATAGAAAATAGTGTTTGGACTTTTTTTTTAAAATTGTTTATGTATAGAGACGTTGTCATATCAATGTAAAATATGGACTTATTGATGACATACTGGTGGCATATGGATGACAATATGGATGACAAACTGTTTATTATTTCTCAATGTAAAACAAACTATTTTACATATACTCATCAGAACCCAGCTTTAAAGTGGACCATGGATCTGTCATCAGACTTCACAATGCAAACACTATACATTATTAAATAGATCTAATGCGATTGGTGTATGTACATTAAAAATACATGTCAGGACTCAGGATGGCTGTATAATCCTGATATAAAATTTACCATTTTATGAGTTTAGCGAAAAAGTAAGAGAGCTCATGAGTTCAAATGTATTCAGTCCTTACCCACCTAGGCTGACATCTGCACCTTGTACTGAGCAATGTGAGATTTAAGCAGAGAGGTGAGACAATGAGGAGCTGCCAATCAGAGTTTAGTTTAAACCTTTAAAAAGGATTTTATTTGCATTCTGATATAATAATTATTTTATTTTATATAGAGCCAACAAATTCCGTAGCACTTTACAATTAAGTGGAGACATATACAGACAAAAAATGAACAGCTACAGTAGGAGTGAGGGACCCGCTTACAATCTACAAGGTATGATGTGGGTTTATATAGTAAGTACACCCATCAGGACTAAGCTATTTAATGCAGCTTATATTGTGCAATCTGGTGAGAGATCCGCTGTACTTCTCATTATTATCTAAAAAGTAACGATAAGAAAACGCAAATGCCTTTTGAGCTGTATTTTAATGATTTGCTAACAATAACTTTAAAATGCCCTATATTTAGAAGATTTCGTAATACAACTAACATTGAGTAAGCGGTCATATCTTATTAAGAAAACAAAGACAGGAAATATGTTAAGAGAAGCAAGAGAAAATTAGGGTTTGTTTCCCAGAAACAGTAAGGAGGCTTAAAATAATAGTACACACAAACAGTTTTGTTCATAGGACCAGCGTAGGTTGCCAATAACTTTATTTACAAAGTGCCAAAAGCAAAATATTCCTAACTAAAGATCCCTAAAGTAAAAAAATAAAAATTATTAAATGTAATCATAATACACAAGGTATTTGCTCTGTTAAAACTGCAAATAGTGTGAGATCATTAGACTATTTTATACTTTATTACAGGAGATTTCACTGCTTTATAAAGGTCATCTTTTCTAAGATGTTTTGAATGATTATAGTATTTTTAAATTCAGCACTATAAGCAGCTTTGGTTTTCAGTATCAGTTTTTGTATTGCTCTTGTGCTAGCATAGGTATGACAATCTGTTACACAAGCTTGAGATCAATATCTAAATTCACCTGAAATCTGTTAGCTCACACTATATTGTTCTTTACCCCTGATGAAGCCAGCCATGGTGAAACATGTTGGAGAGGCTGCTGGTTCTATATTATAAATAAGCAACATTGCCCACACCTGTTACTTGTCACAAGTGAGTTTGTATGCTTGGGATATGTTTTGTATGGTCCCCTCGTTGTTAAATGTCAGCCAAAATTTACCTAATTGAGTGGTTGATGCTAGGAAAAATGATACTGGTACATTTTAATGTTTTGGTATTGTTTGGTAGAATGCACTGAACCTATATTACTATTAGAATTCACTTCCGGAGAATGATGATTCCGTAGACAAGTGGGACACATTTGTGTTCCATGTGACAACAGTGCAGGGCTTGATGCGCTCCACAGGTATCTGTAGGGGAGGGTTTGATCATGACCACCTGGAAGCTATTTAAGAGAAACTGACCATCTCTCCCGCGCTTGCGGCATTGATTCTGCAGCAATGGGAAATCCACACTGATGTTACTTTTGTCACGCTGTTCTGTCTGTATCTGTTTTCGGTGTGACAATGCATGTCTTTGCTTTAACCCTTTGCTCCTTTCCCCCTAATTGAGCTGGGATACTGTTGACTGTTACCTGTATGGAGCCTGCTTAGTTCCCTGTTCTGCTGCGTAGCCGTACATGGGTGGTTAGGTCTTTGCTCTGCTGCATGACCATCTGCTTGTGCGGTCCCAGGTTGCCGCTGTGGAAGCTGTCCGAGGGTTGTGAGGTCATTTTCCGCTGGTGCATGACTTTCCACATGTCTGGGCGTGCAGCCACTGAAAGGTGCCCTGAGCCTCAGTTCCTGCACTGATTGTGCTGTAATAGTTTTTGTTTGTGCTAAGGGAGTGCGTGGCCACACCTCCCCTGCTTTTATCAGGGTTAGTGTGTGTACATGAAATGCTGTCCCCAGCCAATTACTGAGGGGCAGCTCCTATATATAGTTCCCCTGCCCTATGGGCAGGACATGAGTTTCTTTCACGGTAAGCTGCATCCGCTGCTGCGGCCTGGCCCATAAACGCTCCCACAACGACCGAACACGACAGCGTGGGGCGTGCATCCCCGGGGATGCAATACGGACCCTTTAACCACAGAGGGGGACCCAGGACTACCCAAACTAGGGGAGGACAGAGACCGGGGTTCTGTGGCAGCTGAGAATGTGGACAAGGAAAGAGATACTTAGGACTTGATTACACCGCACAACTTTAGGTATAGAGAAAGTAAAGTTTACTAAAGTAAAGTCACACAGTACATAAACTAAATATGACTATGCCAGGCTCCTGATTACACACCTCACAGAAGGGTACCACCCAGTAGATCCCAAGCCACCAATGGAATACCGAGGCACACATAGAAGGGACATCGAGACATCAGGACAAAGGCAGGACATCAGGCTACACAAGGTCATCAGGACGCAGGCAAAACATCAGGGTACACAAGGACGCCCAGACATCAGGGTACATAAGGTCATCAGGACATCAGGGTACACAAGGCCATCAGGACGCAGGCATGACATCAGGGTACAGACACGACATCAGGACACAGGGTCACCAGCAGACATCAGACAGGAGTTGTTCGGTTCCAGACAGCCGACACGACCTACAGGCACCACCATAGTCATCAGGCTCCAAGCTCCAGGCAGTGGTCATCAGGTTCCAGACTGCAATCGTCAAGCTCTGGGCATCGGACTTAGGAAGGAACTCAAGCAGGATGGTGCTAGAACCGCAGGATTGCTGGGTCTGCCAGGATCTAGCACCGCATGGTAGCCAGAGCACAGAGTAGTAGATGCTCAGCAGAAACACTGGTTACAAGAGACTCAAAGTGACTGGGTGTGAGGCTCCAGACGCAGAGGGATTCCAGGAACATAACACAGCAGACACAGTTCAGACAGGGTCAGGTACAGGACAGGTACAGGATCAAGGATTTAGGCCTGGATATACCGCCTCCAGGACAGGCACCAGAACAGGACATAACAGGAATAAAGGCAAGGACTTTGGTACCAAAATATAGACAGGAGAAGTGCAGGAACACAAAACACATATAGAAAAGTTCAGGAGCTTTGTGAGTAGCACAGGCCCCGCCAATAGGGCAGGGGAACTATATACAGGAGCTGCCCCTCAGCAATTGGCTGGGGACAGCATTTCATGTACACACACTAACCCTGATAAAAGCAGGGGAGGTGTGGCCGCACACGCCCTTAGCACAAACAAAACCATCACAGCACAATCAGTGCAGGAACTGAGGGTCAGGGCACCTGGCAGCGGTTGTACGCCCAGACACATGGAAAGTCATGCACTAGCTGCAAATGACCTCACAACCCACGGGCAGCTTCCAGAGCGGCAACCAGGGACCGCACATGCGGATGGTCATGCAGCAGAGCAAAGACCTAACCACCCATGTACGGCTACGCAGCAGAGGAGGGAACTAAGCAGGCTCAATACAGGTAACAGCCAACAGTATTCCAGCTCAATTAGGGGGAAAAGAGCAAAGGGTTAAAGCAAAGACATGCATTGTCACGCCGAAAACCAGATACAGACAGAACAGTGTGACAACTAGTGTTGAGCGATACCTTCCAATATCCAGAGGTATCGGTATCGGATTGTATCGGCCGATATTCCAAAAATATCGGATATCGCCGATACCGATACTCGATACCAATGCAAGTCAATGGGACAAAAATATCGGAATTAAAATAAACCCTTTCTTTCCTTGCAGGTTAATTCTACATGAAGGAAAACAACTAAGAATAATGTGGGATGTATTGTGGAGGTGGAGGAGACATTAAAGGCATAGAGGTTTAGCCCAATCAAATGGAATAGCAGGAATTATTTTTTTATTTTTTAAGACATTCAGAGTTACAAAGCTATTGACTATGTTAAGATTTTTTATATTTATTCAGATATTTATGTTTCTCTACTTCCATGCTGTCACCTTCTTTTTAACTTCTCCCATACTTTCTTCTTCATCATCCTCAGCAGCAGCATCTTTTTCATCAACTTCTCCTTCACCTTATTCATCTTCTTCTTCTTCACCTTCTTCATATTATTTTTTTTTTTACATTCTTCATATTCTTTTTATTCAACTATTATTCTTCTTCATAATCAACTTCTTCATCTTCTTCATAGTTTTCTTCTTCATCATATTTTTATTTGTGACAGACCATACTGTAGTTGTTATCTATAAAAGTTTGAAGATTACACCTTCTGTTCTGCCTGTCACAAAAGATTTACAACAGGATTTGTCTGCGTTCAGTTTGGCCTGCAGCAGCAGGTTTTTTTCCAGGGGCACCACGAGGAGGAACGGACTCACACCCATACACTGCTTAGTCTTCTTCTGCTTATAATTTAAATAATATCTTTTGCTCTGATTTTTAGTCTTATGCTTAATGTTCTTCTGCTTTTTGTTCTGCAGCTTCTTGTTCTTCTCAGTCTTCAGGGTCGTCGTCTCCGGGGTCGTCGTCTTCTTCGGGGTGGTCTTCAGGGTCGTCGTCTCAGGGGTTGTCGTCTCCGGCGTCGTCATCGTCATTGGGGTGGTCTTCAGGGTCGTCATCTTTAGGGTCTTGAACTTGGAAATGTAGCAGAAGGTACAAGAAGGCTGAGGAACTGCCGAGAACCAGCTGACGGTACTGGAACCCGGATGGCTAGCCGAAGGTACAAGAGCCAATGGAACTACCGAGGACCAGCTGACGTTACTGGAATCCGGTTACTAAGCAGGAGGTACCCGTGCCAGAAAGCACTACCAAGGACCACCAGACATTGGTGGAACTCGGATACCCAGAAGGAGGCACCTAAGCCAAAGGCTCTGCCCGGAACCAGCTGACGGTACTGGAACCAGGATGGGGAGCAGAAGGTACAAAAGCAAAAGACACTGCCGAAAACCAACTGACGGTACTGGAACCCGGATGGGTAGCCAAAGGTACAAGAGCCAATGGAACTACCGAGGACCAGCTGACGTTACTGGAACCTGGTTACTAAGCAGGAGGTACCCGTGCCAGAAAGCACTACCAAGGACCACCAGACGTTGGTGGAACTCGGATACCCAGAAGGAGGCACCTAAGCCAAAGGCTCTGCCCGGATCAAGCTGACGGTACTGGAAACAGGATGGGGAGCATAAGGTACAAGAGCAAAAGACACTGCCAAGAACCAGCTGATGGTACTGGAACCAGGATGGCTAGCCGAAGCTACAAGAGCCAATGGAACTACCGAGGACCAGCTGACGTTACTGGAACCCAGTTACTAAGCAGGAGGTACCCGTGCCAGAAAGCACAACCAAGGACCACCAGACATTGGTGGAACTTGGATACCCAGAAGGAGGCACCTAAGCCAAAGGCTCTGCCTGGAAGCAGCTGATGGTACTGAAACCAGGATGGGGAGCAGAAGGTGCAAGAGCAAAAGACACTGTCGAGAACCAGCTGACGGTACTGGCACCCGGATGGCTAGTTGAAGGTACAAGAGCCAATGGAACTACCGAGGACCAGCTGACGCTACTGGAACCCGGTTACTAAGTAAGAGATACCCGTGCCAGAAAGCACTACCAAGGACCACCAGACGTTTGTGGAACTCGGATAACCAGAAGTAGGCACCTAAGCCAAAGGCTCTGCCCGGAACCAGCTGACGGTTCTGGAACCAGGGGGACCTATTCAAGCTTGTCTTCCTAAGAACCAGCTAATGGTGCTGGAACTCAGTTAGGCAGCAGAAGGTCCACAGGATAAAAAAAATTGCTAGGCCGCGAGCCGCCGTAGTTACCAAAAACCCACAGTCCTACAGGGGGAGCTTGTCCTATTGGCACTACGGAACCAGCCTTCATTGTCAGTTCCTGCAGCCACATAGGAAGCACCTAAACTGCAGGCGCCATAGAGTTGGCTAACCAGACCGCAACATGACAGGACAACGTATTGGAGGCAAAGTGACCTTGTCACTACCCGGAAACAGCTGGCGTGTGGGAACCAGGCTGGGCAGGAGGGAGTACCCGTGCCAAAGACACTTCTGAGCAGCAACTGGCGGTGTTGGAGCCCAGGGAATGCAGGAGAAGCAGAGTATAGGCTGAGGCCTAACTGGAGCAAGTTGAAAGGGAACCTTTAACCCACCCCCAGGTGTTTGCAACTAAAAGAGCCACCTTGTGCAGAACTAATGCTGCACAAGGAAAAGTTGGCTATTTTAATTATGCGCCTTGCACATGCTGAAGATAACACTTATAAAATGTGTCCCCTCATACCCTGAAACCGTCCCAGAGGCGGGACTTTCCTTCCTAATGAGACGCAGCACAGCCGTCATTCACACCCCCTTGGCGCCTCCTCAGCATTGTTTGAATCTGTCCCGGAGCCTGTGCTGTTATGTTATCCCTTGGGCATGCGCAGTTAGCGCTGCCCGTCTTCAGACATCATTTCTTGTCAGGCTGGCTGCGACTGCGCGGCCGCCCTGCCAGAGATCCCGCCCCGCAGTTTCTTCTGATTTATTCACACTGCGGGCCTGGGATTGATGGGCATGCGCAGTGCATATCTTCGCCTCTCACTCATCTCTTTCCGCCTTTTTCAGACTGTGCCACGTCAGCTGATCCCTAATCGCATGCCACGGCCGTGACGTGGCACAGTCTGAAGAAGGCGGAAGGAGATGAGCGAGAGGTCAAGATATGCACTGCACATGCCCATGAATCGCAGGCCCGCAGTGTCTTCAGATTTATTCACATTGCGGGCCTGGGATTCATGGGCATGCGCAGTGCATATCTTCGCCTCTCACTCATCTCCTTCCACCTTCTTCAGACTGTGCCGCGTCAGCTGAACCCTAATCGCATGCCACGGCCGTGACGCGGCACAGTCTGAAGAAGGCGGAATTAAATGAGTGAGAGGCCAAGATATGCACTGCGCATGTCCATGAATCCCAGGCCCGCAGTGTGAATAAATAAGACACTGCGGGGCGTGATCTCAGGCGCAGCCAGCCTGACAACAAATTATGTCAGAATTCGGGCAGCGCTAACTGCGCATGGCCAAGGGATAACATAACAGTGCAGGCTCCGAGACAGATTCAAACAACGCTGAGGAGGCGGCACCCGGCAAGAAGGGCGTATGAATGATGGCTGTTCTGCGTCTCATTAAGAAGGAAAGTCCCACCCCCGGGACGGTTTGAAGGTATGAGGGGACACATTTTATACGTGCTAAGTTCAGCATGTTCAAGGAGAATAACTAAAGGAGCCACCTTGTCCAAATGCAGCAAATGCAGCATTAGGGCTGCACAAGGTGGCTCTTTTAGTTGCAAACGCCTGGGGGGACAGGTTCCCTTTAATTTTTGTTGTAGTGTCAGCATGGAGGTCACAGGACACATTGCCAGATACACAGCAGGGGAGCAGCTGACGTTACTGAACCCCAATAACATGGCAGTAAGTGTTGACTGTGCAAATGGAACTTCTGGGCAGCAACTGGTGGTGTTGGAGCCAAGGGAAAGCAGAAGGAGCAGACTTGAGTTATTGCCGCACACACAGCAGGGTAGCAGCTGGCATTACTGACCCCCAGTAACAAAGGAACAACTGTTGACTGTGCAGACAGCACTTCCGAGCAGCAACTGGGTGTGTTGGAGCCCCAGGAAAGCAGGAGGAGCAGACTTGAGTTATTGCCGCACACACAGTAGGGGAGCAACTGGCGTAACTGAACCCCAATAACAGAGGAGCAACTGTTGACTGTGCAGACAGCCCTTCTGAGCAGCAACTGGCTGTGTTGGAGCCCAGGGAAAGCAGGAGGAACAGACTTGAGTTATTGTGCACACACAGCAGGGGAGCAGCTGGCGTTACTGAACCCCAATAACAGATGAGCAACTGTTGACTGTGCAGACAGCACTTCCGAGCAGCAACTGGCAGTGTTGGAGCCCAGGGAAAGCAGGAGGAGCAGACTTGAGTTATTGCCACACACACAGCAGGGGAGCAGCTGGCATTACTGAACCCCAATAACAGAGGAGCAACTGTTGACTGTGCAGACAGCCCTTCTGAGCAGCAACTGGCTGTGTTGGAGCCCAGGGAAACCAGGAGGAGCAGACTTGAGTTATTGCCGCTCACACAGCAGGGAGCAGCTGGCGTTACTGGACCCCAATAACACGGAAGCAAGTGTTGACTGTGCAAATGGCACTTCCGGGCAGCAACTGGCGGTGTTGGAGCCCAGGAAATGCAGGAAAAGCAGAGTGTAGGCTGAGGCCTAATTGGAGCAAGTTGAAAGGGAACCTTTAACCCTCCCAGGCATTTGTAACTGAAAGAGCCACCTTGTGCAGCACTAATGCTGCACAAGGAAAAGGTGGCTTTTTTATTCATGCTCCTTGCAAACGCAGAACTAAGCACTTATAAAATGTGTCCCCTCCATACGGTAAAACCGTCCCGGAGGTGGGACTTTCCTTCGTAATGAGATGCAACACAGCCGTCATTCCTACACCCTTGGCGCCGGGTGCCACCTCCTCGGCGTTGTTTGAAACTGTCCCGGAGCCTACGCTGTTATGTTAAACCTTGGGCATGCGCAGTTAGCGCTGCCCGTCTTCTGATATAATTTGGTGTCTGGCTGACTGCGCCTGTGCAGCCGCGCTGCCCGTGATCCCGCCTCGCAGTGTCTTCTGATTTAATCACACTGCGGGCCTGGGATTCATGGGCATGCGCAGTGCATATCTTCGCCTCTCACTCATCTCCTTCTGGCTTCTTCAGACTGTGCGGCATCATGGCCGTGGCATGCGATTAGGGATCAGCTTACGCCGCACAGTCTGAAGGAGGTGGAGGGAGATGTGTGAGAGCCTGAGGTGAAGATATGCACAGCGCATACCCATGAATCCCAGCCCCGCAGTGTGAATAAATCAGAAGACACTGTGAGGTGGGATCTCTGGCAGCGCGGCCGCACAGGTGCAGTCAGCCTGACACCAAATGATGTCAGAAAATGGGAAGCGCTAACTGCACATGCCCAAGGTTTAACATAACAGTGCAGGCTCCGGGGCAGATTCAAACAACGCTGAAGAGACGGCGCCCGGCGCAAAGGGGGCAGGAATGACGGCTGTGTTGAGTCTCATTACAAATGAAAAGTCCCACCTCCAGGATGGTTTCACAGTATGAGGGGACACATTTTATAAGTGTTAAGTTCAGCGTGTGCAAGGAGCATAACTAAAAGAGCCACCTTTTCCTTGTGCAGCATTACTGCTGCACAAGGTGGCTCTTTCAGGTGCAAACGCCTGGGGGGAGGGGACAGGTTCCCCTTAATTTCTATTGTAGTGTCAGCGTGGAGGTCGCAAGACACATTGCCGGATACACAGCAGGGGAGCAGCTGACGTTACTGAACCACACTAACTCAGTAGCGAGTGTTTTTCTCTGTGCAGACGGCACTTCCGAGCAGCAATTGGTGGTGATGGAGCCCAGGGAATGCATGAGAAGCAGAGTGTAGGCTGAGGCCTGCACTCGAGGCAGTTTAATATCTGTTGTAGTGTCAGCGTGCAGGTCGCAGGCCAAATTGCTGGATACACAGCTGGGAATCAGCTGACATTACTGAAGCCCAATAACACTGCAGCAAGTGTTGACTGTGCAAACGGCACTCCCGGGCAGCAACTGGCGGTGTTGGAGCCCAGGGAATGCACTGCACAAGCCCATGAATCCCAGCCCCGCAGTGTGAATAAATCAGAAGACACTGCGAGGTGGGATCACGGGCAGCGCGGCCGCACAGGTGCAGTCAGCCAGACACCAATTGATGTCAGAAGACGGGCAGCGCTAACTGTGCATGCCCAAGGTTTAACATAACAGTGCAGGCTCCGGGACAGATTCAAACAACGCTGAGGCGGTGCCCGGTGCCAAGGGGGTAGGAATGACGGCTGTATTGCGTCTCATTACAAAGGAAAGTCCCACCTCCGGGACGGTTTCACGGTATGAGGGGACACATTTTATAAGTGTTATGTTCACCGTGTGCAAGGAGCATAACTAAAAGAGCCACCTTTTCCTTGTGCAGCATTACTGCCAGCATGGAGGTAGCAGGACACATTGCCAGATACACAGCTGGGGATCAGCTGACGTTACTGAAACCTAATAACATTGGGTGATGTGTTGACTGTGCAGACGGCACTTCTGAGCAGCAACTAGCGGTGTTGGAGCCCAGGGATTACAGTTCAGGTGGTAGAAACATGAACACAACAGGAGACCTGGATACTGTAGCCAACCAATTATTTAATCTGGAAGAGGAGTGGCAAATTCCTGCGAGATCCAGGCCTTGTTCATTTTCAGAAAAGTAAGCCGGTCAACGTTATCGGAGGATAGTCGCATGCGACGGTCTGTTAGTACACCACCTGCGGCACTAAAGATGCGTTCCGATAATACACTAGCAGCAGGGCAAGCCAGCACCTCCAATGCATACTGGCTAAGCTCTGGCCATATATCCAGCTTAGAGACCCAAAACTCGAAGGGGGAAGAGCCGTCTGGGTGTACACTGAGAGGGCAAGACATGTAGTCTGTCACCATCTGACGGAAACGCTGCCTCCTGCTGACTGGAGCCATCTGTGATGGTGTAGACATTTGTGGCGGGCACACAAAACTTTGCCACAGTTGGACCATACTGGTCTTGCCTTGTGCTGAGGCACAGCTTCTGCTCCCTCTTTGTGTAGAGCTTTCTCCACTGCCTCAACGCACTGAGCTGCTTTGTAAAGCACTAGAAGCACTGCTCTCGATTGAACTGGAGAAGATGATGGACTGCACCAGTGTGTCTTGGTACTCCCGCATTTTACGCTCTCGGTTTAACGGTGTTGCGAGGCTTTGAAAGTTGTCCCGGTAGTGATGATTTAGGAGGGTGTACACCCAATAATCAGCCGTGTTGAGAATGTGGGCAATGCGGCGGTCATTTCTCAGGCACTGCAGCATGAAATCAACCATGTGCTGCAGACTGCCAACTGGCCAAGAAATGCTGTCCCCTGCTAGATGCATGATCTCTGCCTGCTCAGCATCACCCCACCCTCGCTCTACATACTGACTAATTGAGAATTGTGTAACTCCCTCCTCTGGACACATGTCTTCCTCCTCCATTCACTCCTCCTCATCCTCCTCACAAAGTGTCCCCTGCCTAGGTCTTTGTGAGGAACCACGTTGCGCAGACTGTCCAGAAGCAGATGGCATTTGTGACTCCTCATCCTCCACCTCTTCCACAACATTATCCTTTAGCGCTTACTGTGTTCTTTCAAGCAGGCAGATAAGGGGGATAGTCATGCTGACTAGTGCATCATCTGCACTCGCCATCCGCGTGGAATCATCGAATGCACGCAAAACCTGGCAGACGTCCTTCATAGTGGCCCACTCAGTGGTTTTGAAATCTGAACGGCGCGCAGTGTGACTTCTTTGCGCCTGATGCAGCTGGTACTCCATTACTGCTGGCTGCTGCTCACACAACCGCTCCAACATATGTAACATTGATTTCCACCTGGTGGGTAGGTCACATAGGATGCGATGTTCCGGAAGGCGGAATCGGCGCTGCAGAGCTGCAATGCGCGATCTTGCCATGCTGGAACGCCACAAGTGAGCACACTCTAGGTGGACCTTGTGCAGCAGTGCATCAAGATCCGGATAGTCCCTCAAAAAACTCTGCACAACCAAGTGGAGCACATGTGCCAGACATGGGATGTGAGTGAGGTTGCCTAGGCCCAGAGCTGCCAGCAGATTTCGGCCATTGTCACACACTACCATGCCTGGCTGGAGATTCGCTGTCACAAACCACAAGTCACTCTCCTGTTTGATGGCATTCCAGAGCTCCTGCACTGTGTGGCTTTGATTCCCCAAAGAAATGAATTTCAATACGGCCTGTTGACGTTTGGCCACGGCTGTGCTCATATCGGTCATAACAGGTAAACGTTCAGGGTTCCATGTTGAGGTGGACTGTGATGGCTCCTGCAGCGCTGATTCAGAGGAACTTGAGTAAGAGGAAGAGTCAATGTGTACAGACTGGATTCCTGCAATCCTTGGGGTTGGCAGAACTCGTCCAGCGCCACTAACATGATCTGTACCCGGCTCCACAACGTTTACCCAATGGGCAGTGAGGGAAAGGTATCGCCCCTGTCCATGGTGACTGGTCCACGCATCGGTGGTGAGGTGGACCTTGCTTCTGATGGAGTTCAGTAGCGCGTGTTTAATGTTTCCCTCCACATGCTGTGGCAGGGCAGGGACGGCTTGCCTGCTGAAATAAAAGCGGCTGGGCGCATTGTATTGTCAGACTGCCAATGCCATCAAGTTACGGAAGGTGTCAGTCTCCACCAGCCTGAATGACAGCATTTCAAGGGACAGTAGTTTTGCAATGCCAGCATTCAGAGCCTGTGCTCGGGGGTGGTTTGCCGAGAATGGCTGCCTTTTCTCCCATGCCTGTGCTACCGATGGCTGTAGAGTGGGCTGGGAGTGTGAGGATGACTGGGAACGTGGTGCTGTGGGTGGAATTACACTGGGTCTCTGGACAACAGTACCAGAGGTTCTTCCATGGCGATCCTGTGAGGAAGCTGAACCAGCTGTGTGTGAGCTGGAGGAAGAGGCTACAACACGAGCTGAAGAGGTGATAGGTGCCGCTGTAGGTTGGCCTAGGTCTTCAGTGTGTTTTTGTAACTCCACCACGTGCTAGGTCCGCACATGTTTCCACATATTTGTGGTATTGAGGTTGCTGACACTTTTCCCTCTTTTGACTTTCTGATGACACAGCTTACATTTGACCAAGCAAATGTCATCTGCAACTATGTCAAAAAAGGACCAGGCACTGCAAGTCTTGGGAGCGCCTGTTTTGGCTTTTGGAAGAGGCATGCTCCTAATGGGTGCCGAAGTGGAGGCTACAGGCACCGCAGTCTTTCCCCTCCCTCTTTGGGCCGTTCGGGGAATCTCTTCCTCAGAGCTGCTCCCACCACCTTTCTGTACCTTACGCCATGATGGGTCTAGAACCTCATCATCTACACTACCCTCTTCCACCAACTGCTTCTCCTGGGTAGTCTCGGCAGCACAGTACGCACCTGAAAGTGGCACCTGAGTCTCATCATCAGATGCGTACTGAGGTGTGCTGACTGGAGGCACTTGCCCACCCGTCTCTTCAGATTCAGAGAGACAAAGCTGTTGGGCATCACTGCATGCTGCCTCTTCTTCCATTTCTCCAATGCTGCTTGGCTGGCCCCCTCTTTCCAAGCCAAGAGATTCAGAGAACAGAAGTAGAGATGGCTCCTGTCGTGGGCTCTCTGACTGCCTGGGCAATTTGGCAGGTGGTGAAGAGACAGATGGGTGCTCTTCAGTGCTCTGTACCTGAGAGGATGTGGCACTAATTGAAGTCGATGCATTAGCTGCCATCTATCCGACAACGGCTTCAATTTGTTCATCCCGCAGCAGCGGGGTACGGCGAGCTCCTACAAAGCTGCACATGAAGGACTGTTCCCTGCTAAAACTGGGGGATGATGAGTCACCGGTGCCCGCAGCAGGCACAGAATCCCCACGTCCTCTCCCTGCTCCACCTCCACGCCCACGACCATGTGCCTTACTCCCTGCCTTCTTCATCTTGGTAGACTGATAAAGATAGGCAGAAAAGTACTAAGGGCTTAGTGTGCTTATTCCTGAACAGCTGCTAACAGGTATAAGGAACACTAATTTTATCAAGTGTGGACTAGACTTTAATATGAGCTAATGTGGCCTACACAACTGTAAAGTGGAGTGTTTAGTGAACTTTATAAACTTTTTGTTTTTTTCAGAGAACAGACTACAGAGTGAGCTGCACTCACACAGAGACCATGCATACAGCCATGAACGGTGCTGAAAGGCCAAAAAAAGCTCCTCTATGTAATCCTATATAGTGTTTTTCAAAATCTAGCAGGATACGGATGGAAAGCCACTAATAGGATAAATTTGAAAAAATGTGCAGCAGGCTGCACTAATTGAGAAACGGACAATGGAACGGTATGAGGCAGTGACACACCCTGAGCTGACTACAACCTGCTGTGGCGGCAGAACAGACTACAGAGTGAGCTACACTCACACAGAGACAGTGCAGACAGCCATTAACGGCGCTCCAAGGCCAAAACAAGGTTCTCACACAGCGGTTGCTAAATTAGCCTGGGTAAAGAACAATGAAGCAAATCGTTATCTCAAAACTGGCCCTCAGTCAGAACACAGCGTCCTGTCCCTAACTGAATTCACAGCAGAGTGAACCCAAAATGGCGGTGGCGACTTTTCTAGTGCATCATGACATCATTTCAGCAGCCAATCACAGCCATGCCAGTAGTTACATGCCTGACATGCAGAACAGGATGTGCCCACACTTCTAACGATTCCTCATTGGCTGAATTCTGGCTCTTTGAATTTTGGGAACTTCCGATTCCGGTATTCGATATACTGAAAGTATTGGAACTCGGTATCGGAATTCCGATACCGCAAATATCGGCCCGATACTTGTGGTATTGGAATGCTCAACACTAGTGACAACTTTTGTCTAAAACCCTGAATTTTGGATTACTTGAAGTCACCTGATGAACCCCGGCAACCAGTGTGGAGAAACGCTTTGGGGCAGGGACAGTGCCCTTGATGGTGTAAGTGCCATTGAATTTATATTTAACATCTTTTATATTGCACTTGTGACTGCAACAGTATCCTTTGTTTGCTATGTGGATGTGCATAATTTAGGCAAGTGAGCAGAAGTTATATCTATTGGTTTTGTTCTCAGGTCTTGTCTTAGTCTAATACATTTGGTGAAGTTGTGAGATCACTGCCAGTATTGAAAATGTATATAATTATGTAAAGAACAGAGGATCTGTGAATATAAATATGAGTTGTCTCCTGTATACAGTGGGGAAAATAAGTACAAAGATTGGAGAGGTCTGTCATTTTTATCATAGGTACGCTTCAACTGTGAGAGACAGAATCTAAATAAAAGTCCAGAAAATCACTTTGTATAATTTTTACATAAGTCATTTGCATTTTACTGCATGAAATAAGTATTTGATACAATAGAAATACAGAACTTAATATTTGGTACAAAAACCTTTGTTTGCAATTACAGAGGTCAGACTTTTCCTTAACCAAGTTTGCACACACACACAGCAGCAGAGATTTTGGCTCACTCCTCCATACAGATCTTCTCCAGATCTTTCAGGTGTCAGGGCTGTCAGTGGTCAACATTTAGTTTCAGCTCCCTCCCTTTTCTATTGGGTTCAGATCTGGAGACTGCCTAAGCCACCCCAGGACCTTGAAATTATACTTACAGAGCCACACCTAAGTTGCCCTGGCTGTGTGTTTTGGATCATTGTCATGCAGGAAGAGCCAGTTATGACCCATCTTCAATGCTCTTACTGAGGGAAGGAGGTTGTTGGCCAAAATCTTTCGATACATGACCCTATCCATCCTCCCTTCAATATGGTGCAGTTGTCCTGTCCCCTTTGCAGAAAAGCACCCCAAAGAATGATGTTTCCCACACCGTGCTTCTTGGTTGGGATGGCGTTCTTGGTCCTGGGGTTGTACTCATCCTTCTTCCTCCAAACACGGCAAGTGGATTTGATACCAAAAAGTTATATTTTGGTCTCATCTGACCACATGCCTCCTCTGGATCATCCAGATGGTCATTGCCGAACTTCAATGGGCCTGGACATGTGCTGGCATGTGCAGGGAGACCTTGCATACCTTGTAGGATATTTATCCATGACAGCGTTGTGTGTTACTAACAGTAATGTTTGAGTCAGTGTTTTCCTGCTCTCTTCAGGTCATTGACGAGGTCCTACCATGTAGTTCTGGGCTGATTCCCAACCTTTCTCAGAATCATCCTTACCCCACGAGATCTTGCATTCAGCCCCAGACAGAGGAAGATTGACAGTCATCTTGTGTTTCTTCCATTTTCTAATAATTGTGCCAACAGCTCTTGGCCATGGTGGAGAGGTCGGAGTGTGATTGAGTGTGTGGACAGGTGTCTTTTATACAGGTAACAAATCCAAACAGATGCAATTAATACTGGTAATGAGTGCAGAGTAAGAGGGCTTCTTAAAGAAAAACTAACAGGTCTGTGAGAGCCAGAATTCTTGCTGGCTGGTAGGCGATCGAATACTTATTTCATGCAATAAAATGCAATTTAAGTATGTAAAAACCATACAATGCGATTTTCTGGTTTTTATTTTTAGATTCTGTCTCTCACAGTTGAAGTGTACCTATGATAAAAAATTACAGACTTCTCCACATTTGTAGGTTCAAAAACTTGTAACTGTCACCTCTCACCTAACAAAAATATTCAACCTTTCTCTCTCTTCCGGTATTTTTCCCTCCTCATTTAAGCATGCCATCATACATCCATTACTTTAAAAAAAATCCCTCGATCAAAACTGTGCCACTAATTATAGACCTGTCTCTAATCTTCCCTTCATCTCTAAACTACTCGAACGCCTGGTCCACTCCCGTCTTATCCGCTATCTCTCAGATAAACATCTTCTCGACCCTCTTCAATCTGGTTTCTGCTCTTTACACTCTACTGAAACTGCCCTCACTAAAGTCTTTAATGACCTACTAACAGCTAAATCTAATGGTCACTACTCCATGCTAATTCTCTTGGATCTCTCCGCAGCATTCGACACTGTGGATCATCAGTTCCTCCTCACTATTCTCCGCTCCATCGGCCTCAAGGACACCGTTCTCTCCTGGTTCTCCTATCTCTCTGACCACTCCTTCACTGTATCTTTTGCTGGTTCCTCCTCCTCTCACCTTCCCCTTACTGTTGGGGTTCCTCAAGGATCAGTCCTAGGCCCCCTCCTCTTCTCTTCGTATACTGCCCCTATTGGACAAACAATCAGTAGATTTGGTTTCCAGTACCATCTCTATGCTGACAACACCCAATTATACACTTCTTCTCCTGATATCACGCCGACCTTTTTAGAAAACACCAGTGATTTTGTTACCGCTGTCTCTAACATCATGTCCTCCCTCTATCTGAAACCGAACCTGTCAAAAACTGAACTCCTCGTGTTCTCTCCCTCTACTAACCTACCTTTGCCTGACATTGCCATCTCCGTGTGTGGTTCCACCATTACTCCAAAGCAACATGCCCACTGCCCTGGGGTCATACTTGATTCTGAGCTTTCATTCACCCCCCACATTCGATCACTGTCTCTCTCTTCTTACATAGTAACATAGTTATTAAGGTTTAAGGAAGACTTTAAGTCCATCTAGTTCAACCAATAGCCTAACAAAACATGTTGATCCCGAGGATCTTATATGCATCTCAAAAACATTTCTAGAATTCACCCTTTTCTTACTTTCGACTCTGCAAAAACTGTTACTCTTTCACTTATTCATTCTCGTCTGGACTATTGTAACTCTCTACTAATCGGCCTCCCTCTTACCAAACTCTCCCTTCTCCAATCTGTTCTGAATGCTGCTGCAAGGATCATATTCCTCACCAATCGTTACACCAATGAATATACCTTGTGGCAGTCATTGCACTGGCTACCCATCCACTCCAGAATCCAGTACAAAGCTACTACCCTCATCCACAAAGCACTCCATGGCTCAGCACCACCCTACATCTCCTCTCAGGGAGGGCCGTATTTAGAGTTTCTGCTGCCCTAGGCACTGTTAGTGCTGCCTCCCCCATTGGTGAGTATGACACTATCGGCATAGACTTTGGCAAGAATCGCTGATGTGAAAGTAGCCTTTTGCAGAAGATCGGGCAGTTTTTCTGCATCTGCCGTGTAACGGATCACTTCCGGCAACACTGCGTTCGGCTTCATTCATTCCTCATGGGATTTGTGGCACATGCCGTGATCTGTCAAATGTGGTACCATACCTCCCAACTTCTGAAGAAGAGAAAGAGGTCTAAAGTTTGCGTCGCACGTAGTGCGCCGTGGCAAATTTTAGGCCACGCCTCTGACCACACCCGTTTCACAACTAGTCACACCCATATCCACGTCCCAACCACACCCATTTAGCACTGCTGATCACACTGTTTCATATACAATAATTATAAACAAAAATAAATATGGCCACACAGTGCTCCATACTGTATAATGGCCACACATGATGCTCCATACTGTATAATGGCAACACATGATGCTCAATACTGTATAATGGCCATTGGCCACACATGATGCTCCATACTGTATAATGGCCACACATGATGTTCAATACTGTATAATGGCCACACATGATGCTCAATACTGTATAATGGCCACACATGATGCTCAATACTGTATAATGGCCACACATGATGCTCCATACTGTATAATGGCCACACATGATGCTCAATACTGTATAATAGCCACACATGATGCTCTATACTGTATAATGGCCACACATGATGCTCAATACTGTATAATGGCCCCACATGATGCTCCATACTGTATAATGACCCCATATGATGCTCCATACTGTATAATGACCCCCTCCCATCTTGTATGCATGGCTCATCTCCCTCCCATCCAATATGCATGGCTCATATTCCCCCCCTCCTCCTGTATGCATGGCTCATAATTCCCCCCCTGTTTGCATGGCTCATATCCCCCCCTCCTGTGTGCATGGCTCATAATTCCCCCCTGTATGCATGGCTCATATCCCCCCTCCTGTATGCATGGCTCATAATTCCCCCCCACCTCTTGTATGCATGGCTCATATTCCCCCTCATATACGTGGCTCATCTCTCCACCCCTCGCTCCCACTCCTTCTCCCATCTTGTTATGGCTTGTTATGGCTTGTCCTCCTTCATCCCCCCATCCCGTGTCCCTCATAGTCACCTGTCCAACACCGCGAGGCCGCGCCGACATCCCTCTGGCTCTGTCCCGACTTCCGGCGCAGCACCTTCTTCCTGAGTGAGCGGTCATGTGGTACCGCTCATTAAGGTCATGAATATGCGCATATGACCGTAATGAGCGGTACCACGTGACCGCTCACTCAGGACGCTACAGACGCTGAGACCAGGCATCACTGGAGCAGGGTGAGTATCGTCTTCAAGGAGGGGTGGGTGGGAGGCAGGCGGGCAGGCAGGCAGGCAGGTGGGGGGTGGGTGGGGGTGTTGGCAGTCGGTCAAAAGGTGACCCAGGACTTTAAAAAAAAACAAAAAACCTTGCTCAGGTGCCGCCCCCTGCATCGTCCCCACCCTAGGCACGTGCCCTCAAGTGCCTAGTGGCAAATACGGCCCTGCCTCTCTGTTCTCAGTCTACCACCCTACCCGTGCCCTCCGCTCTGCTAATGACCTGAGGTTAGCATCCTCAATAATCAGAACCTCCCACTCCCGTCTCCAAGACTTTACACGGGCTGCGCTGATTCTTTGGAATGCACTACTCAGGTTAATACGATTAATCCCCAATCCCCACAGTTTTAAGCGTGCTCTAAAAACTAATTTGTTCAGATTGGCCTACCACCTCAACGCATTACAATACAAATGAACCAAAGGGAGAGTACAATATTCTGAATAAAATCCAATAAGTTTATTGTATAGATACAAATAAATAACATGCACAAACAAGAACAATCATATAAGGACAAGGTGAAAAGCCTGACTTCACAGGTGTAACGCCCAGGACCAATGTATTTAAGTGGATGGGGAAGGAGTATTAGCATATAAGGCTCAGAGAGCAGATATTCTTATCCCATTCAGTCGTACTACTGCCAATTAGACTATTTTAATATGATACCATACGGATCTTTAAAATGCCAAGTGCAAAAAATGCTAGTAGTACAAAAACATCCAGCCAACCATAGACTGGGTGATTAGAATATAAGACCTACAGAAAAAAGGGGTCAGAGAATTAATAAACGGCCTAGCTATAGTCCTTACCCATAGATCTCCACTATTGGAACCTGAGCACGTTTCACGTTGGCTTCCTCGGGGGGCTGTAACTCACTGTGTGCCACTAATGCTTATTATATAGGGAGGTTCATTATGCCGGTGTTATAGTATGGCACATGCGCAGAGTGTCGCGTCCTGCGGCCGCAGCACTTCCGGCCTTCAGCTCTGGCATCACTGAGCGGGAAATCCCGCATGACGTCATTCATCAGCGACACCGGAACTCGCAGAGACCTTTGGTGATGCGCCACTAAAGGACGCGCTCTGGGCATGCGCACAAGCACCGGTCGCCATATTTACTGCTGGATGGACCTCAGAGCTACATCTTTGGTAAGGGCATCCCATCGCCAGATAAAAAAATAAATTAAAGATAGAAAAAATATACATATAACGCTCCGGCAGGGCAACTCCTCTCAATGCTGCTCTAATCAATGGGCATATTCCCGACCAGTACCCCATCAAAAATAGGACACTGAGTTGGAAAAAAGAGGGTCACGCAACAGAGTGATCCGTCGCAGGACGCCATACATCTCGCACATAAGAAGATGAGTATAAACCTCAATTATAACGGGAAGACCCCACAGTCATCAAGTCAATTAGGGAGAGACCACAATATTGGTAAAGTACAGAATGAAAAGGTAAAGTGCATGAATTGAGTGACAATATATAAAAATGTACATGCCAAAAAACTAAGTTATATTAAAAGTGAAGGTGCCACAAAAATACACATAGCAATAAACCGCATCAAAATATCACATATAAATATATAGTCAATTAAAAATTTTTTTTTTAAAAAGGTGAACCATTATATAGTACAGTAGTGATCCATGTGAATAAATTTGTCTCTCCGGAATCTTAGATGCAGTGACAGATGGCAGATGAGGTTCGTATCCAAAGGCAATTGTATTATTCCTCTTCTGTCCATTCCTCCAGGCAGATACAGGGACCCATATATAAGCAAAGACTTTGTTGGGTTTCCAAATATAAATATATAACTAAAAGAACAACATAAAAACACACAATGAGACAAAATTAAAAATTAAACCAGAGATGTAGAGATTTTTAAAGAAATGGAACAAAACTAATATGTTCATTTAAACCCGCTGGAGTTAGAGTTCCCAGCACCGTTATCCAACGGCATTCCCGCTGTGCCAAAATTTTCTTAGGGTCCCCTCCTCTGATCCCTAACCGTATTCTATCAATCCCCCACATCTGAAATCCAACTGGATTGCATTTATGGTAAATGCTAAAATGTCGGGGGATAGTTTTTAAACCGCTGACATCCACAACATTTTTAGCCGCCAAAATGTCCCTGACATGTTCACGTGTCCTCACTCTCAATTCACGCGAGGTGAGGCCTACGTATAACAAACTGCAAGGACATTTTGCACAGTATACCACATGTATCGTACTGCACGAAATGTAGTCCAGGATTTTAAAGCTACGTAATCCATCGGCTGAACAGAAGGAAGTTGTTCTAATCAGGTTCCTACAACCAAGACAATCACCACAGGGATAGCACCCGTTTTTCTGTTTACCAGAATTAAACAAACTTGGAACCTTGGCAATATAATGACTATTCACAAGAAGATCTTTTAAGTTTTTACTTTTCCTGGGTGTCATTAGTGGATGGTCTGGTATGAACTTTGCCAAGGTTGGTTCAGTTTTCAAAACGGACCAATGTTTTTGTAATATCTTCCGGATGTTGTCCCACTGGTGATTATTAGTAGAGATAAACCTGATAGGAGTATCATTACTCCTCCTCCTCTTATTCGATACAAGCAATTCATCCCTTGAAGCTGCCCTAGCTCTTAGATAGCCCTTTTTCACACATCTGTCATACGGGTGTGACCTAGCCATATCATCTGGGGGACGGAGAGAGAAAGAACAAATACGACAGTTGTGAGGACTATCCTGTGGTGCTCAGCAGGGAAGGACTACAACACACAGGTGCTAGTAGGTAGGCACTGATTTCCACCTGTAAAGGAAACTCTGGATGTGCCTTTGGACCGGCCGGTCTCAGCCAGCTCTGTTAGCAGTGCTCTGGATTGCGGATCCCGAAGTCTTCAGTAAAAAGGTAAAGAGACTGCAACCCTGCATCCTCGTTATTAACCACGCCTCACACCATCACCACCTACACTACTGGGAAGCCCTGGGGAAGCACTTCACCTGTGGGAAGGTATACCATCTAGCTGCCATAACATCACCCCAGTGGACCCCCAGGCAGCGTCGGTCACCCTGACTGAATACCACAGGTGGCGTCACGAACACTTGACAAACTTCCATCACCTTTCATTGGGCACCCCTTAGCAGGGCCACGGACCGGGTCGGGCCACCGTGACATCCCGAGAAGGAAGGGACTGAAGGACCCGGTACCGAGTACCCCATTTCCCTGCGCCTGGGGGCGATCCAACTTGGCATCATGAACAGGATGTACTTAAGCCTGAAGAATCGGGTCATGTGTGCCGTAGAACTGTGTTAGAATTGTGCTTGAACTGTGACTTATTGCAAAGGCTGTGTATTGCTACTTGCCGCCAAGATTCTCGCCAAAACTGCCGCTATTACAGCGCCACGAGGAGCGCAGAAAAAGAAAAAGGGCATGGAGTTGTGGGCGTGAGCGAACTGAGAAGCGTGAAGAGCAATGGCCGCCCAGTCTAAGTACTTTTGTACCTTGAGGACGTGACTGTCAGCAGCCGAGATCCGCCTCCTGATTCTCTATGGCGGGCGGAGACAAAGAAAACGAAACCGCCTGAGGAGAAGAGAGCGGGAAAAGGACAAGGAGGACAGCAGCCACGTGGAGGACGCCATGACAAGTCACCCGGAGCGTGGGGTCGAAGCCGGAGACTCCCCCAGCTACCCGGAGGAGCACCGCAGCCAAGCCTTCACTGCTGATGCTGATTCCCAGCAGCTTGGAATGGAGGAGCTGATCTATCAACTCCTGCAGCTGGAGGTGGAGACCAAGTCCTCGTACCAGGTGGTGCCTGTGGAAGATCCATCGACGCTGATGCCGCCCCTTGTACCGCGACTAAAACCCCTGCTGACACCGTCGCCGAGCCCGCCGCCGGCAGAGCCAGCCGACCCTCAGGACACTGTGGTGGCAGGTAAGGACGCTGACCCTGCCCCGGTGACTGAGGACCTGTTGGTGAGCCCAGTCGCAGCGCCACCTCCCCACGGTACTCACCGCCTCCAACGCCTCGACCCCTGGGACCAGGCCACGGCTATGGAGCGGTTCCTAAAGGCCCCGATTACACCCACCACCCTGCCGGGTGAAGTCTACGCTCAGTGGACTGTATACCACTGGGTGAACCCCGGGTCGGATTTCATGGGGTTCCCCAGGGCCTAAAAGCAGGAGGGAGAGAAAGTGGAGGTCCTCAGCTGGGAAAGTATCAGGCCCAACTTGCCTGGAAGTGGGAAGAAAAGGAGGCCGAATACCAGGCCCAGCATCAGGCCTACGACCAGAAAGACCTGGCGGCCAAGGCCAAGGCCCGCAAGGGTCGCAGTACTTACCCGGCACCACGTAAGCAGGGCCAAGACGTAACCTTCCGGCTCCGTGGAGGTTGGGGCTTTATTAAGGAGCCTGGGCTGTACGCGAAGGTGTTCGTCAACCACCGGGATGTCGCATCTCCTGGAGGGACACCCAGACCGAGATCTTTACCCGGGAGACATCGTCACTTATACTAGACACATTGGTGAGAAGGGCTGGTTTGCCTTAAATGTGCATAAAAAGAGAGATCCGGTGGTGCACCAGGCCAAGGCTCCAGCCCAACCGTCTCCTGTAGCGACAGTGTCCCCTTGTGGCCAGACTTCTGCAGTTGCAAAGACCACCATAGTCACCCCGACATGTACAATCGTCAGGACCACCACCTGTACCATCGCCACCACTACCACCGTAGTTGCTAAGGAGTTGACTGCCGTGACGACTGGTGCTCCAGCTGCTCCTAAACAAAGAACTGTGGGTACACAGACCCCTGTATGGAGTGAGGGAGCCCCTTATGTGGCACCTGGTAGCCGCCAGTATCCAGCTGTGCTACGTCGACCTTTACTACCACTAGAACTTCAATAAACCTCGAAACCCCGACAAATGTAAATAGTTAACTGTTTGTTTCCTGTTCTTTTGCTGCTTAAACCCATTTAGGGTTAACTCTTAAAGGGACCCCTTAGTTTACCCGGGATCCCTATTGTTTCTAAAGTTGTGTGGTTATCAAGAGACTACCGAATCATGGATGGTGAATAATTCACAAACTGGTCCTGTAAATAGTTTGCAACTTCTTAAAGGTGCTCTCTACTGGTTTTTACAAAGAAAGAAGACCTTGCGAAGAAACTGTTCCTGGTAACGACGTGAAAGTTTCTATGGTCTTAGAGTTTATGACAGACTTGTTGATTATTTGCACTGCCTCAGAAAAGACTGATTTTTCCTCTAAAAGGGAATGTTTACTTGTTGCATTTTAGTAATGTTGCCTTAAATAATTAAATAGCAATAATGTTTACATAGCAGATAATATGTAGCTAGAAAGTTAGTAAGTAAACCTGTAGGGGTTAGTGAGTCCTCCTGAAAACCATAGAGAGATGGTTGATAGATCTCATGCTGTGAACCTAGAAGAAGAGATGCAGTAGGCCCAGACAAGTAGCTAGGCGGTCCTGCAAAAGTGAAGTCAAAGAAGTAAAGAAAAGGTTACATTTGTACCATGGCGTTTTATAGTAAGCCTTTAGTGGGTTCAGCCTATACGCCCTTAAAGGAAAAGTTAAATTATTGTTCAAAAATTTGCACTTAGTAGAATACCCGGCTGGGTAATGGAAGTTATTTATAGTCAGTAAATTAGAATGTTATTTAAAATATTTAAATATGTTTCTGTTTGTAACGTTCAAGTGACCTCACCTCCCATAAAGGGAAGCATTGTTATGTTTACTTGTTCATAGCATTTCGAAATTTTGTATGTCTTTTGCTAACATGTATTGATGTTCTTCTTTTCCCAGTCCGGGAGTACTGGATTTAACAGGGGGGGAGTGCAGCGCCCCAGAGTCCTGGTCGTTGCAGTAATATCGCTCTGCCACTAAGGGGAGTGATGTTATGTCTGATTGCACTAAAGGAGTTCACCTGACCAGGTATCACAGTCACACACTACACTTCACACTCCGGCCACCAGGGGGAGCAAAGGGCTCTATGTATTAGGCCACTCCTCACACTTGGGTAAAACTGGGGGGTTGGATAGGAAGTTAGTCAGAAAGCAGCCTGGGAGAGTTCCAGGGAGGACCTGTCAGGGGTGGGATCCTGGCAGGGACCTAGCAGAAAGGACAGATCGTTACGGAGCCGCGCCTGCACTACCTTGCGGCGGCATCTTAAGGAAGGACACAAAGGGAAGTATATTGTAGAGAAGTAAGAAGTGAGATCACAGCAAAAAGGCAATAGAACCAGTAGGAATCGTGCCTCGAGATCGGCAACATCCTACTGAGGCGCGTAGCCGGTGGCCGGAATGCCGAGGAAGTAACAGACTTCAAGCATTACTTCAAACAGCGGCAGGACAGTTAATTATAGGTTGGCTGTCTCACCTAAATCACCTAAGCAGACATAGGAGGCAATCGTGGGAGAGGGGCATCTCTAGGGTCCCAGAATAACTCCAGGCCTACCTGTCATACGGGTGCGTCCTAGCCATATCATCTGGGGGACGGAGAGAGAAAGAACAAATACGACAGTTGTAAGGACTATCCTGTGGTGCTCAGCAGGGAAGGACTACAACACTCAGGCGCTAGTAGGTAGGCACTGATTTCCACCTGTAAAGGGAACTCTGGATGTGCCTTTGGACCGGCCGGTCTCAGCCAGCCCTGTTAGCAGTGCTCCGGATTGCGGATACCGAAGTCTTCAATAAAAAGGTAAAGAGACTGTAACCCTGCGTCCTCGTTATTAACCGCGCCTCACACCATCGCCACCTACACTACTGGGAAGCCCTTGGGAAGCACTTCACCTGTGGGAAGGTATACCATCTAGCTGCCATAACATCACCCCAGTGGACCCCCAGGCAGCGTCGGTCACCCTGACCGAATACCACAGGTGGCATCATGAACACTTGACAAACTTTCATCACCTTTCATTGGGCGCCCCTTAGCAGGGCCACGGACCGGGTCTAGCCAACGTGACAACCCCAGGACCGAGACAGAGAGGACTGTTGCCGAGTACCCCGCGGCCCTGCATCTGGGGGCGCTCCACATCATACTCACCCTCCTCCATGCCGTTGCAGCATCTTGACGGTCCCGCTCCCTGCAACTCTTAAGGTAATGAATATGAACGAGTCTCCACTTCCATAGGCATGGAGCGCCTATTCATTACCTTAATGAGCAGTGCCACGTGATCGCTCAGCACAGGAAGAGCTGCTGGTGCTGGGACCATCAAGCTGCTGCGACAGCGCGGAGGAAGGGGAGTATGATGTGTTTTTTGGGGGGAATAGAAAGCATGCATACTAGGATGGGGGGGAACCATGCATACAATGACGGGACCGGGGGAGCCATGCATGCAACGATGGGACTGGGGGAGCCATGCTGCATACAATGATGGGACAGGGGAACCACATATACCAGGACAGGGGTGAGCCATGCATACCAGGACATGACAAGGGTAAGCCACACATACCAGTACAGGACGGGGGAGCCATGCATAGCAGGACAGCTACGGGGGGAGCCACGCATAGCAGGACAGGGATGAGGGGACAATGCTTACCCGGCTTATACTCAAGTCAATAAGCTTACCCAGATTTCCGTGGAAAAATTAGGTGCCTCAGCTCATACTCGGGTTGGCTTATACTCGAGTATATACGGTACTTTTTTATGCATGCAGGCTAATACTGTTATATTTCAGGGATTATTGCCACTATTAATGCATATAAATATGTGTATTACATAGGACCAGTGAATTTATCTCCTATGCCCGTTATACAATTGACAATACTTTAGGAAAGTGGGCTATTTTTGTTTATCTGGACTTGTGTCCATAGGCCTTAGGATAGTACAGTATATCTATTACTACAGTGCCTTGCGAAAGTATTCGGCTCCCTGGAACTTTTCAACCTTTTAACACATATCATGCTTCAAACATAAAGATACCAAATGTAAATTTTGGGTGAAGAATCAACAACAAGTGGAACACAATTGTGAAGTTGAACGAATCTCTGATCTCTGAATGATCCAATGTTGTCCTAAATGCCTAATGATGACAAATATAATCCACCTGTGTGTAATCAAGTCTCCGTATAAATGCACCTGCTCTGTGATAGTCTCAGGGTTCTGTTTGAAGCAGAGAGAGCATCATGAAGACCAAGGAACACAACAGGCAGGTCCGTGATACTTTTGTGGAGAAGTTTAAAGCCGAATTTGGATTCAAAATGATTTCCAAAACTTTAAACATCCCAAGGAGCACTGTGCAAGCGATGTTATTGAAATGGAAGGAGTATCATACCACTGCAAATCTACTAAGACCCGGCCATCCCTTTAAACTTTTATCTCAAACAAAGAGAACACTGATCAGAGATGCAGCCAAGAGGCCCATGATCACTCTGGATAAACTGCAGAGATCTACAGCTGAGGTGGGGCAGTCTGTCCATAGGACAACAATCAGTCGTACACTGCACAAATCTGACCTTTATGGAAGAGTGGCAAGAAGAAAGCCATTTCTCAAAGATATCCATAAAAAGTCTTGTTTAAAGTTTGCAGCAAGCTACCTGGGAGACACACCAAACATGTGGAAGAAGGTGCTCTGGTCAGATGAATCCAAAATCGAACTTTTGGCAACAATGCTAAACGATACGTTTGGCATAAAGGCAACACAGCTCATCACCCTGAACACAAATTCCCCACAGTCAAACTTGGTGGTGGCAGCATCATGGTTTGGGCCTGCTTTTCTTCAGCAGGGAAAGGGAAGATGGTTAAAATTGATGGGAAGATGGATGGAGCCAAATACAGGACCATTGTTGAAGAAAACCTGTTGGAGTCTGCAAAAGACCTGAGATTACGACGGAGATTTGTCTTCCAACAAGACAATGATCCCAAACATAAAGAAAAATCTACAATGGCATGGTTCACAAATAAACGTTCCCAGGTGTTAGAATGGCCAAGTCAAAGTCCAGACCTCAATCCAATCGAGAATCTGTGGAAAGAGCTGAAAACTCCTGTTCACAAACAATCTCCATCAAACCTCACTGAGCTCGAGCTGTTTGCCAAGGAAGAATGGGCAAGAATTTCAGTCTCTCGATGTACAAAACTGATAGAGACATACCCTCAAGCGACTTGCAGCTGTAATCGCAGCAAAAGGTGGCACAACAAAGTATTAAGTTAAAGGGGACGAATAATATTTCACACCCCACTTTTCAGTTTTTGAATTTCCACAAAAATTTAAAATAACCAATACATTTCGTTCAACTTCACAATTGTGTTCCACTTCTTGTTGATTCTGCACCAAAAATTTACATTTGGTATCTTTATGTTTGAAGCATGATATGTGGGAAAAGGTTGAAAAGTTGAAAGGGGCAGAATACTTTCGCAAGGCACTGTACATAATTCTGACTTCCAAAATACCCTGATACAGTACCCTTGAGTGTGTGTGTGCTTGGTGGGAACTGATTGGTTACCCCTTTTCTGGCCACAAGTGGGATGATTGAGTGGAGACCTTTCACATGTGCAACAATACAGTGGAGTCAGAGTAAGGCCGGGGTCACACTAGCGTAGAATTTGGACGAGTGCTATGCGAGAAAACATTGCATAGCACTTGGACCAATGTTAATCTATGGGACAGCACACATTACCGTATTTTTTTTCAGCCATATTCTACGTGCATGTAAAATTGCAGTATGCTGCGATTGTACGCTTATATCGCCTGAGACACGCCAATGCTCACCAATTGGTGCGAGAAAAACTCGGACACTACATGGACTATCCCTGAGCCATTAATTTCAATTGGAAAAAGCAGTGAGAAATGTAAAGCCATATGCATGTCATATGGATGTGTGGCGCCCCTGGGTCCTGGTCATCACAGTAATGTTGCTTTCCTCACAGGGAGAGTGATGCTACGTTTGGAGGCAAGAAAGGACAACTAACGAGGTACCACAAACATGCAACACATTCACACTCCAGGCCACCAGGGGGAGCTTTTGATCCTATTTACTAGGTGACTCCCCATATTTATATAACTGGTAGTCTGTAGGGAGAGTTAGTCAGCTCCAGACATCAGTCTGAGGAGGACAGAGGGTTTACGGAGCTGTGCATGCCACAGAGCTGCAGCTCCCAGAAAGAGACATTTTATAAAGCCGAATTGATTGCAGTGAGCGTGCAAGAGAGGAAGCACAGGAGAGGATACCAGAAGGGGACCAGCCCCGAGCAGGCTGCCTCCTTCTGAGGCACAGAGCATCGGTAGCCCGAACACCGAGGTTGTAAGGACCTCCATGCTTTACATCAGAGACTGGCAGGACAGCTAATTACACATTACCTGTCCGACCCAACACTCAGGAGGCACGGTGACACCCCACAGAGCTGGGTCATCTAAGAGACCCTATAAACAGGCTCAAGTCACCAGTCATACGAGTTTTTGTCCTATCCTAACCGGGGGATAGAGAGAAAGAGATAACATCTGTGAGGACCTTCTGTGAAGCTTCTAGCAGTAAAGGACTACACCACTACAGCGCAAAGGAAGGCTTCTATTTTCCACCTGGATAAGGGGACTCTGGACTTGCCTCCAAACCGGCCGGACCCTACCTGCTCTGTGATCTAGTGCCCTGGACTATAGCTGCTGAAGTCTTCAGTAAACGAGGTAAAGAGACTGCAAACCTGTGTCTTCATTCCTTACTGCACCCCTCACCATTCTACCATCTACACACTGGGAAGCCCTGGGGACATACTTCACCTGTGGGAAGTTATACCATCTAGCTGCCATAACATCACCCCAGAGGACCCCTTAAAACAGCGTCTGTCACCTTGACCGAATGCCACAGGTTGCGTCACGAACATAAACTTTATTCCCTTTAAAAACCTTTCCCTTTTACATGGGTGCCCAGGGCCACGGACCATGTCGCAGCCACCGTGACATCCCCCTGTGAACGCCGGACCCGGTACCGAGTACCCCACGGCCCTGGCGGGCGACTCAGATGTCATACAGATTCATAGGTGCGATAAAATCGCATCATCGGATTGCAAACACATTACACATGAATGTCCATATGGAGAACACTTGTGCAACTCAGCAGGGTGACTCAGACCAATTTTTCATACGTTAAGTGTGACCCCGGCCTAAGTTGTAAAAAGTTAAAAACATTTTTATTGTCAACATCAAACATAGCAACATCTCATGGTAGAAAACATGGTAAATCTTCCACATTTCTTCTGCTTCAGGCAGAAGCTCATACTTAGTTACAGACACAAACAGCATATCTTGATGTTAGAAGACACTTCAGAGTAAAAGATTATTTCTCCTATATTTCAAAGTTCCCACACTATGGTGCACCACCCTGGCCAGAAAAAGATTCAACGTAGGCCTCCAGGTCCAGTTTGACACATTGTCAGTAGCCCACTCCACACTAGCTGCCTATGGGAATTAAGCCTCTCTGTAATGCCACTGCAGGTACTCAGTCAATGAAGAATATCCTCTATATACTGTAAGTCACATGAATCAATGTGTGTCGCTCTGTCTCCTTTGTCTGTCTCTGTACTTCAACCACGTAGGTGGTAGTAGGCTTCTTTAGCACTGTTCTAAACCTTGTTCTGGACTCTCAGTCACTGCACACTCCCCACATCTTATCTCCTCCACAATCTCTTCATAGTCTGACTAACAGGACCTAGCTTCCTGTACAAAATGCCCCAGTAAATCCTCCCAATCTGGGCTGGCATTAGCTGTTTAACCCTGTCACAGCCTGACTAGTGCAGAACATTTTACATATGAAATCACATGAAAAGGCAAATCCACACAATACCATTAGAAAAGTCATCAGAAAGGGTGTTTGGACAACTTTTCCACCTTTACATGCGGACCGTAGTATCTAGATCATCTGCTGTTCTCCTGATCCAAACTCTATAGCCTCATACATGTTTATGAAGCAGTCAAATTCAAGTCCAGAGGCAATCTGTGAACTCTGAACCTGTGAAGCCAGCCTAAGGCACAGGAAAACCTGTAATGGGAGTCACTACGGCTCCTCACTACTGTTTTCAAAGTCCATTTGATGTGGCCGGTAAGGAGGAAGACCAGCCTGCAAGTACGTGTATTGAGCCGGGTCCAGAACTGCTGAGGCTGCATCCTCTGTTTCCTGGTGTAAGGCAAAAAGGACTGGACTGGGGCTCTGACCTGGAAGCTGGGGGCACGGTTATAAGTAAAAGCGTGCGCACCGTTGGGTTGGGTAGTTTCACGCCGGCTGTGACAGAGGCAAGGTGCGTGCGCAGCGGGTTCCAAGGTTTACACAGCCAGGGATGCTGCCGGAGCTCACCGCAGTAATAAGGAAAGAGCCAGGAGCCCTGTTAAGTTAAGCGCCGTATGCTAGCCTAAGAGCCAGGGTACAGTCCAAGACTGTTCGCTGCTGCCCTCGTTGTCGGACCGTGGTCTGCAGAACCACGCTGGAGATGCAGCGCGCCAGTGGTTGTCGGCGCTACAGTCTTGGTTGGAACAGGCAGCATGCAGCATAGAGAGAGAAGTGCAGCACGCCCTGTAGCTGACAGAGATAGAGGTGCCGTGTGCTTCGTGACCATGAGTGCAGCACACGTGCCACAAAGAGAGAAATGAGCACCTTACCAGCATACAGTGGGGCAAAAAAGTATTTAGTCAGTCAGCAATAGTGCAAGTTCCACCACTTAAAAAGATGAGAGGCGTCTGTAATTTACATCATAGGTAGACCTCAACTATGGGAGACAAACTGAGAAAAAAAAATCCAGAAAATCACATTGTCTGTTTTTTTAACATTTTATTTGCATATTATGGTGGAAAATAAGTATTTGGTCAGAAACAAAATTTCATCTCAATACTTTGTAATATATCCTTTGTTGGCAATGACAGAGGTCAAACGTTTTCTGTAAGTCTTCACAAGGTTGCCACACACTGTTGTTGGTATGTTGGCCCATTCCTCCATGCAGATCTGCTCTAGAGCAGTGATGTTTTTGGCTTTTCGCTTGGCAACACGGACTTTCAACTCCCTCCAAAGGTTTTCTATAGGGTTGAGATCTGGAGACTGGCTAGGCCACTCCAGGACCTTGAAATGCTTCTTACAAAGCCACTCCTTCGTTGCCCTGGCGGTGTGCTTTGGATCATTGTCATGTTGAAAGAGCCAGCCACGTTTCATCTTCAATGCCCTTGCTGATGGAAGGAGGTTTGCACTCAAAATCTCACGATACATGGCCCCATTCATTCTTTCATGTACCCGGATCAGTCATCCTGGCCCCTTTGCAGAGAAACAGCCCCAAAGCATGATGTTTCCACCACCATGCTTTACAGTAGGTATGGTGTTTGATGGATGCAACTCAGTATTCTTTTTCCTCCAAACACGACAAGTTGTGTTTCTACCAAACAGTTCCAGTTTGGTTTCATCAGACCATAGGACATTCTCCCAAAACTCCTCTGGATCATCCAAATGCTCTCTAGCAAACTTCAGACGGGCCTGGACATATACTGGCTTAAGCAGTGGGACACTTATTTTCCACCATAATATGCAAAAAAATGATAAAAAAACAGACAATGTGATTTTCTGGATTTTTTTTCTCAGTTTGTCTCCCATAGTTGAGGTCTACCTATGATGTAAATTACAGACGCCTCTCATCCTTTTAAGTGGTGGAACTTGCACTATTGCTGACTGACTAAATACTTTTTTGCCCCACTGTATATTTTCCCACCCACGGGAGACCCTGATTGTGCTGCAGCCTTGTTTGCTCTGGCCGCATAAGTTCATGGACTAGGGGCTCAGTGGAAAATACCGGATGTCGGCCACTGCCACCAGAAGACGGACTGTTATTTGCAGGACCCCACTGGAACAGCACGTTATTGGCGTCATCGCCTTCTCCGTAATTGCCACGGCCTGGAAGACGACTGACAGGCTAAGTTGATCTAACACTATCTTTTCCATTGTTTTCATTGACTCTGCACATCTTTTTTGCATCTGAACTGTTTTTGTCCTCCCTTTAACTGTTTATCTCCCTGCGTGGAGTATTCCCCTGTTAAGTAAAATTGTTAACCCTTGCTTTGCCTCCTGTCAATCACTGCATCTCGCAACCTGCTTATATGGTCCACAGGGTCTTTGGTGTGCCACTGCATCTAAAGATACCTATAGGAAAACACATGCCCCAACCAAGCCATCTTCTTCTCTATGAACCTCAGGTTTGGCTAAACTTCCACTTCTGATCTAGTACAAATAAGGAATCCTTGTGTCACTTAATCTTTATTTACTTCAGAACATGCTGAGTATGGTCTGCTTTCTTCACACACAGCACCCTTTTTGGTGCAGGTCTTCTAGCATTAGGACCATAGGTCCAGGGTAACAGGGAAATCCCCGGTGGGCTCCTGTGCAGATCTGGGCCCCCAACCCCATTGTATGGGCAGCAATTGGCATAATTCACTTGATTCACTCTATACAGAAAAAAACAGCATCTCATTATTCATTAACCAAACTATCCAGTTCATTATCATATAGAGATATAGCTAAATTTGTAAACGCGGATAATGTAATATTTGTATGCAGGTGAAAAGTGGGCCCCCCAAAAGTCAATGTTAAGGTACCTTCACACTCAGCGACGCTGCAGCGATACCGACAACGATGTCGATCGCTGCAGCGTCGCTGTTTGGTCGCTGGAGAGCTGTCACACAGACAGCTCTCCAGCGACCAACGATCCCGAGGTCCCCGGGTAACCAGGGTAAACATCGGGTTACTAAGCGCAGGGCCGCGCTTAGTAACCCGATGTTTACCCTGGTTACCAGCATAAAAGTAAAAAAAACAAACACTACATACTTACCTACCACTGTCTGTCCCCGGCGCTGTGCTTCTCTGCACTCCTCCTGCACTGACTGTGAGCACAGCGGCCGGAAAGCAGAGCGGTGACGTCACCGCTCTGCTTTCCGGCTGACCGACGCTCACAGTCAGTGCAGGAGGAGTGCAGAGAAGCAGAGCGCCGGGGACAGACAGCGGTAGGTAAGTATGTAGTGTTTGTTTTTTTTACTTTTACGCTGGTAACTATAATAATAATAATAATAATAATAATTTTTATTTATATAGCGCCAACATATTCCGCAGTGCTTTACAAATTATAGAGGGGACTTGTACAGACAATAGACATTACAGCATAACAGAAATACAGTTCAAAACAGATACCAGGAGGAATGAGGGCCCTGCTCGCAAGCTTACAAACTATGAGGAAAAGGGGAGACACGAGAGGCCCTGCGCTTAGTAACCCGATGTTTACCCTGGTTACCAGTGAAGACATCGCTGGATCGGTGTCACACACGCCGATCCAGCGATGTCAGCGGGAAGTCCAGCGACGAAATAAAGTTCTGGACTTTCCTCAGCGACCAACGATCTCCCAGCAGGGGCCTGATCGTTGGTCGCTGTCACACAGAACGATTTCCTTAACGATATCGTTGCTACGTCACAAAAAGCAACGATATCGCTAACGATATCGTTATGTGTGAAGGTACCTTTACTGGTGGGCCCTTGGCACCCCAGTCCGACACTGCATAGGTCCTTCTCTTTTCAGTACTCTTCCCTATCTTCCTCACAAGTAGGAAACTGAGTTCCCTATGCTCACTTAACTCTTCCCTCAATGAGCTGGCTCCAATATTTAAACCTGTCCACTGATTAGCTAAGTGCCGCAGGCCCCAAACCAGATTAAACAACATATAATAAACCATTGCAATGCATTGTATTACAATAAATTCTTCAAGGGGGTGTAAACAGCTTCTCCACTCCTTTACCAACCTAGCATACAAGAGTGAATTATAGATGCATTCATACAGATAACTCAGACATGAATATTAACCTGTATTATTAAGACTTCTCATAGGATTTAGCAATTACTAATCACATACTGCTGGAGAACCTGACCTGTTATAAAGGCATATTGCAGAAATTAGAATAAAAATCATAGAATATGTATTACTGTGTTGAGGTTGTCCCACTGGGGTGAGACTCATCTTAATTGTCTGTGGCCAAATTATATGTGGATCGTGCACGAAGAAATACACAAGACAGCGGTTACTGAGGCATAATGTGTTAGCAGACATAGTTCTAAGATCCACATCAGCGTTCTACTTCAATTCCATATACTAAAAGCGTCCATTTTGTATGTGTGTTCATGATTCAGGTGTAGCATCTGTGCAGTTACATATTTTTTTTGTATATCTTCATAACTAAATATGATTCCAGTTCCTTAACAGTCCTCCCTTTGGAGATATATACGAAATCAAAAGAAACCCTAATCTTGTCAAACCTATCGATCTGTCCCCCCACGTCTATCTAACTAAAACAATGTTGAAGCAACTAACTGAGCTAATCTTCACCGTGTACAGGATTACCCATCTCTAGTAGACGGGCCCTCCCTTAACAGAATTGTGCAGGAGGAAGTCAGACCCTACTCTCTTTCTCATCGGTGTGCTTCAGGCCAGCATATTCCGGCAGGGGAGGCGGATATGGTATTTCTTCCAAGGTGTCACCAAGTAGGTCATTGAAGTCAGCATGTACGGCTATTGCTGTGGTCATGGTTTCCATCGCCATCTTCTAAAGGTAAGGACTCATGCAGCATAGAATTAAGGCTAATACAATTAGAACACATAGAATTGCTATTCCAAATTTCGTGAGTGTTCTTTTCCATCCATCCCACCACCCAAACCAGGTTTCCCAGGTATCTTCTACCTCTGAGTTTCAGGCTAGTTCCTCAGATAAATCAGTTAGGCCTTTTAGTGCTCTTCCGTCTGGAGCAGTGTTGTTAGGTATGTAAGTGCAACAGCTAATACCTATCATTTTACAGACTCCACCTTTTTCTGCCAGGATCATGTCTAGGGCCATCCTGTTTTGGAAAGCCATAATGAATGTGGAGCCTAGTTACACAGCAAGTCCCTTTACAGCAGTTTTAGTGAAGTTAGCAAACTTCTGTTGATTATAGTATATATAGTTTATCCATTTTATGTTTTTGATTATCCTAATCATGGGAATGATTGATTCAAATCCAGCTGCTACCTCATTTCTGGCTTTGAATTCGTTAGGTACTCCCTGTGGAACCCCGAGCGCATCTATGTAGATATGAGGGTCGAAGGAACCGTGTAGTTCCCTCTTTGTTCTCTGGGGTAGTTGGCCTTTTTAGAGGACCTCATCCCAAATGGGCAGATCAAATATATGGAAGGGTATGACGGCTTTTACCATAGCACACTGTCCATTCCAAGGGTGTGCAATCTTGGCCTAATTGTCATGTCCCCACATAGCCAATACACATCAGGCAACTGGTACATTTGGCCTACCAACAAGGAATCATTGTATGGGTTTACTTCCTGGACCTGGATGACATAGTTGCAATAGTTAGATGGCAACTTATCAACATGTCTTCCGGGGCCATCTCGTTCAAAACAAGTATAGTTCCCTGGGTAGGGGATGATCCCATGACCAGTTGGCTCCTTGCTTCTGTAAGGTGGGTATAAGTGGGATATAGTTTGGCATTTTTATGAACTGCCTGCGTGGTTGTTTATGTACAGTGACAGGGCACATATGAATCCCTCCTCATCTACCCTTGGATCAATTGGGAAAGGTACTGTGCCTACATGAGGTCGGGCAGAGGTACAGGCTATGCATGAGGAGTGGTTTGCACTAGTGGCAGTGCACTTTAACCTTTCAAGCCAAATCTTGGAGTCAGAGAATCCGGTCTCTATTGCGAGCTTATCCTCATAAATCAAATCTAATAGGTATTTGATTCCTGGTACTGGGTCATCTACAGCTTGTGTGTCTGCAATATTCCTTAACCAAAATTTACCCATCCTGCCACCTTCTCCCGATCTCCCAAGTGTGGTACTTGAGCCTAGTACATATAGCTCTTGATCATCCTCTGACGGGTTATCAATGGTGAGTTACAAAACTATGCATCCCTCCCTGGGGCAGTGAGTGGCAGGGATGGGGAGCATTGAACCTGGAAAACCCCCCCTGCCTTTGAACGGGGTTTTGGTCAGGGTGTAATGGTACATTGAAAAAGGCATTTGCCAGGTCAATGACGGTGAACCATAGAGAGGTGGGTAGGATTGATGAAAGCAGAGTGTGTGGATTTGGCTCAATGGGTGTGTCCAATAATGTGGCTTCATTGACAGCATGCAGGTCATGTACCATGCGGAACTTGGTAGGTTGCCCATTTGGAGTTTTCTTCTTCACTGGAAACAATGGGGTGTTGCAAAGTGATTTGGTGGGAATATTCGTTCCATTCTCAAGGTAGATTTTGAGTTGTTCAGTAATAGCAGCAAATTGCAGAATGTACAGCGGATATTGCAGATTCCGTGGTAACAGGGCTCCTGGTTTCAGTTCCACTTTTACAGGCTGGACTTGGAGCCTGCCAATATCTTCTGAGCCTTGTGCCCACAGTGAATCTACGGGATCTACAGGTGTGTCCTGTAAAGAGAAGAGGCCATACACTTCTGCTGAGTTTTTCTGTGAGAGTGGAGTTGCGAGTGTGACAGTTCATCTTCATGGAAAAGAATGTTGGCTTGGAGTCTTGATAGTAGGTCTGTCCCCAGCAGATTGATAGGGCGGGTGGATGAGACTACTAATTGAGCCAACACATTCTTTGTGGGCTGTAGACCTATGTGTAAGGGCCTAGACATTGGAGTCTACCAAGTGTTACCATCCACCCCTACCCAAGGCACCACTTCATCCGTGAGACAGTCCAGATCGGGTAAGTCAATGTTCCTGATTACACTTCTGGCTGCACCGGTATCCTCTAAGAAATTGAGGGGTTTACCCTCAACCTCTACCTGCATGGTAGGTGTTGGTCTACTCGGCTGTTGTGTGGAGTGTAAGAGTATAATGGTTCCAAGATCCACATCAACGTTCTACTTCAATTCTATATACAGTACTAAAAGCGTCCATTTTGTATGTGAGTGTTCATGATTCAGGTGTAGCATCTGTGCATTTATATATGTGTTTTGTATATCTTCATAACTAAATATGATTCTATATCCTTAACAACTGTGCATGATAAAACTACTGCATTTCATTTAAATTTTTCACTTTTTATCCTGGAGTTGTGCCCCTAACTTCCAATGATTCCTCATTTTTTATTTTGGTATAAGAAAAAAGTCAGAGGAAAGAAAAACACAAACAATTTTTCCACTTTTCTTTAAAAGGTGAGATGTAGTCCAATATAATCACAAAGTATAAATTTATTAGAATACCATATACACATATACAATGACTAGGATCAGGATAAAGTTTTGGGCATTATGTCCTGACAAAGATGATCTTACTAATTATGGGCAAGACCTGAAAAACCTAACCACAATAATGCGGAATCCCAGAACAAAAGGGATTTTTAGGGACCCTAGGGCTAGCCGCCGCTGAGTGGGGGCGCCTACCGCAGAAAATTAGGGTGCCTACCTCCACTGTTAGGCAGGTTACTAGTTCAGGTATCATTAGCAGGGTTTTTTGAGCCTTTCCTGATTATAGGTCCTTATAGGGCTTGTAAGGGTGAGCCGTCGAGGAGTGGGGGCGCCAACCGCGGAAAAGTAGGGTGCCAACCTCCACTGCTAGGCAGGATTCATTGTAGTTCGATCTAGGGTCTATCAGGTACATTTAATACTGTTTTATTAGTATTGTTGGTAAATATAGTCTTTTTAATCGGATTATTAAAAGTAATATTTTAGGGATCTCTCTTTTTCTGTTTTGGTATATACTATAATTATGGGCAAGAAATGCTAAAGTGCCGCAAGAAAAAAACATAAGGTCTGAATAGTGATTAATCATGAATAACAAGTGTCAGATGTAATAAATAGCGCGCTACATCATAAATAAGACCTGGTTAAATGCTCACAAGTGTGCTTACCCATACTGTGCGAAGTCAGGACACGTACCCACGACACACATTGCCCGATGCTTATCCGGGTGCATGGCGCTCTCCTTAGTCCCAGTCTGGCTCTAGCATGAGGTTAAGTCTTGACGCTGCCCGGCTCTGCACTGCTGCACTGAGTGCGAAGCGCGCTCTCTCTCTCGGCCGGCATCCCGCCCCTGCTTCACGCACTTTTTTCTCTGAGTTTTCAGTGTCTACGTCCCCTCTTCCCAGGTCATGGGGTTTGTCCAATCCCCTATTCCTTCCTACGGGAATCATAAGATGGAGCCCTGACAGTTACGGACCCGGCTCAGCGCAGGTACCCGCAGCCCGGTCTTCCTTCTTACAGAGTTGTAATTTACATATCTACAAATATGAGACCAGAGATTGGCATAGAGCTTAGCAGGAATTGGTGTCTCAACAAAGTCAAAATGATGGGAGAGTGAGTGCTATAAATGACTGTCAGTGACTCTTAGGTATATCTGGGAGTCCGAGAAGATGGATATTGATTAGCAAAAAACTGGCAAAACTGCAGAAATTGCAGTCCGTTTTTATAGGTGTGCACAACCTGCAGCCTGAGGGCCACATGTGGCCCACTATACCATTTTGTGCTGCCCCTAACCATCTGGTCACAAAAAATACTTGATGTGTATTGCTGTCTGTAGTTTCCATATAAAAAAGCGGTGGCACATAGTCAACTCTGTGGATCCCAAAAATATTAAGAGAATGTCCTTTTTGTTACTCCAAAAAGATGAATATGATTACAGGAGGCCATCTATGCTTGTGTCCCTCTAAATTGTAGTTTATTCCAATTACATTTAGAATGTTTAGAGCCCATTCATGCATGGTCTCCCTCTCTCTTATAGGGAATCTGTCACCAGAAATAACGCTGGTAACATGGGGATATGTAGAGTCACAGCGTAGAGCCAGTGTCAGTCAGGGCCGGGGGTGAAGTTACAGTCGCCGCTCTGTATACTCAGAGCGGTGACTGACTGGCACAGCCTCGCCCCATGACTGAAACTGAATGGTGATGGGGAGAATAAAGATCATTTTCTCCCCGCTGCATTCGGCTGCGTGCAGGTGCCGGACAGCATAAGAACGCTATGTTAACCTGCAGATTAACCCCATTTAAGTGCTAAGTGAGAGTAAAAGGGACCCCTATTATTCTAATAGGTGCAGAATCCACTTTCTGGACTACTACAGTATCTATTAAGCATTTATGACATACTAGATGGTGGCCCGATTCTAACGTATCGTGTATTCTAGAATATGTATGTAGTTTATTTACGAAGTTTTCAGAATAATGCAATTTATACACAGAATTAGGCCGGCCGGGCACGACCAATTAGCGAAGCTAATTCTATCTTTCTTTCTATGTGTTTTCATGTTGTTTCCAAGCCCATGGTGAACTCTCTGGCTGGCTAATCAGTGTGTGGTGCCCTCCGCATTTCTTATCAATATTGTTCTTTATCCAGGGGTCTTTGTTCCCTGGTATTTCTCTCCGGAGTGTTGGCACGCAAATAATTATAATCGCAACGAGTATAAAAATAATTTTTTGAATATGTTCATTTAAATTGCTATTTCTTTGGTAGTTTTTGTGTATATACTAGTATTCACTATGAATTTGGAGATGAGGGAGTTGGCATGGAGAGGCCAAGTAGACAATATCAGTTCAGAAACGGTGCAAGAGGGCTCCACTACCAACTTGTGCTTGGAGATCACCAATTTGCACAAATCATTAACTAAAACATGGTGGGATGTAAGGAGCTTGGATGAGTATATTAAAATGGGTATTGTATCTAGAGGATTAAGGGTGAAGATTTTCCCAGCTTGGGAAGCGGACAATGACTTTAAGCACACTTGGGAGGCAGGCCTTTTAAAATGCTCTGCTATATTAATTAATTTATTGATTGACCATGACCGCAACCTCATGGAAAAATTAAAACTGAGCATAAAAGAGAAAGAAGCTCAGCTTAACAAACTTGATGCACAAAGTGTTGTTGTACCATTTCAACAACGCCTCAAGGAGACCATTGAAGCTTTTGAAAAAGATATAATACAGAAGAAAAATAAAACATTTCTATGTGACAAATTGGATTTTGACAATCAGCAAATCTTTAAATGGACACACCATGGTAAAGGGCGATTTAATAGATTCAGTGGTGTAAAGAAACCAATATCTTCTGAAATAGCTGGTGGCTCCTCCACGAGTGATTTTTTTATCCTCAGGCACGAGCGACCAAGAAAGCGCAATAGAAGAGGTCGCCGGAGATCAGCCAAACCAACGCAGGAAGGGACGATGACCACAGGCATCGTCCCCCACGTACAAGAGACCACTGAGGCACAAAAGGAGGAAGTGACACTTGGAGCAAACATCTACGATACAGGTAATCTCCAAATAATCAATTTATCTGATTATGCTTTGTCCGAGGAAGAGAAACGATTATTAGCTATGGGATTATCCTTTTCGCCGATGTATAGACTATACAAATTTGTTCTTATTAAAGACGTATATCTATTTTGTCAACAACTTATGTTTAAACTTTTATACCATCAGCCCTCCATTATTAACTCTCTCCCACAGGATGAGAGACAAGTTTTCAATGATTTGATACAGCTGCTTGAAGAAAGTGAAGGCCCCCGGAGTCAGGACACGAATAGGCTATGGCGTCTACCCTCACAAGCAACACCATCCTTTTCGGTTTCCCCCATGGTTCAGATCTTTTATGATATGGTAAGCCAGGATGTTGCTAGACTTAAGCTCAAGAACTTTCAGGGGGAAAACTTGGGCTTAAGAGAAAGACGTATTCTGACCAGACTGAGAGAAAATCCATCTTTTGTGATAAAGGAAGCAGAAAAGGGTGGTAATATTGTACTGTGGCCTGTTGACATGTCCAAAAAAGAAGATCGGCGACAATTGAGTGATCTGAGCTGTTACCAAATCTTACTCTCTGATCCTACAGAAATTTTTAAGAAAAAATTGGATCGACTGCTTGTCTCGGCGAAAAACAATCAGATATTGGACAACAGGGAGTGTAAGTTTTTAACCACAGCCTCCCCCATTGTCCCGACTCCCGACTCTATACTTACTTCCAAAGATTCACAAATCCATCTGTGAACCACCAGGTAGGCCAATAGTGTCTGGCATTGGCAGCTTCTATGAGAGACCTTGCATTTTCCTGGATCATTTTTTACAACTGTTTGTTGTTCGTCTAGGGTCCTATGTCCAAGTTACTTCACATCTGATTAGACAACTGCAGGATCTGACTGTCCCGGGTAATACCATTCTTGTCACGATGGACGTCACATCACTCTATACTTGCATTAGTCACAAATTGGGGGTCGAGGCAGTATCATTTTTTCTCAACCAACAAGTAACAGGTGATCGCAGGCATCAATCTTTTGTGGTGGATTTGCTCTCATTCGTTCTCTCAAACAGTTATTTTGTTTTCGACAGGGTGTTCTACAAACAGATCTCCGGGAAAACAGCAATGGGCGCACGCTGTGCTCCCTCTTACGCCAACCCTTTCATGGGTTGGTGGGAGGAGACACAGGTGCGCCCACTGCGTGCTTTTCAAACACGTTTTTCGTTGGTTCCATTATATCGATGACCTGTTGGTCCTTTGGACAGGGTCGGAAGAGGACTGCATGGATTTTATCTCTGAACAATAGCAAATTTAACATTTCTTTAACAGCTTCTCTTTCCACAACCACGGTGGACTTTTTGGATTTGAAGATAGTAAAAGTTGGTTGTCGAATTGAGACCAAGATTTATCGAATAGCAACTGCCACCAACAATTTGCTCCATTACTCAAGCTTTCATCCCTCACACTTGCGAAGAAACCTTCCCAAGGGTCAATTTTTATGGGTAAGGCACAATTGTAGTAAGGACACTGATTTTCAAGAGGGAGCGCGAGAGCTCACTGCCCGTCTATCCGATAGAGGGTACCCACGTAGAATCATATTGAATGCCTTTCAGTTTTCCCAGAAGAGTGATAAGCGGAGCCTCTTACAACCAAAAGTGAGGGAGGACATTTCATCAACAAATTTAATCACAGTTTACAATAACCAGTGGCAGGATATCTATGGGATTTTAGAGAGACATTGGGGTATCTTGTTAAATGAGCCAAAGCTTAGACCCCATTTATCTGACAAGCCCAAGTTCATTGCTAGAAGAGCCAAGAATCTTAAAGATCATCTTACCACTAGTCATTTTGGAAGGCCAACCATGAGACTGTGGCAATGGTAAAGTGTGCCCCTTTATGACTGCAACTGACATCTTGACTCTTCCAGTTTTTCCGGGGAAGATTGAAACAAAAATCTATGCTAACTGTCGATCCAGGAATGTTGTCTATTTACTAATTTGCCCTGTCCGAAAATATACGTTGGACAGACAGGTCAAGAATTTGGACAGAGGATCCAGCAACACGTATCGAATATCAGCAAAGCAAGAGGTGACAAAGAAAAGGGTAAGCCCATTTCGTCGGTTGTGTCCCATTTTCTTGAGCATCACAATAGCAGATATTGCAATTTGCATGTTATGATTATGGATCAAGTTGTGGGCAGCATCCGTGGGGGTGATAAAAAAAAAGAACTTCTCAGGCGGGAGTCACGCTGGATTTATAATATGAATAGTTTGTCACCCAATGGACTTAATAAGGAGCTCCTTTTCTCTGGTTTCTATGGGCAGTCCTAATTGGATGCATTGTAGTTAGTATTCATTATTATTATTTTTATTTACGCTGTTTTCTTTAACTTTTTCTCTTCTTTTTTTGAACTTCATGTCCTTTTCTTTTTATAGATTTTTGTACCATCTGCGGTCTTTGCTTGAGTTGAAGACAAGCTCTGCTGTGGTGTGCATCAGAAAACTTAGCTTCTTACCAAATTAGACATACAGCTCTTGGCTACTCTTAGCGTGAAAAACTCCTGGGATAATCCTCATGTGACATCATGACTTTGACCATCTCTGCAGGACCTATGGACTTTGGCTGTGAATGATTGCTATAATAGCTTGCTGTGTTAAATCCTATAAAGCTTTGGTGTCTTTCTTCAGTAATTCATCCCCCAATCTCGTTTGATACACAATCACAGTACTGTATGGGTCCCTCACTGCCTTATTATGTCTTCTTTATCCCGTTTCGGACTGACCAACTGGCTGTTCTTTACAGCCTTGTATTGGACACATGGTGCCGGGTTACTATTACCATGGGAAATTTTTGGGACAACTCCCATATGATACCATATATTGGATTAATTCTGTAGGATCCATGGATTCTCTCTTTATGGAATACATTATAACAATTCGCCTTGTTAAATCGTACACCGTTCCGGTGATGTTTTCCAGCAAGCCAGCCCCCATTTTTCATTATACAATCAAAGTGTTGTATGGGTTCTTTATCGTTTCTTACCTTGGGTTTTGTGATTGACCAACTGGCTGTTTCTAACTACAGTTTTCTATTTGATCCTTGCTCTGGACCATTTCACATTCGGGCCGTTGTATGTGTTTGTCATTCCCCCCATATTTGGGGAATTTCATACAACAAGGATAATAAACTAACTAGTGCATCATTTTTTTCAATAAATATGTTTGTGGGTTATTTGGCCCAATACATTTTCATAGTAATATTCAGTCAAAAAGGCACAGAGATACGCTTTGATATCTGTATTCAATGGTCATTTAAGTCTAATGTACTCGTTCTCGTTTATTTGCTAAGCAGCTAAAGGCTAGGCAAGCATTAGTATGGGAGACAGGCCGGGACTTTGCTCTTCAAACACAGTATTATATTGCTTTCTCTTTTGTATTTTTTATACATTATACTTTTTTCATATTATAATAAACAATGAATAAGAATGTAATACAATAGCTTTGTCTGTCCTTTGCTTACCATCGCTATTCCTCAAGGTTTCTTAGTCTAACCACCATGCTCTATCTGCACCATCTATGCAGCTGCATTTTTTTGGTTTGGTGTGTATGTTGTATGATGTGAATGGGAGGTACCGGTACCTGTGTTTTGATTGTGTGTATGTGCACCTTTCTTTTACCAGCGCGCTTACTTTCATCTTTAGCGCGCCCCTCTCCACCAACTGGGTTTTCTAATGCATACGCGCGCGCTGTGATCTTGCTGTGCTGCATTATCTCTGGCCCCATTGCGCCTGTGCGCGTGTTTGCGATCTTTTTCTTCACGCATGCGCCATGTGGCTCGCACTTTCAGTGCATGCGCGTGTTCGCAGCACATTTCTGCTGCTTTGTCTCAGTCTGGAGCAGGGCCAAGATGGCTGCGCCCCTGCATCTCTCTGTGCACCTGATTGGTATCAGCCTTTTGAACAGGTGCTTGCCCTCTAAAAATCACATATATATACTGGCTGGGAATCCAGCACGGTATGCTATTTCTCCCTGAGGAAGCCGCCTGTTTTGCGGCGATACGCGTGGGATCCTATCCCGCACCTGTTCTCCCCCCCCTCCCCCTCTGCTTATGCTGGCTCCGTCTCCAATATCTGGACTCTGGGTATCTGTGTTTATTTATCCTTAGATTCTGGCATGCTTTATTTCTACCGCGTCTCCATCTGCTTTCCTATAGTTCATTGTGCACTGCATTTTCCTTACAAGAATGTTATTTAACATCTTTCTGCACCCATACGGTACTGTGACATCGGTTTAGGCATATAGATTTTCCATCTGCACACTGTGTCTGGATATATGCATATTGAGATCTGTATGGTACATTACTTAGGAGCCAATCTTTGCATTTTCCACATATTTTGCGTGTTTGCATTTTTTGCGACGGTCCATGTGACCGCTCACGCGACCAATCACAAGCCTCGACGTCACCGAAGGTCCTTCAAGCGCTGATTCTTAGGAAGGAAGGCTGCCGGAAAGAAGCAGGGTGTGTCCGAGGGTGAGTATATACCTAATAAGAATATACTCACCCTCGGACGCGCCCTGCTTCTTTCCGGCAGCCTTCCTTCCTAAGAATCAGTGCTTGAAGGACCTTCGGTGACGTAGCGGCTTGTGATTGGTCGCATGAGCGGTCACATGGGCCATCGCGCGACCAATCACAAGCCGCGACGTCACCGAAGGTCTTTCAAGCGCTGATTCTAAGGAAGGAAGACTGCCGGTTAGTACCAGGGCGCGTCAGAGGGTGAGTATAGCAATATTTTTTATTTTAATTCTTTCTTTTACACTTAAATATGGATTCCGATACCGATTTCCGATATTGCAAACATATCGGAACTCGGTATCGGAATTCCGATACCGGATTCAGAAGATCGCCGACCTCATGGCCGACCCCACACAGGGGTCGGGTCGGGTTTCATGAAACCCGACCTTGCCAAAAGTCGGCGACTTCTGAAAATTACCGACCCGTTTCGCTCAACCCTACTAGTCATCATTGCCCCTATACTAGGATATGGTTTCTTGTATAGGTATGTTTGTATTTTAGTGTTTTAACTGTAGTTTGTGCTGTGCATTCCCACCAATAAAGCTTTTTTGACTTTTATATTATCTGAGGTGTTCCCAGTATATGGGCATGATCTTTTTTCTATGTGTTTTCATGTTGTTTCCAAGCCCATGGTGAACTCTTTGGCTGGCTAATCAATGTGTGGTGCCCTCCGCATTTCTTATCAATTAGCGAAGCGTGGTTCAAATTCCACGCCAATTCGCGGCTGGACTGCGCATGTCGCTGATTGTTCACGGACGGCCGGGCGTGACCAATCTGTGAAGCCAGGGCTGGCTCTAGGTTTTTGAGGACCCAGGGCGAAAGAGTCTCAGTGGACCCCCCTCTTTAATACATACCGCGATTCATTATGCACAGATACAGCAGAGAAATATACCACAGCCAAGTAGCATATAACACAGCCCACGTAGCATAGAGCACAGCCCACGTAGCATAGAGCACAGCCCACGTAGCATATTGCACAGGCCATGTAGTATATAGCACAGGCCATGTGGTATATAACACAGCCCATGTAGCATATAGCACAGCCCACGTAGCATATAGCACAGCCCACGTAGTATATAGCACAGCCACGCAGCATATAGCACAGCCACGTAGCATATAGCACAGCCACATAGTATATAGCACAGCCACATAGTATATAGCACAGCCCACGTAGTATATAGCACAGCCCACGTAGTATATAGCACAGCCCACATAGTATATAGCACAGCCCACATAGTATATAGCACAGCCCACATCTCTATATATAATTGTCTAAGGGTTTTTCCGTCTGTTTGTCTGTCTGTCTGTCTTTCTGTCTGTCTGTCTGTCTGTCCTGGAAATCCCGTGTCTCTGATTGGTCGAGGCCGCCAGCGACGATGATGTCATAAAGGACGTAGACATCCCGCGTCTGATTGGTCGAGGCCACCAGGCCTCGACCAATCAGCAACGGGCACAGCGACGATGATGTCATAAAGGACGTAGAAATCCCACGTTTCTGATTCAGCGACGGGCACAGTATCGACGTAGATGTCATAATGGTTGCCATGGCGACGATGTCATAAAGGTTGCCTCGACCAATCAGCGACGGGCACAGTCTGCCGCAAATTCTGGAATCATCATTGTCCATATACTACGGGGACATGCATATTCTAGAATACCCAATGCGTTAGAATCGGGCCACAATCTAGTAGTATATAACACAGCCCACGTAGTATATAACACAGCCCACATAGTATATAACACAGCCACGTAGTATATAGCACAGCCACGTAGTATATTGCCCAGCCATGTATATTGCACAGCTACGTAGTATATAGCACGGTGTAACGCAGCCATTAACCCTGTGTGAGCGCTGACTGGAGGAGGTACTGACAGAGAGTAGGAAGGGGCGAATTCAAGGCCGGACTGTGCACGTCGCTGATTGGTCGCGGCCTGGTGGCCGTGACCAAATCAGCTACGCGGGATTTCCGTGACAGACAAACAGACGTAAGTGCCCCTTAGACGATTATATATATAGATAATTTTGACATGCTGAAAATACAGTATCTAAGAAGTTAATATACCCTTAGAAGTTTTATTGCAGCCTTTTTGGAGTGTTTCAATGTGACAATGTGGCCCTCAGACCGAAAAGATTGTGCAGCCCTGCTTTAGAGCCAATACAGCTTTGGCAAAAATTAAGAGACCACCACATCAAAGCCCTGTCATGGGCATCCCAGTCTCCACACCTGAACCCCATTGAAAACTTCTGGAATATAATCAAGAGGATGATGGATAGTCACAACAAGTCATCAAACAAACAAAAAAAATATTTTGACCATTTTTCTTTGTCAGAAAAAAAATACAAAATTTATTGTTTGGAAATTCAGAGACATTTTGTCAGACGTTTATAGAATAAAAGAACAATTTACATTTTACTCAAAAATATATGGTACCTATAAAGAGAAAAATCAGGCAAACTGATCATTTTGCAGTGGTCTCTTAATTTTTGCCAGAGCGGTATGATCCTTTAAAGGTATATAGATGCTTTCTGTATGAGATTCATTAGACAAGTGCTCAGGATCAGGGACGGTTTTAGAGAAAGTGGGGCCCTGGGCAAAAGTTTAAAGTGGGGCCCCAAATGCTCACATATTCCACATCACATAAACATTTCTGCTGTATTTACAGGTGCAGAGTTCAGGCCGTTAAACGAGCGTGATCAACGGCATTGAAGTTGCTAGACACCGGTTCCTGAGTTACTTTACACCGGCTGAGGAAGAATGATGGGGACAGATAGTCCTTGATACAATATAATTCAGCTCCCATAGAGTATAATGCACTCCCGATGGTCCTTGATAGAGTATAATGCAGCCCCCCTCATGGAGAATACTGCAGCCCCCCTCATAGACAATACTGCAGCCCCCTCATAGAGCATACTGCAGCCCCCCTCAGAGAATACTACAGCCCCCTTAGAGTATACTGCAGCCCCCCTCATAGAGTATACTGCACCCCCCTCAGAGAATACTGCAGACCCACACACACAGTTTAATGCAGTCCCCTCAGAGTATAATGCAGCCCCCGCATAGACTATGCTGCAACCCCCTCATAGATTATACTACAGCCCTCTCATAGATTATACTGCAGCTCCCATTAGAGTATACTGCAGCTCAGAGCATATTGCAATCCCCCTCAGAGTATACTGCAGCCCTCCTCAGACTATACTGCAGCTACATGCACACAGTATAATGCAGCCCCACACACATAGTATAGTGCATCTCCCCACACACAGTGTAACACAGCCCCCTTCCACACACAGTATAATGCAACCCCAATCCACACACATTATAGTGCAGCTCCCCTCCACACACAGGATAGTGCTGCTCCCCCAAACACATAGTATAGTGCAGCTCCCCCCAAAACACAGTACAGTGCAGCTACTCACAACACACAGTATAATGCAGCTACTCCAACACACAGTGCAGTGCAGCTCCTCCCACACAATACAGTGAAGCTCCCCGTAACACACAGTACAGTGATGCTCCCCTCCAACACACAATACAGTGCAGCTCTCCACAACATCCAGTATTGTAAAGCTCCCCCAACACACAGTACAGTGAAGCTCCCCCCAACACACAGTACAGTGCAGCTCCCCAACACACGGTATAGTGAAGCTCCCCCAACAAACAGTACAGTGCAGCTCCCTCCCCACACACAGTACAGTGAAGCTCCCCCAACACACAGTATAGTGCAGCTCCCCACAAACACGTAGTATAGTGCAGCTCCCCCAACACACAGAATAGTGCAGCTCCCCTGTGACGGCACACACACGCGCTGTTATGAGGGGCACACAGATAGTGCCCAGGGAATGGACACTAATGGAAATGAGTGGGGAGACAGCAGTAACAAACAGAAGAGTGTGACTGCTGCTGAGAACACGCTGCACTAAACAGGACCTGATACACGTGACCACCAGGGGAGTGGCTGGAGGAGTAGCTAACCTCCATGCAAGGGAAGGTAATAATGCGAGCGAGAGCCAACAGAGCCGGGAGAGAGGGAGAAAGAGAGGTCAGACAAGCCTGGTTCGATAGCCAGAGGGTAACGCAGTATCCGAGGGCACAGACTGAAGGATGGTCAAATACAACCCAAAGTCAGTAAACCGGGCAGGCATGCAGTAACCAAGGGCACAGACAAGGAGGGTAGTTAGAGGGCAAGCCAGAGATTAGAACCAGAGAATAACAGAGGTACAGAATCAGAGCGAAGGCCCAAAACAAAGGACAAGTCAGATCATACACAGGGAAAGCACACGGAAACGAACGGTATACACAAGAGTAGCAAGGTCAGCTGCTCAGCCGAGGACAGAACAACCACTGACAAAAACCCAACAGAAGGGCGGGTTAATATAGCCCTCCCCAGGCCAGAGGGAGGCCAGCAAGGTTAACTCCATAGAGACCAGAACAGGAAAAGAAATTCCCATCCAGAGCCATGACATCTCCCAACACACAGTATAGTGCAGCTTCCCCAACACACAGTATAGTGCAGCTCCCCCAACGCACAGTATAGTGCAGCTCCCCAACACACAGTACAGTGCAGCTCCCCCACACAGTACAGTGCAGCTCCCTTCCAACACACAGTACAGTGCAGCACCCCCAAAACACAGTAAAGTGCAGTTCCTCCAACACACAGTACAGTGAGCTTCCCCCCACACAGTACAGTGCAGCTCCCCATAACACACAGTACAGTGAAGCTCCCCCAACACAAAGTATAGTGCAGCTCTCCAACACACAGTACAGTGCAGCTCCCTCCCAACATACAGTACAGTGAGGCTCCCCCAACAAACAGTACAGTAAGGTTCCCCCACACAGTACTGTGCAGCTCCCCCCAACACACAGTGCAGTGAAGCTCCCCAACACACAGTACAGTGAAACTCCCCCAACCCACAGTACCGTGTAGCTCCCCCAACACACAGCACAGTGCATCTCCCTCCCAACACACAGTACAGTGCAGACATACACACACACACTAATACATACACACTCGCACAATACTCACCCCTCCTCCTTGTTCCCCAAACTGATCCATGCTCTGCTCTAGTCTCATTGGCTCCACTGCTGGTACAGCGTGGCGCATGATTTAGTGATATCATCGCATGCCCGCTGAGTCACAAACAGAGGGGGAGTGATGGGAGAGGGAGTCTCAGCAGACGCTCTCTCCTCCATCACTGCTTTCAACTGAATAGGTGTCTATGATGCCGATAAAATTAAATCAGCAATGGGGGGTGGGACTGGGCCCCTCAGTGGCCGTATGGTGTGCCGCTATTAGCGGCATGCCACTGGCTCAGCTGGGGGCCCTAAGCAGCTGTCTGATCTGCCTGCCCCTAACGCTGACCCTGTTCAGGATCATACATCAGAATTGCCCTGCTGTATGACTACACTCTATTACTTTACCTAGTAGTTGCACAATCCAAATTATTTGGGCAACTTTTTTTTTTTTGCTCATGCCATAATTTTTGAGATGCAATTTGTGAAATCAGATCTCCTGATTGATCTTCCAACTCTGATCCACGTCTTTGTACTGTTCTTCATTGCTGCTGCAATGACTACACTAGAGATTATGACATGGGGATTTAACCAGTAAAGTTCACAGGAGATTTTTTATACTCCAGACTTGACTTAAGTGAAGGCAGACTGGTTGCAGTATAAGGTTCTACTATCTCAGGTATGTCTGCTCAACAGCAGAAAATGTCTGGGGTACAAACGACTAAGTTCATAAAGGATTTAGAAGCACTGTTGTCTACATTTATTACTAATATCAAAATATAATGCAAGAATTTCCAAACATGTAAACTACTACACCTGACAATGACCAAAAGGCGATATGGCAGAATGATTTTTCTATGCACATATAAATTCAGTCAGCATCTGTCATGCTCTTCTGTTTCATTATTAAAATTAATAATTAACCTCTATTATACGATAGATATCTTAGGATCCACCATTTACAATAGGTGATGAACACGGCTCACCTCTTCCCTCTCACATTCAACCTGACTTTTGCCCTGATCAGAGCGTGAGCTGAAAATGCTTCTATTTAAAAAGAAAGAAAAAAAAAATCTGATTTTTAGCTTAAAAACAGAAGGTCATTTTATGAAGGCACATTTATCTGAGAAGCTCAAAAAAAGCCTTAGCAACTAACGTATTTAAAGGCAGAGATGAGCAAAACGATTTGAGGTAACCTCGTCCGGCGACCAGTTTGGTCCTCCATGACGTCTGGACCAAGGTGGAGTATATCTCAATCTCCTTTGCACTGGACACCTCTGATGCCTACTAGGCCCCCAAAAGATCATGACAATACGTAGAAACTTACTTGGAGAGTGGAATGGCACTAGGATGTCTATTACAGCTCTGTGCTCCTTTACTCATTTCATGGATTACTACCACTTGCGGTTTTCAAAAAGCCACTGGATTGCGGTGCTCAGCTTAAGAAGTTATAACAATCTTCACATTCAAAAGATAAAAAAGTAGCGGCACTCACCAGTTTGCTCAAAATTGTGTCTTTAATGTATCCTCAGTCCATAATACAGATTGTGCAGACACATTGCAGGTGGTTACGAGGGTGCGGGGAGTGAAGGTGGACACCTTCACTCCCCGCACCCTCGTAACCACCTGCAATGTGTCTGCACAATCTGTATTATGGACTGAGGATACATTAAAGACACAATTTTGAGCAAACTGGTGAGTGCCGCTACTTTTTTATCTTTTGAATGTGAAGATCATGACAATACTGACCGAAGTACATCATAATGTCGCGTGAGCCCTGGTGACTAGGCCTCATGTAACGTCATGATGTCGCAGGGACGCCCAAGATGATAGAAATTCTGCTTCCATACCAGGGCTAACTTTACAAGACATAAACTGAAGAGATAATAAGTTCAGATTTACTATATGAGCCCACATTTGCTAACCATTGTATTGCAATAAAAACATTTCATCTTCATTTGATGTTTCATTAAAGTGGGCCTGTCACCAGGTTTTCCTCATATAAAGTAAATCTATGATCTTTAAGTCTTTAGCCCTTTTCTGACCGGGCTATTTTCCTTTTTTTCGCTTTCATTTTTTTCCTCCCTCCTTAAAAGAGTCATAGCTTTTTTAATTTCTCCATCCATATAATTGTGCGAGAGCTTATTTTGTATGAGGCAAGTATTTTTCAATGACACCATTTATTTTATCATGTGATGCACTGGAAAGTGGGAAAAAATTGTAGGTGCATTGAAATTGAAGAAAAAAAAGCAATTTTTTTCATTTACTGTATATTCTCGAGTATAAGCTGAGTTTTTCAGCACATTTTTTTGTGCTGGATGCGCCCCTCTTGGCTTATACTCGAGCGAGGGTACAGAACATGTAAGGGCAGCGGCAGCGACTAAGCAGCAGGTCACAGGAGGCAGGAGCCGGCTGCTGCTGCTAACTCCTGTGCCTGCTGCTAAACAGAAATGAATATTCACTGCGTTGGCAGTGAATATTCATTTCTCTGCAATAGTGCACATAGTTTCAGCCGCAGCAGCCAGCTCCTGCAGCTGCCTGGCCGTCACGTGTGCTCGCTACTTAAGAGAAATGAATATTCACCTTTCTACAATCTCATGGGCGTGAAGAGAGGTGAATATTCATTCCTCTTAAGTAGTGGCACATGTGAACGTCCGGTGGCTGACAATGTGCGTGCTACTTAATAACGACGAATACTCACTGCCCTCCACACACATAGTTCCAGCATGGCGAGCGGTGAGTATTCTGGCAGCTGTACTCTGCTTGTGAGAACATATGACGTCCCTGCTATGCACTGCTTATGTAACACCCCAGGTAACCGGTTGTTACAGTGGTATTGCTTTCCTCACAGGGAGAGGGATGTCATGCTTGGAAGCGAGGCAGGATCCCTTTAGCAGGTATCACAAACATGCACCATGTTCTTACTCCAGGCCAGAAGGGGGAGCTCTGATCCAGTTTGTGGCTGGCTCCCCTATATATATTCTGGCTGGAGGGAAAGTAAGTCAGTCTGTGAGAGAGTCTGAAAGAGGAAAAGTGGAGCTGTGCAGCCACATGAGGTGCTGCAGCTCCTGGAAAGGAGAGAGAGAAAAGGACAGAACAAGCTGTAGGGAGCGTGAAGGAGAAAGGAGGAAAGAAGAGTTGAGAGCTGGAGGGAAGCTGCGACTGAGCATCCTCCACGCTGAAGCGCAGATACCGGTAGCCAGAAGACCGAGGTTGTGGGGATAACTTCATGCCTCACGGCAGAAACCGGCGGCAGCGGGACTTCAAATCACCTGTCCACCATTAACACCCGAAGACACAGTAGCAGATAGAACCCGGGTCATGATAGAGATCCTGTAAAAAGTCTCTAGTTACTTGTCATGCGGGTAGTGTCCTTCCTAAAGAGGGACAGAGAGAACGTGAGGACTTTGTGAGAGGCTTAAGGCGGCAAGGAACTACAACACAGCGCTAGAAGGAAGGCTTCCAACACCACCTGGTTAGGGGGATTCCAGATTTGCTACCAAGCCGGCCGGACCACACCAGTACCTGTGATCCGGTACCCTGGACTGCAGTTGCCTGAACTCTACAGTAAAGAGGTAAAGAGACTGCAATTTGTGTCCTCTGTTTCTTTGTACACCAACTACCATCTTTATCTACTACAGCGGGAGCCCTGGGGACCCAGCTTCACCAGTAGGAAGTCATACCATCCCTGCTGCCATAACATCACCCCAGAGGACCCCTTTAAGCAGCGTCGGTCGTCCCTGACCGAATACCACAGGTGGCATCATGAACATTTATTATTTTACAAATCCCTTTAAAGACTTTCCCCTTAACATGGGCACCCAGGGCCATGGACTGGGTCACCGCCACCATGACACATCCCTTTAAGTACCGGACCTGGTACCGAGTACCCCAGGCCCTGGCGGGCGTTCCACTTACAAGCATAAAGCAGTTACTCGCACCGCAACAATGCTGCGGGGGAGTGCAGGATGGTAAATATAAAAAAAAACATTATATGTTTATTGATGGGGACCAATGAAACCAGGATAAGGATGGGGTCATGCACACACAGATAGGGATAGAGTCATGCGTACAAGGATAAGGATGTAGCCATGCATGCAAGGATAGGGATGGAGCCATGCATATAAGGATAGAGATGCAGCCATGCATTTAAGGATAGGGGTGGAGCCATGCATTCAAGGATAGGGATGGGGCCATGCATACAAGGATAGGGATGTGGGCCAATCATACCAGCATAGGGATAGGGCCATGCATAAGAGGATAGGGATGGGGCCATGCATACATGGATAGGGATGGAGCCATTCATACCAGGATAGGGATAGGGCCATGCATACCAGTATAGGGATGGGGCCATGCATACAAGGATAGGGATGGGGCCATCCATACAAGGATAGGGATGGGGCAATGCATACAAGGATAGTGATGGAGCCTTGGATACAAGGATAGGGATGGGGCCAATCTTACCAGGATAGGGAGGAGGAGCTATGCATACAAGGATAGGAATGAGGAGCCATGCATACAAGAATAGAGATGAAGAGGCATGCATACAAGGATAGTGATGAGGAGCCATGCAGACAAGGAAAGGGATGAGGAGCCATGCATACCAGGATAGAAATGAAGGGACAATGAATAGCAGGATAACGATGAGGAGCCATGCATACCAGAAAGGAATGAGGAGCCATGCTTACCAGTATAGGGATGAGGAGCCATGCATACCAGAAAGGAATGAGGAGCCATGCTTACCAGAAAGGAATGAGGAGCCATGCTTACCAGTATAGGGATGAGGAGCCATGCATACAAGGATGGGGATGAGGAGCCAGGCATACATGGTAAAACTGACCTGACGGTATGATTCTCCAGATCAGTACAAGTACACAGATACTAAATATGTAAAAAAAAAAAATAATAATAATTAAGTGGTGAAAAAAAATTAGAAATTTGTAAAGAAAAAAAATGTTTTTGCTTGTGTCACCATTTTGCTAGACCTGTAACATTTTCATTTTTCATGATTTGAGTTGTGTGAGGGCTTATTTTTCCATTCAGAGTTTTTACTGATGCCATTTTTAGGGAAGATATAATATTTTGATGTTTTTAAATTTTAATACAGAAATAAGTAAAAAAATAAAAAAGTAAAGACAGGGGTACTGGGTTCCCTGTCGCTCATGGAACTTATAAACAGTGACAGAACTGAAAAACATCAGAAAATCATATTCAAAATAAATAGATGCTTGATTGGCACTATGAACGTGGATAACAGCATGTAGCCATGGAGCAATAAATCTCAAATATTAATGCTGCTAAAAATGTTCATAGGTTGATATGTAGGCACACAGCAACAACTGCATGTACACAGATATCTGAAGTATTGATGTGAGATAATTATAATAAACTGGCAAATTCAGTCAAAAACACTATAAGATAAACAGTAAATTACCTGTGGCCATGAGGATATGTGGTCTGTGACCACACCTCGACGTGCATTTCACCTCCTTTGCAGTTTTGTCAGGAGGTAGGAAACTGCAGAGGCGGTGAAACTATGAATATTTAATAAAATTGATATATTTTATCATTGTTGATTGTGTTGCTCCTTCTATATCACCATAGGTTTATGATATTTAGGTTTGAAGGATCCTTTTATATTTTTGTAAGTGGATTATTATTGGATAAATGTTTTGATGTTATTGCAAGGTTGCAGCAAACAAAAACTACACTTAGGCTATGTGTGCACGTTGCAGATTTGCTTGTATATAATTCTGCGCAGTCTCTCTTAGCAGAAAACGCAGTTGAAATTTTGCAAGGATTTGATGCGGATTTGATGTGGATTTTCATGCGGATTTGCAAGTTAAATAAAGATATACTATTAAAAAAAAGTGATGTAATTTCCTTGTTCAACCTCTTCAGCCAGATACCATCATTAATATTAAATAAAGACACACACACAGTCACCAGCCTATATAGGAGCATTAACAAAATTAACCTACATATGCTGTAACAAAACAGCTACTGTTATTAGGCTACATCCCCATGGTCAGTAATTGGCAGCGCTTTGAACGCAGCACATGTCCACTCTGTCCAAAGCGTTGCTGGCTTTTGAACGCAGGTGTTCATTGAACCGTGCGGAATCACCGTGCCCCATACATTGAACGGGTGATATTTATCTTGCGGAGACTGAGCCTCGCTGTAAGATAAATTGACATACTGCGGTCTGGAAAGACACATCGCATATCCGTCTCTGCAGGGAAGCTGCGGGCGCCGGTGCATGCATAGTGGACATGGGATTTCTTGAAATCCCATCCACTATGCTGTAACATCTGGCCGCTGTGGGTTGGACGCTGTGGATATTTGCGGCGTCCAACCGGCAGAGTTTACTGACTGTGGGAACATACCCTCAAAAATCTGCTTGAAATGCAATATCTGTTTATTTTTCAAAAAAAAAATTTTTTTATTGCCTGGGCTACCTCGTAATTTTAATAACCAGCAGAGGGAAAGCTTAATATTCTGGGAAGGAGCCAATAGCTACAAAGGTTCCCAGGCTATTAATATCAGCTCACAGTTGTTTGCTTAGCCTTTACTGGCTAGTTTACAGGGGAACCCAGAAAAAAATTGACATGGGTCTCCCTTTAAAATCGAACCAGCAAAGGCTAGGCAGACAGCTGTGGGCTGAAATTAATAGGCTGGGAAGGGGCCATGTATATTGGCACCCCCAAGGCTAAAAACATCAGCTCTCAGCCGCCCCAGAAATGGCACATCCTATAAATGCACCAATTCTGGCACCTAGCCTCGCTCTTCCTACTTGCCCTGCAGCGGTGGCAAGTGGGGTAATATTTAAAGGGTTGATGTCACGTTTGTATTGTCCGGTGACATCAAGCACACGGATTAATATTGGAGAAGCATCAATAAGACACCTATCCATTACTAATCATATAAAATATGCTAAATAAAGACACAGCCAGAATAAAGTCCTTTAATTGAAATAATCACACAGACTCCTTTATTGAATCTTAATTTAGCATACTTACTGCATCGCCTAATCCCCAACTCTCTCGATCTCCTGCAACAAATATAAAATAATAAACCAACATATACTCCCTATTCAATGTGGTCCATTTACCGAGTGACCCACGGCTATCTCACGTGTAGAACAGTCACACCGGGAGATGTGACTGCTCTACCCAGCCTCCGGTGATACACTGCGGGAGCGATTACCTCCTGTCAGTGTATCACTGAGAGTTCACCGGAGTTTGTGCTCTCACTTACGGCAATGTGGTGCCGCAAGTGAGAACTGGAGCTGATAAACTTCGGTAAACTCTCACGGCAGCGCAGTGATACACTACGGGAGGGATCACCTCTTGTCAGTGTATCACCGGCAGCTGGGTAGAGCGGTCACATCTCACGATGTGACTGTTCTACTCGTGAGATCGTCATGGGACACAAGTTATTAAATGGACTACAGTGGAAAGGTGAGTTTATGTTGGTTTATTATTTTATTTTTGTTGCAGGAGACGCAGGCGTTGGGGATTAGGTATTTGATGAGCATGAATGGTTTTATTTTTTGTTTTACAATTTAACACAGTCGCCCGGATGATGGGACTACTGTTCCATCATCTGATTATGCTGTCACTCTTATATGTGACAGCAGACATAGCCGGATGGCAGTAGTAGTCAGTGGTCCCATCAGATGATTTGAAGACACAAAAGAGCACAGTGAGGTCAAAAATACTCTGTTGTAAAAAAAAAAATCACAGTAAGATGATGCCTGGCTACACACACCCGCACACATACACCCAAACACACACAGACACCTACACACAGCTGCACAGACACCCACACACACACACATCTGCACACACCAACAGAGAGACACGCACATATTCTCTGCTCACACAGTCTCCACCCACACACTCTTCCTCCTTCCTTTCTGCAGTGTTTTTTGGCACGCAAATCCACAGACCTTTTTATACCTATGGTTTTTCTGTGGATTTGACTGACAATGGGTGCAGAAACGCTGCAGATCCACAAAAAGAGTTGACATGCTGCGGAAAATAGAACGCTATGAATCAGTGTGGAATTTTCCGCAGCATGTGCACACCAATTCTGGATTCCCATTGATTAACATTGCTGGAGCACTCCTTGGAGGATTTGGTGCAATTCCGCGCGGAAAAAACACTGTGGATCCCCAACAAATCCTCAACGTGTGCACATAGCCTTAGTGCGACCTGGTCCTATATACCATATAAAATTCAGGAAGTTTGACTGACTACATCTGAATAAATTAACTATTTCAACCCCTTGCTTCTGCAGCCATAGGCAATGAGTATTCCTAAAAAGCTAATTTCCTGATTATTGGCCTCTCTAAATAAGACGCCAATCACTCAATGAAAGAGCAAAATGTTTGCCAGGTGATAGGTTGCTTAAAAATCATCATTCTTGGCAGCACAACGTCCTACTGAGAACTATTACATTTTATGTGCATAAAATGATTGTGTTGATGATTTTTCTGTGCTACAGTTAATGCAAAACTATTCCCAGGACCCATTGATCACATCAGTAATCTGAGAACCGTCAGTAATCGGAGAGCCCTGAGGACCGTCTCCTACCTCCTGGCATTCGCAGCAGCTCGCAACAATGACATCGCGACCAGGACAGCTAATCAAAAGAAGAGCCACCAGTGACAGGTGTAGGAGACAGTTCTCAGGGCATCCAGCGGCTACAGATCACTGACATGGCCAATATACTGGGTCATGTAAACTGATTTACTCCAACTCTATTCAGAGCGCATGGAAAAACAATGGGCGGCCTGTCTAAAAAGACCAAATAAATAAATACCGATCAACTTCATGTAGCCGAAACGGCATGAGAAAAAACACAGATCTGCACTTCATCATAGCATAAGATTGGCCTGAGTGCTATCCAATGAAACATCAGATAGCACTCATCTGAGTTATATGCTTGTGTGAACCCGGCCTGAATCTGAAAACTTCCAATGGTGTTGCATTGTAATTTGCAACCTACTATGACTGCGACATAGATATACATGTTTCCAAATGTGTTGGATTTTCTTCTTCTTTATTACAGGAAAATAAAAGAGATAACAGAAAGTTGTATTTCTAATATTGTGCATTTTATTAATCCCTTATTTACTATACTTATATACTTGAGGTTCTTAATCAAATTGTGCAAGCCCATCTGCTAACAACAAGGCGACCTCATCAGATGGGGCCCTACTCTAACAAACTAACCTATTTATTGTGTTTATACTATTCTTATTATTATAACGATCTATTCATTACTATTACAATATTAATAGAATTATTACTATTATTACTTTAGTACTATGAGATCTTAAAATTAAAGGTGTTGATCCAGAAGAAGGCAAAAACCCCTGGACACATTAAGCCAATTTGTATCAGGGGGAAATATTCCCTCTTGACCCTGGGAAAAAGCGATCAGTCCTAAACCCCTGGATCAAACCTGCTGATGCCTAATAATGTACTATGCAATTTTTATACTGTTTCTGATATTGTACTTTAAGTATTTACACTACTATCATTATTTAAAAAAAATACTATTTGTATTCTTTTCTAACTACTCTTACTAAAATTATGAATATTATTACAAATATTGCTATTATGTCTCTATTTACTATTACAACCCCTGGCAAAAATTAAGAAATCACCGGCCTTGGAGGTTGTTCATTCAGTTGTTTAATTTTGTAGAAAAAAAGCAGATCACAGACATGGCACAAAACTAAAGTCATTTCAAATAGCAACTTTCTGGCTTTAAGAAACACTAAAAGAAATCAAGAATAGAAAATGTGGTAGTCAGTAATGGTTACTACTTTTTTTAACCAAGCATAGGGGAGAATTATGGAATCACTCAATTCTGAGGAAAAAATTATGGAATCATGAAAAACAAACAAAACAACACTCCAAAACATCACTAGTATTTTGTTGCACCACCTCTGGCTTTTATAACAGCTTGAAGTCTCTGAGGCATGGACTTAATGAGTGTCAAATCTGAGCGGTGGGTGTCCGGCGTCCATGGGTAAGACATGTTTTTAAATATGCGCACTATTGGCACTTTAACTTTAGGATTCATGGGAATATGGTAATTCTGCCACATGACATACATTGTAGTGTAGTGGTTCCCATGATCCTCGGTGTTTTGCCCATTCATATTAGGGTCATTTTCTGGCTACTCCTTTTTGTATGTGTACGTAATTGCGTTACCCAGCCTTTAACACATGGTTGCTGGGATATATTTCACATACTGCTGAGTGCCTCCCTTTAGGTGGATTGCTTACCCCTGCCAGTGTGCATTATCGTCCATTAGACCTATCCAGTAATTTCTTCTCTTTTTGTATTGTATGCACTCTTTTATGTCTAGTTCGTGTTTTGTATTATAATAAAAGTTATTTTGATAGTTATTTGCTTGACATTTGCGATTATTTTCATTACTAATAGATATATTATTTTATATTTTGGGATTTAAAAGCTCTTGGTTTCCTTATGTATATCTGATGTTATTTTTATGTTGCTCCTAAAGTCTTTAATATTTTTACTACTATTTTTACCACATTTTAAAGCTTTTTTTAATTTACTAATAACTATTTTATGTCTATTCTTTTTATTAGTATTAGATTTGAAGCTGCGATGTAACTACAGCTGGAATGTTGTCCATACAGTCCATCAGCGTCTCATTGGTTTGAGAAGGATGGTCCAGATGATATTCCCCCTTCCTCTGAGGTTGGTGTTGATATTTTGGAGGATAGACCGCTGGCGGATCTTCAGTCTTCGTGCAGGCTGGTTCTGAATTCTTCTTGTCCAGCTGTCTTTTTCACAACTTCTTTCACTTCTGATGCTTTCTCATCTTCTTCCTCTTCTTTTTCCTTGGTGTCTTCTGCCTCATCTTCTTCCAGCTCTTTTACCTCCTGATATTTCATTGCCTCCTTGGATATCTTCATTTCTTCTTCTTTTGGTTCCCCTGACATAATTGATGTTGGCTCAGTTTTTTCTTCATCCAAAGGAAAAGGTAAATATTTCTTCTGAGTTTCATGGTTGGTCGGCATGAGGCACTAAGAAATGCATAGATTTAGTAAGTTGTCTATTGAGACGTTCCTTTACATGTATGAATAGAACATGGATGACATAATATGCAGTATGATCAGTGACCTCCATCTTGAATATTGGAGAAGGCAGGAATCTGGTGCAATAGATGAGAAGCAATTGATCTTTCTTCCTTTGTCCTGGGACAAGCTGTAAAGAAAACACAAGCAGGTAATGGGATTAATTATTCAATTTCCAGAGGCTTCAAATCATTAAAATTACAGGAAAATTCCTGTGACCCAACATCAATGTGACCTGATAGATTCTGAATTATTCCGAGCATATTCCGAGCATAGAAAAGCATACAATCTATTATTGAAACCTCTTTTCTGACTACATTGTGTTGCAATTCTGTGCTGAATTAATAGTTATTTTCGATTAAAGGAATGGTATTTTATTTTTAGAATAATTGGAAATTCTTTTTATTAAAAGTATCCAGGTCCGAAGACACATTCCTGGCGGAGGTCGGTGTTCTAAAGAAAACAGAATCCGATGAGTGGCCACTTATCACTCATAAGGGATGGAGAATAGGATAAGGGGTCCAGTTATAATAAAGCAGCTAACCCCAAGAGATCTGTGGCTCGCTGCCGTCCTGCATGTATCCTCTTCTGTAGAAGCCATAGAAAAATCTGCGTGAAACAAAAAAGATTTAGTCACCGATCTGATAAAGACAGACACCGCAGCTTTTCACACATATGTATGTGTCACGCTCGGGCCCAGACAGGTTGGCGCAGGAGTGCTGGGGTGTGGCCCCACTGTGCCACAAACCAGACTACCCTGGATGGGGCATAACTAAGTAGCTTCCTTGGTGTTAGCTGGAGCCTTCTGATGGTGAGGTCAGGCTTGTGTGGCAGGAAGCTACTAGGTACCACTCTAGGATGGTGTCTGGCTGAGGCTGCTGATCCCACCGGGGACGGAACACGACAGAGACACTGGCAGACAGGGGCACAGCTGGCACTCTGGCAGACAGGCAGGCAAGGCTGGGATACGGGCAGGCAGGCGGGCATGGCTGAGACACAGGGCAGGCAGGTAGGCATGGCAGGTACTCAGGCAGGACATGAGGACTGAACTGGTACACTGGCAGGACCGGTAGGGACCGGTATACAGGCAGGCACGGCTGGAATATGGGAACAGGTTAGAACCTGTTCGGACAGGAGGAACGGAGGCAGAGAAAGACTGCAAGAGCGGATGCAAAGCAGAAGCACAGGAGGTAGAGCCAAGAACAGAAATGCAGGAGGTGGAGCCAAGAGCAGGAGGTGGACCCAAGAACAGAAACACAGGAGGCGGAGCCAAAAGCAGATCAGTAAAAATGGAACAAGGTAGAACCGCAAGGAGTGGGGCCAGGTAAGAACCGCAAAGAGCGGAGCCCGGTGGAACCGCAAGGAGCGGAACAGGGAAGAATCACAAGGAGCGGAGTCAAGTAGAGCAGAGGGCAGAGCAAAGCCACAGCAAAGCCACAGAGTGCAGAGCCAAGAGCAGAGCAAAGGAAGACACAGAGTGCAGAACCAGTAGCAGAGCAAAGAAAGACACAAAGTGCAGAGCCAAGAGCAGAGCAAAGCAAGACACGGCTATAAACAGACACAGGAACAGGATTAGACTAAGACAGAGTCAGGAACAGAACAAAGCACAGACACAAGGACATAAGCCAGGGTACGATGCCCCACTGGGTGGCAGACAAGGACCAAGACCAGGGTACAGCGCCCCACTGGGTGGCAGACACAAGACAGGCCAGGGTACAACGCCCCACTGGGTGGCAGACACAGGAGTCAGAACACAGGGACCTGGCACCTCAGCAGCAAGGAACTGACTGAGGAAGTACGTTGCACAGGCCCCCACCAATGGGTTGGGAAGTCTTAAGTACAGGAAGCTGCATGACAATTGGCCGGGCAGATCTTAGCAAGGTGCACACAGTCTCAATAAGAAACAGGAGTTGCCGGCACCGCCCCCTTATGCACACAGACAGAAGGCATACAAAGAACAAGCAGAAGACATGAGGCACACAGCATGGAGCCAGCAGCAGATAGAAGTCACAACATGGCCCAGAGAAGTGAGTGAGTTTGTGTATAATGCAAGTGGGGGGATGGGAGGCCATGCAGTGAAGCCGGCAGGGTTGTTACAGTATGGTGAATGTCCCGCCATTAGGGTTGAGCGAAACGGGTCGGCCATTTTCAGAAGTCGCCGACTTTTGGCAAGGTCGGGTTTCATGAAACCCGACCCCTGTGTGGGGTCGGCCATGAGGTCGGCGATCTTCTGAATCTGGGATCGGAATTCCGATACCGAGTTCCGATATGTTTGCAATATCGGAAATCGGTATCGAAATCCATATTTAAGTGTAAAATAAAGAATTAAAATAAAAAATATTGCTATACTTACCCTCTGACGCGCCCTGGTACTAACCGGCAGCCTTGCGGTGACGTCGCGGCTTGTGATTGGTCGCGCGACCGCCCATGTGACCGCTCGCGCAACCAATCACAAGCCGCGACGTCACCGCAAGGTCCTGCAAGCGCTGATTCTTAGGAAGGAAGGCTGCCGGAAAGAAGCAGGGCGCGTCCGAGGGTGAGTACATCCCTAATAGGAATATACTCACCCTCGGACGCGCCCTGCTTCTTTCCGGCAGCCTTCCTTCCGAAGAATCAGCGCTTGCAGGACCTTGCGGTGACGTCGCGGCTTGTCATTGGTCGCGTGAGCGGTCACATGGGCGGTCGCGCGACCAATCACAAGTCGCGACGTCACCTCAAGGTCCTGCAAGCGCTGATTCGAAGGAAGGAAGGTTCCCGGTTAGTACCAGGGCGCGTCCGAGGGTGAGTATAGCGATATTTTTTATTTTAATTCTTTATTTTACACTTAAATATGGATCGCAGGGCCTGAAGGAGAGAGTTTCCTCTCCTTCAGACCCTGGGAACCATTGGAAACCCAATGCACTGCATTGGGTTTCGAGTTTCGGCCGACCCCGACTTTTTTATAGAATCGGCTGATTTCACTCGACCCGACTTTTTAAAAAGTCGGGTTTCGTGAAACCCGACCCGATCCTATAAAAGTAAAAGTCGCTCAACCCTACCCGCCATTATTGGACCCCATTACACTCATACATGTAAGCGATATGGCCTCATGTAGCATAGACTTTACTGGGTGCTTGTGGAGTCTCCTCATAGTAAACGCACCAGTCTAGGTAACTCCACATGCAAAACATATGGTGCACTTGATTGCACAGGTGCCCTGTAACTAAAGATATATGGAATATATGTATTTCTATGTCCTTTATGTCCAAAAGTACAGGTAACTCCCCAAAAATGACAGCCAAAGTGACTTTAACAGCACATAAAAAATAACCGCCATTAACAGTGACAGAACACTAATACAAAGACAATAGCTGCAAAAAAGGTCCCTCACTAAATACTGGCAGCAGAGTGTCCTGTGCAGCCTAATGATACAAATCTGCTTTCCTGCGGCCACTAGAGGGAGTACAGTGCACCAGTAAATATATATTACGCTGATAGCTGCCTCTAGTGGCAGGTGACAACAGCCATTGTGGCGGATTTGCTTCTCTGCCTGCTGTTCTCTCCTCTTTTGAGTTAAGGTGAAATGATAAAATCATTAGCGGATTGCAGGTAATATGAAGGAAGCATCAGGGAGATGAGAGAGATCAGTGTCAGTTCCATCATTCAAGTTGTGGAGATAATCTGGGGGCACAGCTTTACTTTTCCATATAGAGACACCCTACGCGAGAAAACTGTCACCATTCCCATGTTATTTAGATGTATCCATATAAGTGGCCCACCCAAAAAAGTTTGCCTCATGTGTGAACACAATGTTCTGTGTAAACTGAGGGTCCTGTTCCAATTTTCGTTTTGCCCATTCTGCAAATTCAGTGCTCTATAAAACTATCCCACTAGTAAAACCCTTCAGTGAACACCGCAAAAAAAAAGGCAAAAAACGAAGCTTTATCATGAAACCGCCAAACAAAAAGTGGAATAAAACGCTATCAAAAAGACGGATGTAAATAAAAATTGTTCTGCTGAAAATATCATCTTGTCCCACAAAAAACAAGCTGCCATACAGCACCATCAGCAGAAAAATAAAAACGTTATAGCTCCCAGAACAAAGCGATGCAAAAATAATAAATTTTTCTATAAAATAGTTTTTATTGTGTAAAAGCTCCAAAACATAAAAAAGAAGATATAACTGTGGTATCGCTGTAATCGTAGTGACCCGAAGAATAAGCTGTCTTATCAAGTTTACCACAAGCGGAACGGTATTAAAAAAAAATAAAAACAAAAAGCAATTCCTGAATTGCTGGGGTTTTTGCTCATTCTGTCTCCCATAAATCGGACTAGAAAGCGATCAAAAATGTTATGCGCCCGGAAATGGTACCAATAAAAATGTTAACCCGTCCCGCAAAAAACAAGCCATAACATGAGAATATGAAAAAATTATAGCTCTCAAAATATGGTGATGCAAAAACTAGTTTTCACAATAAAAAGTGTTTTTTAGTGTGTGGAAGCTGCCAAACATAAAAACCCAATATAAATCTGGTATCGCTGTAATCGCACCAACCCAAAGAATAAAGTCACCTCATTGGATCGCCCCCAAGGGCTAGGGGTTCGGTACCGGGCCCTTCGGTTCTCGATGGGGATGTCACGGTGGCTGACCCTGTCCGTGGCCCTCGGGAGGTCCGTTAATAAATGGGGCAAAGGTCTTTAAAGGTATAATGTTCGTGACGCCACCTGTGGTATTCGGTCAGGGTGACCGAGGCTGCTTAGGGGTCCGCTGGGGTGATGTTATGGCAGCTAGATGGTATACCTTCCCACAGGTGAAGTGTGTCCCCAGGACTTCCCAGAGTGTATGGATGGTGAATGATGTAGGGCACAGTGAAGAACGAGGACACAAGGTTTACCTTTTTTTACTGAAAGCTTCAGCATCCACAGTCCAGAGCACCAGATCACAAGGTAGGCAGAGTTCGGCCGGTCTGTAGGCAAATCCAGAGTCTCCTTATCCAGGTGGAAATCAGTAGTCTTCCTCTAGTGCCTAGGTTTTGTAGTACCTCCCTGCTGTGCGTCTCGGTAAGGTCCTCACAACTGTTGTGGATGTTATGTCTTTCCCTCTGTCCCCCTGATGTATAGGATAGGACAAACCCATATGACTGATGGCCTGAGGATTTTTACAGGGACTCTATCATGCCCCGGCCCCCACAGTTGCCTCCGTGCCTCCTGGGTATAAGGTGGGGCAACTAATATGGAACTAGCTATCGTGTCGGTCTCTGGAGCCAGGCTTGGAGATGACTCCCTCGGTGTTCCGGCTACCGGCTCCTGCGCCTCAGAAGGAGGCAGCCTTTTACAGGGCAGAACTCCTTCTGGTTTCCTCTCCTTTTGCTATGACTTCGTTTCTCACTCTCAGCAATGCAATTCCCTTCAATGTCTCTTACTAGGATGCTGCCGCATGTCGGGCAGGCGCAGCTCCGTGGCCTTCTGTCTAGGCCTCTGACAGGATCCCACCTCTGTCAGGGACCCACTACCTGAGTGGAGCTCAGATAGCAGCTAACTGAGTGAAGCCCAGCCAGCGTCCGCCAGACTGGTGCTGCCTGGGTGAAACCCAGTCAGCTTCTGCATAACTTCCTATCCAGACCACCAGTTTTGCCTAATTGTGAGGAGTGCCCTAATAGATAGGAGCATGGCTCTCCCTGGTGGCCTGGAGTGTGAAGTGTGTTGTGTGGTTTGTGATACCTGGTAAAGAGATCTCCTTTATTGCCTTCAGACGTAACATCACTCTCCCTGGTGGAAGAGTGACATTGCTGCAACGACCAGGACCCTGGGGCGCTGCATCATCACTGCACGAGGAACGGCATAAAAAATAAATAAAACCAATTCTTCACATGCTGTTGATTTTTTTCATTCTGCCTCCTAAACATCGCTGTAAGAGCTCATTTCCACTTGCGAGAGAAAAAACGGTCCGTAATCTGGACCCAAAAAAAGGAATGAAAAGTATGCGATTGTCATGAGAGTTCAATGCGTCATCCGTATGACATCTGTATGCATTCCATTTTTTATCTCTGCAACTATTTTTATACAGTCATTTACAGGACTATTTACAGTGTTCTATGCCACAGAATGGTAAGGTATCCGTAAAAAACGGGTGGAATATGGATGGTCCGTATTCCATGCGTTTTTTCTCGCACCCGTTAACTTGCATTGGCGAGTCTCGTCCGAGAATCGCAGCAATACGCAGCATGCTGCGATTTTTTTCTCAGTCCGATTTCGGCTGCGAAAAAAAATCGCAAATGAAAAGACACCTTTTGAATAACATTGGTCCGAGTGCAATCTGATTTTTTATCGGATTGCACTCGTCCGTTTTCCTCACAAGTGGAAATGAGCCCTAAGCCTCGTTACTCGAGTTTTCTGAGCATGCTCGGGTGTTCTCCGAGTATCTTGGGCATGGTCGTATATTATGTTTGAGTCCCCACAGCTGCATGATTTGCGGCTGTTACACAACCTGAACACATGCAGGGATTGCCTGTTTGTTAGGGAATCCCCACATGCATTCAGGCTGTATAGCAGCCGCAAATCATGCAGCTGCAGGGACTCAAACATAATATATGAGCATGTCTAAGATATTCGGCGAACACCCTAGCATGCTCGGAAAACTTGAGTAACGAGCACACTCGCTCATCACTACTTGGCACACATTTTACTGAGCGCTTACACCGGGGTTTCTGTGTAAATCTCTGAAATATGTGATTCAGACAGAACGCCCAGCAAAACATTTCCTGTGATGAGGCAGATGGAGGCACTGTGGATGCTCTCTGACCTGTGATCCAGCAGTGTATGTCTTTTTAGGATTTCATAAAAGTGCCGTCGACCACAGTTTTGTGCACTTCTGAAAAGGACAACACTAAACAGAGGCCAGACGGAGTCCAGAGTAACTCTGCTGCCTCATTATAGTGTATGGATCCCTCGGGGGTTTCATCTGTCACGTCACTCAGACATTTAGATGGAAACCCCAAAGTAAGTGCTCAGCGTAGAGCGCCGGATAAATGTGATCCCTAATGTTATGTAAAATGTTCCCACTAAAAGCTTCAACTAAATCAACAAAAAAGCAAGCCCCCACTCAGATCTGTCATTTGTTAACACAAATATAGGGGGCTTCCATGTTACTGGTAGCACTAAAGGTACCGTCACACTAAGCGACGCTGCAGCGATACCGACAACGATCCGGATCGCTGCAGCGTCGCTGTTTGGTCGCTGGAGAGCTGTCACAGACAGCTCTCCAGCGACCAACGATCCCGAGGTCCCCGGTAACCAGGGTAAACATCGGGTAACTAAGCGCAGGGCCGCGCTTAGTAACCCGATGTTTACCCTGGTTACCATCGTTAAAGTAAAAAAAACAAACGTTACATACTTACCTACCGCTGTCTGTCCCCGGCGCTGTGCTTCTCTGGTCTGGCTGTGAGCACCGGGCAGCCGGAAAGCAGAGCGGTGACGTCACCGCTCTGCTTTCCGGCCGCTGTGCTCACAGCCAGAGCAGAGAAGCACAGCGCCGGGGACAGACAGCGGTAGGCAAGTATGTAACGTTTGTTTTTTTTACTTTAACGATGGTAACCAGGGTAAACATTGGGTTACTAAGCGCGGCCCTGCGCTTAGTTACCCGATGTTTACCAGCGAAGACATCGCTGAATCGGTGTCACACACACACCGATTCAGCGATGTCTGCGGGGAGTCCAGCGACGAAACAAAGTTCTGGACTTTCTTCCCCGACCAGCGACAGCACAGCAGGGGCCTGATCGCTGCTGCCTGTCACACTGGACGATATCGCTAGCGAGGACGCTGCAACGTCACGGATCGCTAGCGATATCGTCTAGTGTGACGGTACCTTAAGGCTCTGGAAAAGCTAAATGGCTTCAAGATCCCCAAAAGAAATTCAGCAAATTCTGCGCCCCCAAATCCAAATGCCCCCCTTCCTTCTGAGCCCCAGAGTGCCTAAACAACATTTAGTGCCACATGTTTGGCATTTCTGTAGTTTTGAGAGCCCACCTAATTTACAGGGGGGTGTCTCCAGAAGCATGAGCTGGACATAATGTACTGGTCACTACAACAGCAGTTTGCAGTTCTCACTCAGCAACATCCACAGCTGCTTGTTTCTGGAAAACACCCTTGGAGTCAAAATCGTCACTATATCTGTAAATAAATTTCCAAAGGGTTATAATTTCCAAAATGTGGTCACTTGAGGGGGGGTTTTTCACTACTTAGGCACATCAGGGGCTCTCCAAACGCGACATGGCATTCGCAAATTATTCCAGTAAATTTTACATTAAAAAAGTCAAATGGCTCTCCTTCCCTTCCAAGTCCTGCCGTGCGCCCATACAGTAGTAGTGTTCCCTCACATATGGGGTATTGATGTACTCAGGACAAATTGCACAACAAATTGTATGGAGCAATTTCACCTGTTACCCTTATGAAAATGCAAAATATGGAGCTAACAGATTTTGGAAAAATTTGATTTTTTATTTCCACAGCTCTACGTTATAAACTTCTGTGAAGCACCGGTGCGTTCAAGGTGCTCAATACACATCTAGATAAGTTCCTTAAGGGGTCAAGTTTCCAAAATGGTGTCACTTGTGGGGGTATCTACTGTTTAGGCACACCAGGGGCTCTGCAAACGCGACATGGCATCCACTAATTATTCGAGCATATTTTACATTCAAAAAGTGAAATGGCGCTCCTTCCCTTCCGAGCCCTGCCGTATAGAAAAACAGTAGATTTCCCCCACATATGGGGTATCCGCATGCTCAAGTGAAATTGCACAACAAAATCTAATGTCCATGTTCTCCTGTGATGTGACGCTCTGGGGTCCTGGCCATCACAGTGGTATTGCTTTCCCCACGGGGAGAGTGGTGTCACGCTTGGAGGTCATAAAGGATATCTTTCACCAGGTAAACACTACATACAACACGTTCATACTCCAGGCCAGAAGGTGGAGCTCTGAACCTGGATTAAGGGGAGCTGCCCATATATATTCTGATGCACCACAAAGAAACCACAGTCAATAAGTCCCATACATAAACCTTTATTAAATATCTATAAATATAAAACACATGATAACATAACAGGGGAACAAGTACATAAGGAAAAAATGGGGCTTAGTGAGACCAACTGTATCACAGTACCAAAATACACAAAGGGCTACAAGGTACCCCCCACTGCATCGACGCACCAAAAGAATGGTAATCTATTGCACCCAATATGAGTGAGAGTATGGGCCTTAAAATGTCTATATAAAATAGAGAGGTCAGCAACAGGTTATACAGGGAGTACACTGCCAATGCAAGAAAGTTCCCACCCATTGTCCCTGACCGGCCATAAATCAATTAACACACATATCGGCTAACACAAATGTCACAGTGTATACCTGATGAGTGCCCGCAGTGGGGGATCCTGGGCCCACCCAGACGCGCGTTTCAGAGCGCAACACAGCTCCTTCCTCAGGGGGTGTAGCCTGTACTCCCTGTATATCCTGTTGCTGACCTCTCTATTTTATATAGACATTTTAAGGCCCATACTCTCACTCATATTGGGTGCAATAGATTACCATTCTTTGGTGCGTCGATGCAGTGGGGGGGTACCTTGTAGCCCTATGTGTATTTTGGTACTGTGATACAGTTGGTCTCACTAAGCCCCATTTTTTCCTTATGTACTTGTTCCCCTGTTATGTTATCATGTGCTTTATATTTATAGATATTTAATAAAGGTTTATGTATGGGACTTATTGACTGTGGTTTCTTTGTGGTGCATTAGAAAAGGCCGGAGCAAGCCGTACCCCTCCCCCCACGGCGTAGGCGGAGGCCTGCATGACAATGGGGGGGAGAGGGGTAGGAAATAGGTTAATGAGGGGGGAGGGAGTTTCAGGCCCGGGGGTTTGTGGGATTTTGGGAAGTAACGGTCACTTCCCGCTCTTTTGTGGACCCGAGCAGTCATACCTCAGGATGGCTGGCGTGGACGCGATTCTAGAAGGCCTCAGGACGGCGGCAGCGTCCCTTCCTCCTGGGTGGCTTCAGGCGCAGGTGGCCCGCATCATGGCTGACGGTGCGGGTCCGTCCGGCGCTGATGTTGGATCCGGCGCAGCGGCGCCGCTGGGGCGACGTTCTCGGAGGATGCGGCCCCCCGAGCGCCTTTCCCCGGATTCCGGACCTCGAGCCCCCCGAAGGCGCCGGAGCCCCTCTCGGGACCCTCCAGGCCGGGTGCCGGTAAGATCAGCGGCGACGCGGCCCCGGCCTGGGAGGAATCCATCTGCTGGTCGGGGCTCAGCGGCGGCGAGTAGGCCTTCTCCCCGCAGTGCGGCGGGGCCTCGGCGCGCCGGGCAGCGCCTGGGGCCTGTTGGAGCGGAAGGCCGCAGCGGTGAGGCTCCTGCCGCGCGGCCTGCCTCGGCTGAGTCTTCAAGTCCGGCGGGGGTGGCGAGTGACGGTGGCGCGGGCGGCCCGAGGCTGGATGTGTCCGGGCCGGCTCGATCGTCAGCGGCAGGGCCCGTTCCTGTGGCAGGTCGTCAGGATGGCGGCATGATAGCAGCGGTCGGCCCTGGGCCGGATCTGAGTCGGTGCGCTGCCAGCTCATCCACGCAGGCACCGTTCTCCCCGGGAAGCCAGCACCTGGACCCCTTGCACGCCGGGCCTGTATCTGGACTGGATATGCAGGTGGACCTCCTGGGCCTTCCTCATCATCGGGATTCGGGTGGATCTTTTGTGGATACGGCGAGCCGTGGACGTCTGGATGCCAGCACTTCGGCTGGGGGGACCACAGATCCCTTGCAGCCCGGTGAGTATTCATCTATGTCTTGTCTTCGTACACCTAGCTTGGCGTCGCCCGCTTTAGTAGGAAGTCAGGGGGCTAGTGGTGTGGACAGGGTGGCGGGTGACGCGGGTGCAGCGGGGGTGCAGGAGCTTTTGGGTAGCGTGCAGGGTTTGTTATCTAGATTGGAGCAGGGGATGTCTGCGCAGAGACATTTGGGGGCTTGGTTGAGCCCACAGGTGGGGGTTTTCGGGGCTGTTGGGTCGCCGATGGCGACGCCGGCACCAGTATCGGTTTCAGTGCAGACGGAGAAGGAGAAGGAGTGTAGGGTGCACTTAGATGATAGGGCCCATGGCGAAGTTTATGTTTGTTTTGAGGGCCCTCTGGGGGCGCATCTAAAAAAGGAAGTTAGAGAAAAGATTGCGAAGGATGAGTACGTCGAGATTTTTTTGTTACTTCCGTTGGAAAAATTTAATCTGGATAAGAAGAAAAAGGAGGAGAGCAAGATTGAAGATGAGGAAAAGCGGCGGTGGCGCTTGATTCCTCAGACTTTTGGTAACTGGTTGCAGGCCTTTGCGATTCTGGCTAGTGTGATTGGTGAAAAGGCGCCCGAGAATTGCTCGGGTCTGTTCTGTTATCTGGATTCGATTAGCGAGGCTCATAGGGTTTACGGTGGTCAGGCGTGGCTCAGGTATGATGAGCAGTTTAGACAGAGGAAAGCGGTTCGGCCAGCAATTCGCTGGGATCAAAAGGATATCGGGCTATGGTTGCGCGTGATGGCGCAATACAAGTTCGGCAATCCCTTTCACGGGGGGGGCCGGCGGTTCCGGCCAGGGTTTTCAGTCCAGTTCGGCAGGGTCCTCTAGTTCCGGCAGTCAGGGAGGGGGTCAGAAGTTGGGGGTCTGTTGGCAGTTTAACGAAGGTCAGTGTAGATTCGGAGGTAACTTCAAGTTTAAACACTTGTGTTCCCACTGCAGCGGCTCTACACATGGGGCCGCAAAATGCTTTAAAAAGGGGAAAGGAAAGTCAGGAAGCGGTAATTCCCATAGGGGAGACACCGGTGAGGTGGGAAAGGATGGTCCCTTATCTAGATAGATACCCAGATAAGGAGAAGGCGGAGTTATTGTTGTCAGGTTTTCAGTCAGGTTTCGTAATCCCGGCTCCTTCCTTCGAGGTTCCGTGTGAGGAAGAATTTGTGGTCGGCTTTGTTACACGCCGAGGTGGTTTCTGAAAAGTTGAGGAAGGAGGTCGCGTTGGGTCGCATGGCGGGCCCGTTTGAGTTGCCGCCTTTTGCGGATTTGGTGGTTTCCCCGTTGGGGGTGGTGCCTAAGAAAGAGGAAGGAAAATTTTGTTTGATTCAGCATCTGTCTTATCCCAGAGGTATGTCGGTTAATGACGGGATTGATCCTGGGCTTTGCTCGGTGGTTTATGCGTCGTTTGACATGGCGGTGGAATGGGTTCAAAAATCCGGTAAATGGGCTCTGCTAGCTAAGACAGATATTGAGTCCACCTTCCGTTTGTTGCCGGTTCACCCAGACAGCGTTCGGTTGCTGGGTTGTTATTGGGAGGATCGTTTCTTTGTTGATAGGTGTTTGCCCATGGGGTGTTCACTGTCTTGCGCGTTGTTTGAGGCGTTTAGCTCATTTTTGGAGTGGGTGGTGCGTGATGTGTCGGATTGCGAGTCTGTCATTCATTATTTGGATGACTTCTTGTGTGTCGGCCCGGCCGGGTCTGACCGTTGTAGGATGATTTTGAGAGCTATTGAGTTGGTGGCGGGTCGCTTTGGAGTTCCGTTGGCTCCGGGTAAAACGGAGGGCCCGAGCACATGTTTATCCTTCCTTGGTATCGTAATTGATACCGTGCAGTGGGAGTTCAGGTTGCCCATGGAAAAAATTGTGAGTTTGCGCGAGGAGGTGTTGCGGGCTTGTCGTTTGCGGAAGTTGTCGTTAAGGGATTTACAATCGCTCCTTGGTAAGCTTAATTTCGCTTGTCGAGTTATGCCTATGGGCAGAGGCGGTTGGCCATGGCTACAGCAGGAGTTCGTGCTCCTCATCATTTTGTGTGGTTGTCAGCTGAGCATAAGGAGGATTTGACAGTGTGGAGTAGTTTTTTGCAGAACTATAATGGCCGGTCATTGTTACAGGAGGGAGTGGTTGATAAGTCGTTGGATTTGTTTACGGACGCTGCCGGGGGGTCAGGCTTCGGTGCGTATTTTCAGGGGCAATGGTGCGCTGCATCGTGGCCGCCATCGTGGATTTCTTCTGGCTTAGTTCGGAATATCGCACTTCTGGAAATTTTTCCTATTTTGGTGGCGGTGCATTTGTGGCAGCAGGTTTTTCAGAACAGGCGTGTTCGTTTTTACTGTGATAACATGGGGGTGGTTTGTGCGATAAACAATCTGTCGGCTTCGTCGCCCCCTGTTGTGCGGGTGTTGAGACAGCTGGTTTTGGGGTGTTTGAAATTGAACGCGCATGTCACTGCGTCACATGTTCCTGGTGCCCACAATTCCATAGCAGATTCTCTCTCTCGTTCACAGTTCGGTCGTTTTCGGTCGCTGGCGCCGGATGCGGAGGTCGTTGGGTTGGAATGCCCTGCAGAACTTTGGCTTGTGGTGTCCGAGACGCGGAGGCACTGATCAAATCGTCGTTGGCTCCCAGAACGTGGGAGGCTTACCAGGCTTCTTGGCTGGAGTGGGTGGAATTGTTGGGGGTTGTTGGGTGTGGGCCGAGTGAGCAGGAGCAAGTGGGAGTGTTGTTGTCTTGGATGAGTCGCGGAGCTGCAGCGGGTTGGTCTCCTGCTAAGGTTTCACGTGTCATGTCAGCTTTGGCATTCGGTTTTAAGTTACGAGGACAATCGGATTTAACTAAGTTTTTTCTGGTAAAGCAGGCTGTAAAGGGTTTTCGGCGGAGGCCGCGGCGTTTGGATGCCAGACGGCCCGTGTCTTTCTGCTTGTTGGAAAGATTGGGTGGGGTTTTGCCTTCAGTCTGCGTATCGGGGTTTGAAGTGTGTTTATTTCGGCTGGCCTTTTCTTTGGCCTTTTTTGGGGCATTGCGTGTTGGCGAGTTGGTTTCACCTAGTAAGAACGTTGTGGGAGGTTTGTTGGCTCACGATGTGTTTATATCGGTAGGAAGGGTTGAGCTGTGGTTGCGGCGGTCTAAGTCTGATCAGGAAGGTAGGGGTAGTAGGATCGTGTTAGGTGCGGTGCCGGGGTCGGTTATGTGCCCGGTTACCTGTTTGTCAAAATTTTGGGATTTGCGGCCCAGTCGCGAGCGGTCGTTATTATGTCATGTTGATGGTTCATTGCTGTCTCGGTATCAGTTTACGGTGGTTTTTAGGAAGGCGATCGGGTTGCTGGGTTTGGATGGGGGCGGTTTTGCTCCTCACTCTTTCAGGATTGGGGCAGCAACGGAAGCAGCGTTAGGGGGACTTGGGGTTCCGGCAATTCAGCGCATTGGCAGGTGGCGTTCTGATAGATATCGAAGTTATGTGCGCCCGTGAATCAAGGTGCGCTTGTATAGGTGGGGCGGATTGGCCGGTGGTTTTTGGATGTTGATTTGAGTTCTGTTTTGTGTTTTTTCAGGTTCCTCGCCTTTGTTGATATGGATCTTCGGCCATTCGTATGTCTATTGGGGAGCGCAGCGTGCTGACGTGCGGAACGAAGGGCGGCAATTGGGCTTTGATCGCGAGGTGGCGGTAATTCGTTGGTTGGGTGTTAGGGGGTTGGTTTGGCATAGAGTGTTAAAGGAAATTAATGATGGCGTCAGGCTCGACAGGGTTCCTGACATTTTAGTTTTGCACGTCGGGGGGAATGATTTGGGGGCCCGACCCTTTCGGGATTTGATAAAGGACATTAAGCAGGATTGCCTTCGTTTGTGGGTCATGTACCCCGGCTTGACCATTGTTTGGTCAGAAATTGTGCCGCGGAAAAGGTGGAGGAACATGAGGTCGTTGGACAAGTTGAACAAAGCTCGGATAAAGGTCAATCGGGCGGTATCCGGGTTCGTGGCTAGGAACGGTGGCGTGGCAGTGCGGCATTTCGAACTTGAAAAAGGGGAGGGGGTTTTTTGGTTGGCGGATGGGGTACATTTGAACGCGGTTGGAATGGACTTTTGGGCCCTTGCTATTCAGGAGGGCATTGAACGGGCCATATTTTTTCGGAGTGGTGGGGTCTCGGGCCTTTGAGGTTTCAAAGGGCCTTTCGTTGTGGCGGCTGGGGGGGAGTCCTGGGAGTTGGTAAAAATTGGGTTTGGGGGATCCATCTTGGCATATGGCTCCTCTGTTTTAGTGTTGGTATCTTTTGAATCTGGTGAATGGTGGTTGGGGAGTTCCGGCAGGGGTGGCCAGATCTCCTGGGATTTTTTACCGTGAACAGTGAACCCTCGTTTGGGTTTTTGGTGCTCCCGAGCCAGGGTTTTGATCGGCTGGGAGTAAAGTTGGTGTTATGTATGTTCGCGGTATGGGTTGTCAATCACCAGATTCTTGGGGCTCCAAGGACTCCTTCTAGCCTTTAAAATGTTATTATTTACAATGTATTTATTGTTATATGTTTAATAAAAAGGCTACTGTGGCCTATATCATTCCAAAAGAATTATGGTGGTTGTGTTTTTATTGTGGGGCTGGAATGGTAGTGGGGGAGGCCACGGGTGGGGATAGATGGGTGGAGGAGTTTTACTTTAAAGGACTACTCCGTCGACAATACCAGGGTCAAGGATTTCTGCTATACAGTTGTCCCTATTATTGTGGTCCTTTTCATACACTCATGGTACACTATGTGCCATAGTCAGCATTCATTAGTTTCAATTTTTGGTGGGCGCCATGTGAGTACTATGAAAGCTGCAATTCTATTATCCATATATATTCTGGCTGGAGGGGGAGTTAGTGAGCAGTGAGTGCCTGATAGCAGACTGGAGCAGTCTGAGGCAGAGAGACGGGTTTGGAGCCGTGCAGCCTGAGGTGCTGCAGCTCCAGGATTAAGAGAACTAGAAAGAATGAACACATTGTAAGAAGAGTGCAGGAGGGAGACAGCACAGGAGAATAACACCAGTGGAGCAGAGCTGAGAAGTGGCTACCTCCCTGGCTAGTGCAGATTCCAGTAGCTTGAAGACTGTGGCCGTGCTGAACTATATAGTGGCATAGCTGAAACCGGCAGGACAGCTGGATTGTACATCACCTGTCTGCACTGATACCCAGGAGACAAAGTGATCGCTATAGGACCCAGGTCATGATACAGATTAATCCACCAATATTCCCCAAACTGTCAACGGGGAACAAAAAGAGGGCATATGCTATATATTAAAAACAAATTTTAATCAGTAAATCACAATTAAAACATACAGCAATAGAAAAAAGCAGAGTAAGGCTCACAATACATATATTTGGGAACAATAAATACCAGATAATATAGTAGCAGTAGCCATGTGCAACCACTGAGGAATATTCTGTCAATATTGGTCACTAAATTTCTCAATTAGTAGTTCATAATATAACATTACTCCTATAATCCTCAAATGGCTTTACTAACAATAAAGTGCAAAAGTGCCTGCTGCAGCGTTTCTAGAAATGAAAAATATATAGTATAAGATTGCATAGTGCTAAATCCTATGGGGCTCCATACCCTATCATATAAAAAGCGCCACTGTCCAGCGCACACTGCATATTTCAAAGCGGACCTGTGATGTATAAGCAAAGTAAACTTACATAGTCAGCTATCCGATAGATAAAGTTCTACAACGACCCCGACAGCACCGTTTCGCCTGACTGGCTTCCTCAAATAGGGGGCATATGTGAAAAGGCCCAGTTCACCTGTCATTCGGGTTGTGTCCTAACCTTTATGAGGGACAGAGAGGAACTGTGAGGACCCGTTTGGAAGCTTTAGGCAGTAAGGGACTACAACACCACCGCTCTTGGAGGAAGGTTTTGATCTCCACCTGGTAAGGGAAACTCTGGATTCGCTTCCAAGCCGGCCGGACCCTGCCTGTACCTGTTGTCTGGTGCCCTGGACTGCGGTTGCCTGAAGCCTACAGTAAACCAGATAAAGACATTGCAAACCTGTGTCCTTGTTCTTCATCGCACCACCCACCATCTTCACCATACACTGGGAGCCCTGGGGACCTACTTCACCTGTGGGAAGTTATACCATCTAGCTGCCATACCATCACCCCAGAGGACCCCTTTAAGCAGTGTCGGTCCCTACTGACCGAATACCACAGGTGGCGTCACGAACTTTATTCATAAAAACCCCTAAAAGACTTTTCCTTTAGTTGGGCGCCCATGGCCACGGACTGGGTCGCAGCGAACGTGACATCCCCTCTAAGTACCTGACCCATACCAAGTACCCCACGGCCCCGGCGGGTGACTCAGTTACCCTTGCGAAAGTAAAAAAATATTAGGTCTAAAGGAAATTTTTTGTGAACGAAAAGAAAATGTTTATTTTTTTCTTCCACATTCCAAAAATGTCTGTGAAGCACCTGAAGGGTTAATTAACTTATTGAATGTGGTTTTGAGTACCTTGAGGGGTGCAGTTTTAAGAATGATGTATTTTCTGTCATATAGGCCCCTCAAAGTCACTTCAAATGTGATGTGGTCCCTAAAAAAAAATGGCTTTGCAAAATTTGTTTTAAAAATGAGAAATCGCTGATCAACTTTTAACCCTTATAACTTCCTAACCAAAAAAAAAAAAAAAAAAATTACGTTTCCAAAATTGTGCTGATGTAAAGTAGACATGTGGGAAATGTTATTTATTAACTATTTTGTGTGATATCACTCTCTGATTTAAGGGCATAAAAATTAAATAAACGCAAGTCATATCAAAAAAATTTTTACCACTATCATAAAGTACAATATGTCATGAGCATTCTCAGAATCAGTGGAATCCATTAAAGCGTTCCAGAGTTATGACTTCATGAAGTGACAGTGGTTTGAATTGGAAAAATTGGCCCGGTCAGGAAGGTGAAAATAGGCTTCGTGGAAAAGGGGTTAAAGGATGTGATAGTTTTCCGTCAATGTTTACTGCAACATTACCCAATAATTCGTTACTGATACTGATGCCGATCATGATAACTATTAGCTGTTTTAACGGAAATCAAGAGTATTTTATGCTTGAGTCAGTGCTTTTGGTTGTAAGTGCAGCACCTGCAGGCTTCAGAAAGGAAAACTGCAACTTGATATCATCTGCTTCTTCACAAAGTAAGATTAGAAGAATATAAACAGACCTGATTTATGAAAATTAATGCTGATAGCGGTGGAAATGATTTCTAATCAGACTGAATCAAATTTAAATTACATTTTGAAGAAAGTAAAGGTGCCCATATACCTTAGATAGTTGAGGGACGTACGATCGACTGCCAGGCACCCCTTCCCATACACATACACGTTTGGTTCAGCAAAGCTTACAAGTGCACCAGATACATCTGTTGGTAACTTATTTACTGAGAAAGCAAAAGAATTGGGCATATAAATTCAACAGGCATGATCTTTGCTGGCGGAAAGGCAGGAGGTCTGTATACAAATATGGAAGCATTGCCTAAGGCCGGGATCACACATACGCGAGATACGGCCGAGTCTCGCAGGTGAAATCCCTCCTCTGGCGCCGGCACTTGGGAGCGTAGAGTGCGGCTCCATGTGTTGCTGTGTGGCTGCATGCTCCGCTCCGGAGTGCCGGCGCCAGAGGAGGGATTTCACCTGCGAGACTTGGCCGTATCTCGCGTATGTGTGATCCCGGCCTAATAGTCTAACACACCACAGCTGATGATCTATATAGCAGTTTGGCTGATAGCGCCCATCAATGCCTGCAGGGCCGTATTTGGCATTCATGCTGCCCTAGGCACTTTAAGTGGGCACGCCTCCACCTGTTAACTAAGGGTATGTGCACACAGCATTTCTTTCTGGCAGATCCTCTGTAACATGCCTGAAAAAGTGCTAAACATATGCTAAAAAGAATGAACTTGTGCACTACACTGTAAAGATTACTCTCTATTCATATATTCACTCTTTTGAGGGTTTTTTTAAACCACTTCAACTTTCCTAAGACATGAAGCAGCTAAAAGAAGTGAATGGTACATTTCTAAAAAAATATACAAAAAATTATGACTAAAAGATGTCGGAAAAGACGACCAAAAAGAAGCAAAAAGAAAACCAGTTACTTAAGGATAAAATGACGATAATGTGTACTAAGCATCTTCCGTCACAAAAACTCCACGAATTTGCAGAAGTCTAAAAGGAGTCATGTGCACACACTCTGACAGAGCTCATAACCTTCAGATAGCAATTAAAACACCTTATGCATTAAACTAAATTTGGCCAAACCAGCTGATACCAACAGGTTCCATTTACAGTCCAACGTGTATGGGGGCCTCTGACTGATGATTGTCAGGGGAGATAAGCATTCAGCATGTCTAATTTCGGTGTCACAACCCAACAGGGGTCGGTCCAGCAGACGGCACAACACACACACACAACGAGATGGAAAAGGGGAGAGGAAGGCCCATAGGAAATATTAACGATAGGGAACGAGGGATGGGACAGCTCCTGAGCTCCAACCTGAGCCTGTCTAATCGCCTAAATGGATCCTTCCCCCCCGCTGCCATCACGTACCTCGTCCCTAACTGTCACCTCACACTGCCCTGGCTAGTGCACTGGCCGGCAAGGGCTCTAGACTGCAGATGGTACAAACACAGGGGATAGTGACAAGCATGAGACAGACAAGGTAAATACACAAAACTTAGCTCCAGACTCTGCTGTCAAGCTCCAAACCTCAGAGGATACAGAAACAGGACCCCAAAATCCACAGAAGAACCAGATTCAGAGCTGATTTCAGAGAGCTACAACTGCAGGGCTGGTCTACATAGAAAACTCTATTACCAACAGTCAGCTGATGCGTCAGTTGACTATTTAAAGAATGGTGGGAGTGGTAACCACCCACATTAGCTGACCAGCAAGCACAGCAGCTGCCAACAAGGAAAGAGACATTAACCCTTTCTGGCCTGAAAGGAATAAAGCTACATTTAAGTCATAGCGGAACCAGAGCTGCCCACGAATCCAAACCTGAATCCTGACAGTACCCGGCTTTCAATGCGAGGCATCTAGACCCTCAACCCCGACCTCACCAGAAATTACGTATAGTGAGGACAACTCAACCGACTAGGATTCAGTTGCACCATCACCTGATCCTCAGATTTAAGGCAAACACAGCCCAATGGTTTTTTAAATAATGTAGGCTCCGGAGGCGTCACAAATCTCCAGAGTGACGACCAATGGAATACGTTCTGAACCTGCATTACTGGAGGGTAACTCCAACCGAAAGATTCTATGGCTGAGAACGGCCGACACCCGATATAGCCCAATCACCCTTGAACTCCAGGTCCCCGATGCGCACTTCCACTTGATGTTTCTAATGGACATCCACACGTACTTATTCCCACACAGGTTGGACCTGAACATTTATTTCCATGCATACGTTTGCCAACAGATGGTAATCTTGAGGAACAGACAACAAAGGTGACCCCCAGTGTCAGCAAACTCCCCCCTCCTGTCACCAGGAAGCCCCGTCTCTCTCCCTCATGCAGCAGGGGCAAGTCCGCCCCACTCAGGTTCCCCTCGGAAACAGAGGATGTAGCCTTTCTAGTTCCGGACCCGGCATGCAGGTACCCGAGGTCCGATCTTTCGCCTTACACTCCACCTCTCTTTTAACTTGCCATTCCACTGGCGAGGCTTCGTCTTACTCCAATACAGTCTTCTGTGGGCCGACAGATGCCCACAATTTCTGCATCCGGTCCAGCCTCTTCTGCATCACATTCTGCCAGTACAGCTTGTTAAAGTCACTCTGAACTTCAGGTAGAGTGGCAGGGAACAGGGGTCCATCCAGGTCCCATGGATCAGCAATCTCTTCTTGGTCAACATCTGAAACATCTGAAACTCTCCCTCTTCATACTCCAGAGTTGCCGGAGGTAGTGTCTTAGAACCAACTTCCTCTTCACAGTCCACTACGGATGTACCTCAGGGGCATCTTGCAACTGTTCCACTGGATCAGGGTCCCTTGAGCTGACAGGCAGCAAACTCCCCACTCCAGAGGACACAATAAGTGGCTCATTCTTCCCACAATCAGGTACTGTAGAAGCGGGTGTCCTTGGTCACCTTCTCTCTTCCGTCGGGAGCTTGTGGTGGGCAAGATAACAATTTACCCTGGTGGGCCCCTCGAGCAGACACCCCTTCCTCTCCTTTAGGTCGAGACTTTCAGATGGAACCTTCAGACCCAGGATGGAGTTCCACCAGACTCGCCTGGACAGCGCAGACATCTCAACGCAGACGGTCAACCCCTTCTTCATCTCTTCTCGACGTTCGACATTGTGACTCTGTCGGGCTCTGTGAGTGGCTCCCTCTTCTCGCCATAACTTTTCTCCCAGGGGCGGCATTCTCTCTAATTAGCATGAAACTCTGGCACCCAAAAATTGCAATAATGAATTTATTCATGATTTAACAATTACCAGGGATTCCCAGCCAGTCTCCTATGCTGTTACTTGTCCAGCCTTAAGCTGCTTAGCATCTGTGATCTGACGAAGGCAGGAACATTCAGCTTAGAGTGGCCATTGAGGTTCAGCAAACAACAATACCCCGACTTGTGGGGATAGTGGTCGATCTCCGGTACCTTCCACTGCCCCTAGTCCATATACTGTAGATACCTCCAAGTTTACAGGCCACGGTACTGTCTAAGCCCAACATGTCTCCTGTACTACTCTCCTGACAGTCTCAGTCAAACGGGCCCAAAGTAGCTGATGGTAATAAGGATCACGGTCTTGTACGAGCCCAGCGTGGCTCGGTTGGTGTTTAATGGCCCAGTCAGGGTGTGAAGGTCTGTACTGTCCCCAGTCACTCTTATGGGGCACGTGTGTAATACTCATGGACACGGAGACCGGACTCCTCCACTTTGCGCACTTTCTCCTTTTATCTCCCTGCTGCTGTGCACCCTGTTTTGGCTCTCTCTGCCCCCCCTCCCCCTGTCACCAGGAAGCCCCGTCTCTCTCAAGCTTCCCTCATGCAGCAGGGGAAGGTCCGCCCCACTCAGGCTTCCCCCCGGGAACAGTGGATGCAGCCTTTCTTGTTCCGGACCCGGTATGCAGGTACCCGAGGTTCGGTCTATCTCCTTACACTAGTTTTATAACCGTTTGTTCTCACCCTGACACTATACCCAGTTTTAATCCCCACTTAACCCTTCCTCTCCCTGCAAAGAGTATCCCTTGTAATAAACCCTTTAACTCTTCTTCTGCCTCCTGCTGGTCACAGCATCCCGTGTTCCTGCTATTGTTACAAGGGTGTCCCATGCACTTTAAGTGGTACCCAGATGGTGTACCTCAAGGGAGAAGGAAGCTCCTGCTTCCTGATCAGAGCCAGGGCAATTGTGCCCGTGACAGGATGTGCTCCCCTGTTGGGAGATGGCTGGACCCCTGGAGGGAACAGAGAGTGCTGCCCCGGACCTACGGGCAGTCAAGTGGGCACAGGACTGTGTGGTGCCCTGCTAAGGACTACCAGCACTCAGAAGTTGGACTGGGAACTGTCACTGTGGACTTTCGCTATCACTGCAGCCATTGTTGCCGCTGATACGGTGGTGAAGATTAATAGGGATAGAGCAGGAAGTTTTCCCATATTTACTGCAACTAACTTTTCTACCTCGTTTATCCTAAAAATAAATAGTTTCCTTGTTGGATTATAACTGTATTCCTGGATCCTGATCACCTAGACTGCAGTGACCGTGGAGAAGAGGAAACTCGCCTGGGGCTGCGTCTGTCCTGTCTGTGTTTCATGTGCAAGGGGCTGGGGTGTTTGTGGACTGTGTGGACTGTTGCTTTAAGTAGACTCGCCCGCAGCTACCACCCCATGCCACCTTGTTACATGTACACGAAGGCATAGGCCATGCCATGCGTTGCTGACAACAATGCTTTTCTATGTGCACAAGACGATCATATCAATGATTGTTCTATGCACATGAAAGTGAGGTTATGTCATGTCTAAAAAGCTTATAAAGCGGCTGCTGATCGGCTTCATATAGCAACTCAGCAGTTGTATAAATGCTACAGCTGACTAATGTAAATGCACCTTAGCTCTAAGAACCTGACTTCTTGGTGACTCACAGCCACAGCTTGTCTCTACAGACTTCTTCTACGGTCATCTGCAGCACATTCTGACATGGTGCCCTTAAAGGGAACCTGTCACCCCGTTTTTTCAGATTGAGATAAAAATACTGTTAAATAGGGCCTGCGCTGTGCGTTACAATAGTGTATGTAGTGTACCCTGATTCCCCACCTATGCTGCGAAATACATTACCAAAGTCGCCGTTTTCGCCTGTCAATCAGGCTGGTCAGGTCGGGTGGGCGTGGTGACATCGCTGTTTCTTCCCCAGCTTTCCGTTGGTGGCGTAGTGGTGTGCGCATGTCCAAGTGCCCAATCCACTGCGCGCAGGTGAAGAAAAAACGCGCGATCTGCGCTATTACCCTTGTCATCGGTGGGGGGCGGCCATCTTCCTGAGGCTGCGCGTGCGCAGATGGAGTGCTCTGCTGCACGGGGCTTCAGGAAAATTGCCACGGGATGCCGCGAGTGCGCAGATGGAGATCGCGGCGGCCAATTTTTGCCGCCATTTAACCCTTTAATTTACTAGCTAGAACGGCCAAATTTTGCATATACACACTACTGACATTAGTAGTGTGGAATATGCAAAAAAAATGGGGATATGAGATGGTTTACTATATGTAAACCATGTCTCATATCATGTCGGGTTTAGGAAGGAGAAAGCAAAAGCCGGTAATTGAATTACCGGCTTTCTGCTATATCGCGCTGGATGAAATATTAATATATATACATATATGTGTCTACTGAAATATATATATATATATATATACATAGACAGTATATATGTTTTTTTTTCTTTTTAACACATGGATCCCTTGTATATCCGTATGTCGGTTTTGCAAGCCTGCAATAAAAACACGCAGTACGGATGCCATACGGATTACATACGGAGGATGCCATGCGCAAAAAACGCTGAAACACCCTGCCTACGGAGGAGCTACGGACCACTATTTTGGGGACTTTTCAGCGTATTACGGCCGTATAAAACGGACCGTATTTTCATACGCTGAGTGTGAAGCCGGCCTTAGAGACACCTGCAAGGTTGCACAAGTCATTCTAGGTTGTTGGGGCCAAGATTCCAGAGGTCCAAATGACCTCAAAGTAACCAAAGAATTGCTCCCACACACCCTGGAGATTAAAGGGAACCTGTCACCTGAATTTGGCGGGACTGGTTTTGGGTCATATGGGCGGAGTTTTCAGGTGTTTGATTCACCCTTTCCTTACCCGCTGGCTGCATGCTGGCTGCAATATTGGATTGAAGTTCATTCTCTGTCCTCTATAGTACACGCCTGCGCAAAGCAATCTTGCCTTGTGCAGGCGTGTACTATGGAGGACAGAGAATGAACTTCAATCCAATATTGCAGCCAGCATGCAGCCAGCGGGTAAGGAAAGGGTGAATCAAAAACCCCAAAACCCCGCCTCCATGGCTGAAGATTGTTCCCTCCAAATTCAGGTGACAGTGTCCCTTTAAGTGCTAGGGAATGTGATGTGAGAAAAATGAATAAAAGCGCATGCTTCCAACTCTCAGCGCACTATCAAATAGTTATGCAATTGTGCTCAGCATATCTACTTGATTATTGTACTAGTCCAGACTCATGCCCCTTTATAGGCCACAAGATGGTCAGTCCTCAATGATATAGTACAGTTGTTTAGTAAAAATGATAGCCAGGAAAATTCATGTAATTTTTCAAACATAAACATTAAAAAATCCACTGGCAGAGCAGGAGTATTGATTAATGGTATAGTCGAAAGTTGGAATATAGGGGAGCCCACTGTGTCTAAACCACCCAAAGACCCACGGAACATCAGAACATGGAGTTGTGAGTAAAGGAGCTTCAAATGGGGAATGCATGTTAGCAGCGCTGATGATTCCTCTGTTCTCTATTGTATTCTTTAGACCTTCCTCATGAATCTATATAGTGTTATCTCAGAAACCTATGAACTTGTAATTTGGACCCCACAACCAGAGGCGGACACTGGTGCAACCTGTAATGACCAGAGGTCCGAATAAGATCCAGTGAGTCACAAACCAAGACCAAGGCAGAAATCTCCAACGGTATTTACTCAAAGGCAAAATAATCAAGGTAATATGGAGAATATTAAGACAGATGCACCCCAAAGATACACTAGCTCAGCAGCAGCTGAAATCACTGTGCCACTCCAAGGTCTCCTGAGAACTGTGTACTACAACAGACTAGTAAGAAATTTACCTAACAGGCAACTAAAAACAGGAACAAGTGTAAATTGAATGTAGTGTTATTAAGGGAGCCCCTGGAATGGCACATTGAGTATAACTTACACAACTCTAATATAAGATACACCTCTAAAGTAACAATTTAACACTCTGAGCAGAGATACCCGGGTATCTATAACTATGGTACCGTATCCTGAGATGGATTTCCTCTCAGGCAGGAATCCGCACAGGCTGCAGCCAGTTCATATTTTCAGCGCCAATAAGTTACAGCAAGCTCCTCTTGTCTTGTCGGCCGATGCCGAGCCCAAACGCCGGGGACTTAGTTAGTGGTCTCACGATGTAGTCTCTGCTTCTGTAGCTCCTAGGAATGGTTCCACGACAATCCGTCCGTCTCTGTATCAGCAGTCTGTCCAGACTTGTTTCTCCACTCAATGCACAGGGAATCCACAGACTTCCAAATACGTACTGGGTTCTTAGCAAAGTCTCCGTCTTTTGTTAAATAAAGGGTTAACTCCTCTCCAGGAAACGTTAGCCACACAAGTCTCTCACAGAGTTAAACAAAAGGTTAATTCTTCTCCAGGGGAACGTTAGCAACAAAAAGTCTCTCAAAAGCTTCTTTTCCTCCAAAAACACTTGCAGTAAATCCACACAGTCTCTCTTTAAGATATCACAGCAGCTTCTGCCTTTGCTTCCCGCCTTTTTCTCTCTCAGCTCTCACTTCCAAGTTTCACTTTACACCCGAGACACTAGACCCCACCCAGCAGCACACATCGTCTCTGGGAGTTTTGCACGGTCTGTTCTCTTCTGCAATAGGCAAAAACCACAGGGTCCTAGTGCCCTCTCAGTGGGACTACAGTTCACCCTCTTACACAACCTATGAAGCCACAAAGAGGCCCAAGAGGTAAGGAGGCAGCTGAAGGCTCCAAAGCAGCAAGCACAAAGAGGGGACAAATACTATTCAGACACGGGACCCTCTTTTCTCTGTGTACGCCGCTGACCACAAAAGTAAAAAAAAAAACAGAAGTTCCATGTCCCCCACATGAATGAAACAATTGTGAGCATTCATTGACAAAACGTTACGTGATAAACGTGTGATTGGTGGGAGTCTGAACACACAAAAGACAGCACACACAATAATGGAAGTAGTAACTAGTGATAAAACTCGTATTAGTCATGTAAAAAAATGAATCAAGCACAAAAATAAAAGCTGGTCATTTTAACTGGCTGGATACATTTCCTGATGGCGCAGCAGAGACCCTCGGGGGGCCAAAATATCTTTTGTTTAAAATGTATTGAAGGATATACAAAGGAAGAACTGAACAAATACAGTCATTTGTCAGTTCTTTGTTCTTTTATGTCTATTAAATATTATGCTTTTATTAAACAAGTGGTGACATGAATATTAACAAAATATCCTTTATCCCGGAGAAATGCACGGAGCGGCATTCCAGGGCCACAGACAGTTTTACAGTGTTTATCAATACGCTGCGCTTGGAATCCTGATGTCAGACTTTATCTGGTACTTAGGATAGGTTTCATGCTAAAATGAGATTCCCCTGCCCTTCCCCCACTGCACTTGTCTGTCTGAGACCACTTTACCCTGACTTTATCTACAATCACACCACTTTAGGTTCTGGCAGTGGTGCCACTATTGTACCCACTAACAAATAGCCAAATATTAGCGTCTACCTTGTAATAATATTACCATAAAAATATGAATAACATGGTAGATTAGAAAAAGACCACCTGGTCCCGCTAGAAGAAACAGATTTTACTTAATGTTCTTTTTTGTCAGTCTGAAGACTGAAATAACATTTTGACGTTGGTGAAATCTGTTTCTTCTTGATATTGGTGGTTTAAAAACAGGAGAGAAGCTAACAGGGTAAGGTGGGCTGCCCCAGATCACCAGGTGAGCACCATTTGCACATTGTATCAGCATCCACAGAAAGCTAATGGCACAACAAGGAGGTAATGGTTCCCTGTACTAACATTCTCTGACCTAATACAGAATGCTGAGGCCACATTAAAGAGATATTCAAATCTCCAAGAACCCAGCCCAATACGTATTAGGTGTAATAATAATAATATTAGCAAACACCTCCAATTAGAAATGTAGTATAGTTCTTCTGATTCACTATGTCACTTACCCCATGTGCAGGGCATTGCAGTTGCTTATATATCCATGGTTACGGCCACTTATATAGTGACTGTTAGTTGTTAGTGGTCATAATTATGGATATCTGAGCCACTGCAATACACTGCACATAGAGTGACATAGCAAATTAGAAGAACTAAACTACATTTATTTAAGGTATTTGCTAATATTATTATTATTACATCTTCTACATATTGGGATAGGATCTTGAAGATGGGAAGACATCAATATCCCTGCAATAGGTGGTGCAATGACATCGCTGTATCATATCACCTGTGCTTGGTGGGAAACTACAGAAGAGCATTTGGATACCGCGCACATCAGGTAATTCAGTGTAGGTACGTTTATTTTTTTTATGGGGCTCAAAAATGGCATATTTAATACTATTGTTGGGCACTCAATGTATTTGCTTTTTAAAGGGTTTAATAATTTTTAAAGGAGATCACTATGGCCAGTCTCACACGTCCAGATAATTCCAGTACCGGAAAAATCGGTACCGGAATTATCCGTGTCCGTGTGCCGGTGCGTTTCTGTGGCACATCAGTGTGGCACACGTGCGGCACACGTGTGCCGCCCGTGTGCCCACTGGGTACCACACGCACCGTGCTGGGTACCACACGCACCAGCATCTGTTGCTGAAGCCCCATTCATATCTTCACTGCAGCAGCGTTTGCTGTAGAGAAGATATGAATAATTGTGTGTAAAATCAAGATCCAGGTCCCCCCCCCACCCCCTGTGTGCCCCCCGCTGTGATGAAAATACTCACCCAGCTCCCTCGCTGGCTGGCGCTGCTTCCTGTCCTGGCCGCACCTTGTACTGTATGAGCGGTCACGTGCGGCCGCCGATTACAGTCCCATAGGTGTGGAGCCGCATATTCATTACTGTAAATGAGCGGCCACACGTGACCGCTCATACAGTACAAGGTGCAGCACACGGAGACACGGTCCGCAAAAAATCAATGACATCTGCACAGATGCATTGATTTTAATGTGTCTACGTGTGTCAGTGGCTCCGGTACGTGAGGAAACTGTCACCTCACATACCGGAGCCACTGACGTTTGAAACCAGCCTAAGATGGTATTTTCACTTTTTAAATGGGAGCTATGAGAGAATTCTTAGTTTTAGGAAGGTACTAAGGGGCCATTATTACTTTTTCAAAAAGCACTAAGGTGGGCATTATTACATTTTAAGAGGCATATTTACTTTTAAGAGGACATTATGGAGGCATTATTATTTTTAAGAGGACACTTGGGGGACCTAATTACATATGAGTAATTATAGGCAAAGGGGACATTATTATTCTTAGACCACATTCATATACTCAATATGTATAAGCCAAAATCAGGAGAGGAACAATCAGAGGAAATTATAATAGAAACATGTCACCACACTTCTGTATTTATCACCCACTCCTGGTTTTCACTTACAAATACTGATGGAAAATACTGACCAAATACTGAAGGTGTGAATGTGTCCTTGGATAGTAAAAACACTGTCATCTCACGATTTGCCTACTGTAGCCACCATAATTAGGCTGCACTTCTGCAGATGTAAGCCCACCTCATGTATTTTACTCTTCCTATGCTGAACGATCTGTGAGCAGCACGGTGGTTAGCACTGCTGCTTTGCAGCGCTGGTGTCCTGGGTTCAAGTAACACTAAGTACAACATCTACTGTACAAAGCATTTCTATGTTCTCCCCGTGTTTGTGTGGGTTTCCTCCAGGGTCTCCGCTTTCCTCCCACACTTGTGAGCCTCAGTGGGGACAGAGATGAAAATGTCAGTAAAAGTAATGTGGAATATGATGGCGCAATATAAGCAAAGCATAAAATAAATAACTACTAGCGACATATCTGGAAGGCAGATTGGACTTCGCTCACCATGTACTGTACTGGGCAAGAGCCTGTTTGTGCCAGTGTTGACCTACTTCTTTTATTGTTGGCGCTCGATCCATCTGGTCTTTAATTAGGTTTTTTCTCCTTTCTTTATCCTAGAACAGATATAGCTTTACTCTAGGCTTGTGTAAATTCTCTTTTTCACGCCGTTTTGAACACTATTTTCTGACATTGCTTCTAATTTCCTTTTCTGTCTGGGAGAGATGAGCGTATGGAAAATTGTCCGAGTTTCAGACAGAAAACTGAGGCGGTTTTCATCCGTTCGCCAACTTTGTGACCGCTTTTAAGTCTATGAGACATCTGTATGCTATCTGGGTACAATCTTTTTATATTATATACATATACATTAAAAAATGTACAGGAGCAAATAGAGTTTCATGGATTAATAATAAAAATATATCTGTGAAATTCTGATGCTACATGGATGGGATATGGGATCCAATTTTTTTGTGTGCCAATAGAATTGAATTGGCAAGTCTGTTGTGAATTCTGTTGTCAAACTCCCTCCTGTGGTCGTGAATGGTACTTCATCGAGTTCTGTCTATGGGCTCCCTCTGGTGGCTATGAATGAAGCTGCTGCTTCTGAGGTTCCTTACACAGGTGACGTGGGTTATCCTTTGGTTGGCTGCTCTATTTAACTCCTCTCTGATCGTTACTCCATGCCAGCTGTCAATGTTTTTGCATTGGTTCAGTTCGCTCCTGGATCTCTCTGGTGACCTGCCTTCTCCTGCAGAAGCTAAGTTCCTGATAGTCATTATTTGTTCACTGTTTTCTTGTCCAGCTGGTTATCATGATTTAGCCTTGCTAGCTGGAAGCTCTGGGATGCAGAGTGGCCCCTCCGCACCGTGAGTCGGTGCGGAGGTCTTTTTTGCACACTCTGCGTGGTCTTTTATAGGTTTTTGTGCTGATCGCAAAGTTACCTTTCCTATCCTCTGTCTATTTAGTAAGTCTGGCCTCCCTTTGCTGAAACCTGTTTCATCTCTGCGTTTGTGACTTCCATCTTTACTCACAGTCAATATATGTGGGGGGCTTCCTTTACCTTTGGGGAATTTCTCTGAGGCAAGGTAGGCTTTATTTTCTATCTCTAGGGCTAGCTAGATCTTAGGCTGTGACGAGGTGCCTAGGGAGCGTCAGGAATGCTCCACGGCTATTTTTAGTGTGTGTGATAGGATTAGGGCTTGTCAGCAGAGCTCCCACATCCCAGAGCTCGTCCTGTATGAGGTTTAACAATCAGGTCATTCCGGGTGCTCCTAACCACCAGGTCATAACAGTACAGCTGGCCAAAAGTATTAATGCATCTCAATAGAGGGATAAGAGAACTTCTGAGACCATTTTTTTTTCTTTGCACTGTGTTTTGTCTTTCTTTTCCCCTAGACCTTTGGGTGGTTCAGGACACAGGTGTAGATATGGACATTCAAGGTCTGTCCTCTTGTGTGGATCATCTCACTGCAAGGGTGCAAAACATTCAAGATTTTGTGGTTCAGAATCCTATGTTAGAGCCTAGAATTCCAATTCCTGACTTATTTTCTGGGGATAGATCTAGGTTCTTGAATTTCAAAAATAATTGTAAACTGTTTCTAGCTTTGAAACCCCGCTCCTCTGGGGACCCCGTTCAACAGGTAAAAATCATTATTTCTTTGTTGCGTGGTGACCCTCAAGACTGGGCATTTTCCCTTGCGCCAGGAGATCCTGCATTGCGTGATGTTGATGTGTTTTTTCTGGCGCTTGGATTGCTTTATGATGAACCTAATTCAGTGGATCAGGCAGAGAAAATCTTGCTGGCTTTGTGTCAGGGTCAGGATGAAGCGGAGGTGTACTGTCAGAAGTTTAGGTAGTGGTCTGTGCTTACTCAGTGGAATGAATGTGCCCTGGCGGCAATTTTCAGAAAGGGTCTTTCTGAAGCCCTTAAGGATGTCATGGTGGGATTTCCCACGCCTGCTGGTCTGAATGAGTCTATGTCTTTGGCCATTCAGATCGATCGGCGCATGCATGAGCGCAAAGCCGTGCACCATCTGGCGGTATTCTCTGAGCATAGGCCTGAGCCTATGCAGTGTGATAGGACTTTGACCAGAGCTGAACGGCAAGAACACAGACGTCGGAGTGGGCTGTGTTTTTACTGTGGTGAATCCACTCATGCTATCTCCGACTGCCCTAAGCGCACTAAGCGGTTCGCTAGGTCTGCCACCATTGGTACGGTACAGTCTAAATTTCTTTTGTCCGTTACTCTGATTTGCTCTCTGTCGTCCTATTCTGTAATGGCATTTGTGGATTCAGGCGCTGCCCTGAATTTGATGGACTTGGAGTTTGCCAGGCGCTGTGGTTTTTTCTTGGAGCCCTTGCAGTGTCCTATTCCATTGAGAGGAATTGATGCTACGCCTTTGGCCAAGAATAAACCTCAGTACTGGACTCAATTGACCATGTGCATGGCTCCTGCACATCAGGAGGATATTCGCTTTTTGGTGTTGCATAATCTGCAGGATGTGGTCGTTTTGGGGTTGCCATGGCTACAGGTCCATAATCCAATGTTGGATTGGAAATCTATGTCTGTGTCCAGCTGGGGTTGCCAGGGGGTACATGGTGATGTTCCATTGCTGTCAATTTCGCCCTCCACTCCTTCTGAAGTCCCTGAGTTTTTATCAGATTACCGGGATGTATTTGAAGAGCCCAAATCTGGTGCCCTACCTCCTCATAGGGATTGCGACTGTGCTATTAATTTGATTCCTGGTAGTAAGTTTCCTAAGGGTCGTCTGTTTAATTTATCTGTACCAGAGCACGCCGCTATGCGGAGTTATATAAAGGAATCCTTGGAGAAGGGTCATATTCGTCCGTCGTCGTCACCATTGGGAGCAGGGTTCTTTTTTGTGGCCAAGAAGGATGGTTCTTTGAGACCTTGTATTGATTACCGCCTTCTTAATAAGATCACGGTCAAATTTCAGTATCCTTTGCCGCTGCTGTCTGATTTGTTTGCTCAGATTAAGGGGGCTAGTTGGTTCACCAAGATAGATCTTCGTGGTGCGTATAATCTTGTGCGAATTAAACAGGGTGATGAATGGAAAACGGCATTTAATAAGCCCGAGGGCCATTTTGAGTACCTGGTTATGCCATTCGGGCTTTCTAATGCTCCATCCGTGTTTCAGTCCTTTATGCATGACATTTTCCGAGAGTACCTGGATAGATTCATGATTGTATACTTGGATGACATTTTGGTCTTTTCGGATGATTGGGAGTCTCATGTGAAGCAGGTCAGAATGGTGTTCCAGGTCCTTCGTGCGAATTCCTTGTTTGTGAAGGGGTCAAAGTGTCTCTTTGGAGTTCAGAAGGTTTCATTTTTGGGTTTCATTTTTTCCCCTTCTACTATCGAGATGGACCCTGTTAAAGTTCAGGCCATTCACGATTGGACTCAGCCGACATCTGTGAAGAGCTTGCAGAAATTCCTGGGCTTTGCTAATTTTTATCGTCGCTTCATCGTTAATTTTTCCAGTATTGCTAAACCATTGACTGATTTGACCAAGAAAGGTGCTGATGTGGTCAATTGGTCCTCTGCGGCTGTAGAGGCTTTTCAGGAATTGAAGCGTCGTTTTGCTTCTGCCCCTGTGTTGTGCCAGCCAGATGTTTCGCTCCCTTTTCAGGTTGAGGTTGATGCTTCTGAAATTGGAGCAGGGGCTGTTTTGTCGCAAAGAAGTTCTGATGGCTCGGTGATGAAACCCTGTGCCTTCTTTTCTAGAAAATTCTCGCCTGCTGAGCGCAATTATGATGTGGGCAATCGGGAGTTGTTGGCCATGAAGTGGGCATTCGAGGAGTGGCGACATTGGCTTGAAGGAGCTAAACATCGCGTGGTGGTCTTGACGGATCACAAGAATTTGACTTATCTCGAGTCTGCCAAATGGTTGAATCCTAGACAGGCTCGATGGTCGCTCTTTTTCTCCCGTTTTGATTTTGTGGTTTCATACCTTCCGGGATCTAAGAATGTGAAGGCTGACGCCCTGTCAAGGAGTTTTGTGCCTGACTCTCCGGGTGTTCCGGAGCCGGCGGGTATTCTTAAAGAGGGGGTAATTTTGTCTGCCATCTCCCCTGATTTGCGGTGGGTGCTGCAGAAGTTTCAGGCTGATAGACCTGACCGTTGTCCTACGGAGAAACTGTTTGTCCCTGATAGATGGACTAGTAGAGTTATCTCTGAGGTTCATTGTTCGGTGTTGGCTGATCATCCTGGAATCTTTGGTACCAGAGATTTGGTGGCTAGATCCTTTTGGTGGCCTTCTTTGTCACGGGATGTGCGTTCTTTTGTGCAGTCCTGTGGGACTTGTGCTCGGGCTAAGCCCTGCTGTTCTCGTGCCTGTGGGTTGCTTTTGCCCTTGCCGATCCCGAAGAGGCCCTGGACGCATATTTCCATGGATTTTATTTCTGATCTCCCTGTTTCTCAAAAGATGTCGGTCATTTGGGTGGTTTGTGATCGCTTCTCTAAGATGGTCCATTTGGTACCCATATCTAAATTGCCTTCCTCCTCTGATTTGGTGCCATTGTTTTTCCAGCATGTGGTTCGTTTGCATGGCATTCCAGAGAACATCGTCTCGGACAGAGGTTCCCAGTTTGTTTTGAGGTTTTAACTGTAGAAAGAATTGAAAGCTAGCACTCAATCAACTAAAGTTCACGGTGCCAGTGAACGGGATACTCGATCCCACAAGTCATAAAGTCAAAGTAATCACTGCACTCGTATATTATCAAATTGCAAAAAGTTTATTAAATTTGAATTCGTGAAAAAGAGGTACTTGGCGAATTGACGTTTCGGCCAACCCTTGGCCTTGTTCACAAAATCGCTGTAACAAGCAAAGGACAGGACAATATTATAAACAGACAAATATCTACAAATATACAAGAATACATGTCAAAAGAGTTTAGCTGCCATGGTCAGACATACTCAAGAAGAAAAGACTATCTACTGCATCCTGAAGATAACATAGCGGAGAGAAGTTCAAAGGACAAGGTCATGTTGAATGCTAGAAATGGACATGGAAAGAAGACATACCCCGTTATAACTCTGTTGTTTGTACAGAAAGGACCCTATTTGACCGGTGAGTCAGGTAAAGGAATAAAGTTGCATAACCTGGAAAAAGTAATACAGCGTGAGGTTGTAATTTTGAGACTGAATATCTACACGCACCCGTACATATACACACCCCCCCATCTATATATACCCCATATAAGTGATCTAGACCGTACTCCTAGGATTATATAACCACGCCCTTCGGGGTGGATTGTAGGGTAGAGGGTAATCCAGATCTACTGGAATGGAAGCACCACATCCATGACGTCAGATGAATCGACTGGTGATCCCCATATATGTGTCCCATTATGTGAGCATATGTCTCTATTGTCACAAAAGTGAAAGCATGCCATAGACGTACTAACCATACTGAAATCATAAAGAACGCTTGCCAGTGCACTGTAGCCGCAATTCCGGCTGGAAAGACACCTATAGCTGAAATACATGTTGACATATATGTGAGGATCAGGGGGGAAATATATAGACTAGCCAGACTGTAAAAATATATACATAGTCAATGGAATACCTGCCCTGTGTGTAATGTCAGAGATACAGCTTGGGCTGTGTTCTTCCTGCGTTAACTGGAAAGCCCCAGAGGGAATGAGACCATATAATGCTGTGGGCAAAAAAGTAATATGGCTAAGACTCATAGGGGAAATGGACAATGCATACATATTAACTGGATCATAAGGGTACCTGTATCGCTTATGCATTCAGAGGCATAGATGTATTCAGGGGTATAGTAGCGGAAGTGGACTCCCTGTATGGTGTGGCATATTAAAGGCAGAGCTGGGGATGATATCCCTGTAAAAGGAGGAAGGTACAGGCTAAGCGATAGCTATCGTGGGTGGTGATACACTTATCTTTATGTTGTGCCGGAGTCTCACGTCTCTGTATCCCTTGACAGCAGGGGGCAAGCGTTGGTGGCGTAGTGGAGGAAGCCGACACAATCCTGTGTCACGGCGGTGGATCAGCTTAATGTGGGCCATGGCGTCTGGAGTATAAGAAGATCCCCGGCCGGTCATGTGACCGGAAGTGCAGGGGAACGCTGGCGCCTGCGCACAAGTGTATCCCTGGTACTAGTGTGCCAAAGTCCCCGCGCCTGCGCACTAGGAGTCGCCCTGAGCGCCAATGTGATGACACCTAAGTCTGGCGCTTGCGTCCTAACTAGCATATTGATACGTTGTTAGCGCCTGCGATCTGTGTTCGGGCTCCAAAGGAGCCTTATAATATGTAATCATGCCCGGGTCATACCAGAAGGGGGAGGGGGGAAAAAGGGGGAAAGGCCTGGCTGTCTGCAGGCATGCTGTATGTGTACAATGATACAGGCACTGAACCTAGATGTAGACTGTCTATGGGGTGACATACAAGACAGATCACAGTAAATAAAACAAATCACACCATATCACAAGAACATATTAAATGGTAGGAGTCCAAACTAAATATAAAATAAAGAAAGAAAATGAAAAGAAAAGGAATACTGAAATGAAACTAAGGCAAATGAACAGAAAACGGATAAATAATAAAAAGAATGAAATGAATGTAAAAAAACCGAATGAAAAAAATGAATAAAAAATAGGAATAAAGAAAATGAAAAAATGTATGAATGAACAAAAATGAATGAAACAAAAGAATGACAAAATAATGAATAAAATATAATAATATAAATGAAAAAATGAAAAATAAAATGTAAAAAATAAAAAATAAAAAATAAACCGGAACAAAAGGGGGAAAGGCTAAAAAATGAAACTTATAAAAAAGACTAGTGGGGTATGCGTCTTACCAAGTCGAGCGCGTATCTCACAGAGGTTGTTAGTGCAAGTGGTCACTGGTTCTATATAGGAAATAAAATTAAGTTAGCCAGTCTATCTCACGGTTCAAGCCACGCGGATGCAGTGTATCAAGCGTATATATCCAGAAGGTCTCTCGCTGTTTCAAAAGTTTCACATGATCACCTCCTCTCCTGGGGCGGGAGACCTTTTCTATAATCTGGAACCTTAGTTGTGCTACATTGTGGTTGGCTTCTTTAAAGTGTAGGGGGAGAGGAAGCCATAGCTTCCCACAACGAATTGTGGACTTATGGTTAGATATCCGATCTCTAACCGCTTGAGTTGTCTCCCCTACATATAATAGCCCACACGGGCATTTTATAATGTAGACAACGAAATTTGTTTCACAAGTGTAGTAGTCCTTGATTTTGTATGACTTGCCTGTTCGTGGGTGCACTATTTCGCTTCCCTTAATCACGTTCGAGCAGCTCATACAGCCCAAACATGGAAAGGTCCCTGTTCGTTTGTGCCCTGAGAGTGTTCTAGTAGCTAATGTTTTCTGCGTGCCTAAATCCGCTTTGACGACCCTATCTCTTATGCTCCTGGGCCTTCTGGTACACATCAGTGGGGGTTCCTTGAATATGGGAATAGTTGGGTATGCCCTGTTCAAAAGTGGCCAATGTGCCCGAATTAAGTTATGTATTCTCCGCATTGTCGGATGATGACTATGAACAAATGGGAGTCTAGGGTTCTTTTGGGGTTTTATTGCTCCGATCTCTGTTTCATCAAGAACCTTGATGGACTCAGTATTAAGGAGGTCAGCGGGATAGTTACGGGCCCTAAATTTTTCCGACATTTCTTGTACCCTGGTTGCTTTCCCCAGCTCTGCCTTTAATATACCACACCATACAGGGAGTCCACTTCCGCTACTATACCCCTGAATACATCTATGCCTCTGAATGCATAAGCGATACAGGTACCCTTATGATCCAGTGAATATGTATGCATTGTCCATTTCCCCTATGAGTCTTAGCCATATTACTTTTTTGCCCACAGCCTTATATGGTCTCATTCCCTCTGGGGCTTTCCAGTTAATGCAGGAAGAACACAGCCCAAGCTGTATCTCTGACATTACACACAGGGCAGGTATTCCATTGACTATGTATATATTTTTACAGTCTGGCTAGTCTATATATTTCCCCCCTGATCCTGACATATATGTCAACATGTATTTCAGCTATAGGTGTCTTTCCAGCCGGAATTGCGGCTACAGTGCACTGGCAAGCGTTCTTTATGATTTCAGTATGGTTAGTACGTCTATGGCATGCTTTCACTTTTGTGACAATAGAGACATATGCTCACATAATGGGACACATATATGGGGATCACCAGTCGATTCATCTGACGTCATGGATGTGGTGCTTCCATTCCAGTAGATCTGGATTACCCTCTACCCTACAATCCACCCCGAAGGGCGTGGTTATATAATCCTAGGAGTACGGTCTAGATCACTTATATGGGGTATATATAGATGGGGGGGGTGTGTATATGTACGGGTGCGTGTAGATATTCAGTCTCAAAATTACAACCTCACGCTGTATTACTTTTTCCAGGTTATGCAACTTTATTCCTTTACCTGACTCACCGGTCAAATAGGGTCCTTTCTGTACAAACAACAGAGTTATAATGGGGTATGTCTTCTTTCCATGTCCATTTCTAGCATTCAACATGACCTTGTCCTTTGAACTTCTCTCCGCTATGTTATCTTCAGGATGCAGTAGATAGTCTTTTCTTCTTGAGTATGTCTGACCATGGCAGCTAAACTCTTTTGACATGTATTCTTTTATGTAATGTAAATATGTATATTTGTAGATATTTGTCTGTTTATAATATTGTCCTGTCCTTTGCTTGTTACAGCGATTTTGTGAACAAGGCCAAGGGTTGGCCAAAACGTCAATTCGCCAAGTACCTCTTTTTCACGAATTCAAATTTAATAAACTTTTTGCAATTTGATAATATACGAGTGCAGTGATTACTTTGACTTTATGACTTGTGGGATCGAGTATCCCGTTCACTGGCACCATGAACTTTAGTTGATTGAGTGCTAGCTTTCAATTCTTTCTACAGTTATTAGCTTCGTAAGTTATAAGCACCAATCGAATCAGTAACTGGCTTAGTGATAGAAAGCAGAGGGTGGTGATAAATGGTATAGTCTCTAACTGGGTCGCTGTGACCAGTGGGGTACCGCAGGGGTCAGTATTGGGACCTGTTCTCTTCAACATATTCATTAATGATCTGGTAGAAGGTTTACACAGTAAAATATCGATATTTGCAGATGATACAAAACTATGTAAAGCAGTTAATACAAGAGAAGATAGTATTCTGCTACAGATGGATCTGGATAAGTTGGAAACTTGGGCTGAAAGGTGGCAGATGAGGTTTAACAATGATAAATGTAAGGTTATACACATGGGAAGAGGGAATCAATATCACCATTACACACTGAACGGGAAACCACTGGGTAAATCTGACAGGGAGAAGGACTTGGGGATCCTAGTTAATGATAAACTTACCTGGAGCAGCCAGTGCCAGGCAGCAGCTGCCAAGGCAAACAGGATCATGGGGTGCATTAAAAGAGGTCTGGATACACATGATGAGAGCATTATACTGCCTCTGTACAAATCCCTAGTTAGACCGCACATGGAGTACTGTGTCCAGTTTTGGGCACCGGTGCTCAGGAAGGATATAATGGAACTAGAGAGAGTACAAAGGAGGGCAACAAAATTAATAAAGGGGATGGGAGAACTACAATACCCAGATAGATTAGCGAAATTAGGATTATTTAGTCTAGAAAAAAGACGACTGAGGGGCGATCTAATAACCATGTATAAGTATATAAGGGGACAATACAAATATCTCGCTGGGGATCTGTTTATACCAAGGAAGGTGACGGGCACAAGGGGGCATTCTTTGCGTCTGGAGGAGAGAAGGTTTTTCCACCAACATAGAAGAGGATTCTTTACTGTTAGGGCAGTGAGAATCTGGAATTGCTTGCCTGAGGAGGTGGTGATGGCGAACTCAGTCGAGGGGTTCAAGAGAGGCCTGGATGTCTTCCTGGAGCAGAACAATATTGTATCATACAATTATTAGGTTCTGTAGAAGGACGTAGATCTGGGTATTTATTATGATGGAATATAGGCTGAACTGGATGGACTAATGTCTTTTTTCGGCCTTACTAACTATGTTACTATGTTACTATGTTACTATGAATCCATGTCAGCCGAGAAATACGTCTATGATGAAACCACAGGCTCCACCATCTTGTCCAAGATAAAGACTAGAACTGACTTTCTTCATCTACCAAGCAAGGATGTAAAATTGAGAGATTGGGAGAAGGAGAGGAAGAAGCTCATCAGCTACGATCTGCATTGTGCAACTTTGGGAGAGTACCATCGACAGGCCAGAATACCTCGAGGTTTACGCTGCAACTTACGTCCAACACTATTCTCGGACAATGCGAAGTACTGTGCAACATTTCAAAAAATTCTGAACAAGTGCTCTTTTGACATAATACTATTGACTATTGAACACCTGCAAGAAGCTATAAAAAATACCGAAGAAAAAATAGAGAGTATCGAGACTCAATTGACAGCTACTCTGAATACTACTGAACTTTCTACGCTCAAAAGTAAAATAGATTCAAGCCTTGCTACTTACCAACGGTCCCTTGAAGAAAGGAAACGGACTAAATTCCAAAGGGACACTGAGGACTATTTATCTAACAAAGTGTACCGATGGGAGGATTCAGCCCCCCGCCGAACAAGACCAAGATATCGACGCACACCAGGAGGGAATTACCCCTCAGGGGGCTCCTCGCCGGCCGGGGGCTCGTCTGCAGGATCCGGCAGCGAGACTGGTGGAGCAACAGGACCGCGTTTTTTAGGACAAGCCGCGCGCCCACAAGGAGGGGAAGGAAGAAGAAACGTGGACCGCCACATGACATTGCGATCACAGGTAGGAGTCCAAACTCTGTAGTAAACATCTCTGACTACACTCTTTCTCCTCTAGAGCTTAAAGTCTTGAACATGGGCCTATCTTTTTGCCCTACTCCCAAATGGGACTCGTTCCAACTAGAAAGAGATCTCCAACGCTTTTATAGGAACATTAGGTTAAAGGTACACTTTGAAGAACCTCCCATTTCAGCAGTCAATAGATTAGGCACAACATCTAGTCAGAGAGAAGAGGCTAAAATCACCCTAGGATCACTAGGTCTGAGAAACCCGAGTACTTTTGTCCCGCCCAAGTCCAACCACACGGTAGAAACTTTCATCAATCTCCTTGATAGAGACATTAAGGGGACTATACATGAACAGCGCCTTGGTCTCCTCCCAGTCCGCCATAACCTCAACCCTCTAGAGAAACAAGCATTAGACACGTTGAGTGAGAATAGGAACATCGTAATCAAACCAGCAGATAAGGGGGGAGCCATCGTTATCATGAACAAACATCATTACGTTACCGAGGTGAGGAGACAATTATCTGATACCGGTACCTACAGAAAACTTCAAGGGGACCCCACATATTCCATACAGCGGAAAATCAATACTGTGATAGACAAATACATGAGTTTAGGAACCATAGACAGCAAAACTAAAACCTTCCTCATTAACCATCATCCAGTTACTCCAGTATTGTATATTCTCCCTAAAATACACAAAAATGTCCAGAATCCCCCCGGTCGTCCCATTGTAGCCTCGACTGACTCGGTACTCAACCCCCTCTCAAAATTTTTGGAGAAAATACTCACACCCTACACACGGGTGACCAAGTCATTCATATTGGATACCAGTGACTTTTTAACTAAAATCCGAAACATTTCAAGCGTTCCTCCTGACAGTCTACTATGCACATTAGACGTCAACAGTCTGTATACCTCCATCGTTCACGACAGGGGGATTGCAGCTGTTTCACTTACGTTACAAGAAGCAGGAATTGACAACAATACACATGACCTATGTATAGATCTCTTGAATCTGGTGCTTAGAGAAAACTTCTTCCTCTTCGAGGATGACTTCTTTGTGCAGACATGTGGCACTGCCATGGGGTCCAATGTGGCCTCGGCATACGCTAATCTGTACATGGATCATTTCGAGAGAGAGCATGTATATGCCAACCCCATTTTTCAACAGCATGCACGAATTTGGTATAGATATATCCATGATATATTTTGCATATGGCAGGGGAACCACACCAGTCTTCAGGAATTCTATAATGACATCAATACCACCAGACCAGAACTCACCTTCACACTTGTACACCACCACAGTGAAGTCACCTTCCTGGACACTAAAGTCCTCAAAGACTCCGTGGGTATTTTGAGCACAGACATATATTCTAAACCAACTGATTGTAACAGCCTTCTGCTCTACAACAGCTGTCACCCTAAGTCTACCAAAGACAGCCTTCCAAGATCCCAGTTCAAGAGAGTCTCTAGGATTGTTTCTGACCCAGAAGTGAAAGCAACCAGGGTACAAGAAATGTCGGAAAAATTTAGGGCCCGTAACTATCCCGCTGACCTCCTTAATACTGAGTCCATCAAGGTTCTTGATGAAACAGAGATCGGAGCAATAAAACCCCAAAAGAACCCTAGACTCCTATTTGTTCATAGTCATCATCCGACAATGCGGAGAATACATAACTTAATTCGGGCACATTGGCCACTTTTGAACAGGGCATACCCAACTATTCCCATATTCAAGGAACCCCCACTGATGTGTACCAAAAGGCCCAAGAACATAAGAGATAGGGTCGTCAAAGCGGATTTAGGCACGCAGAAAACATTAGCTACTAGAACACTCTCAGGGCACAAACGAACAGGGACCTTTCCATGTTTGGGCTGTATGAGCTGCTCGAACGTGATTAAGGGAAGCGAAATAGTGCACCCACGAACAGGCAAGTCATACAAAATCAAGGACTACTACACTTGTGAAACAAATTTCGTTGTCTACATTATAAAATGCCCGTGTGGGCTATTATATGTAGGGGAGACAACTCAAGCGGTTAGAGATCGGATATCTAACCATAAGTCCACAATTCGTTGTGGGAAGCTATGGCTTCCTCTCCCCCTACACTTTAAAGAAGCCAACCACAATGTAGCACAACTAAGGTTCCAGATTATAGAAAAGGTCTCCCGCCCCAGGAGAGGAGGTGATCATGTGAAACGTTTGAAACAGCGAGAGACCTTCTGGATATATACGCTTGATACACTGCATCCGCGTGGCTTGAACCGCGAGATAGACTGGCTAACTTAATTTTATTTCCTATATAGAACCAGTGACCACTTGCACTAACAACCTCTGTGAGATACGCGCTCAACTTGTTAAGACGCATACCCCACTAGTCTTTTTCATGAGTTTCATTTTTTAGCCTTTCCCCCTTTTGTTCCGGTTTATTTTTTATTTTTTATTTTTTACATTTTATTTTTCATTTTTTCATTTATATTATTATATTTTTTTCATTATTTTGTCATTCTTTTGTTTCATTCATTTTTGGTCATTCATACATTTTTTCATTTTCTTTATTCCCATTTTTTATTCATTTTTTTCATTCGGTTTTTTTACATTCATTTCATTCTTTTTATTATTTATCCGTTTTCTGTTCATTTGCCTTAGTTTCATTTCAGTATTCCTTTTCTTTTCATTTTCTTTCTTTATTTTATATTTAGTTTGGACTCCTACCATTTAATATGTTCTTGTGATATGGTGTGATTTGTTTTATTTACTGTGATCTGTCTTGTATGTCACCCCATAGACAGTCTACATCTAGGTTCAGTGCCTGTATCATTGTACACATACAGCATGCCTGCAGACAGCCAGGCCTTTCCCCCTTTTTCCCCCCTCCCCCTTCTGGTATGACCCGGGCATGATTACATATTATAAGGCTCCTTTGGAGCCCGAACACAGAGCGCAGGCGCTAACAACGTATCAATATGCTAGTTAGGACGCAAGCGCCAGACTTAAGTGTCATCACATTGGCGCTCAGGGCGACTCCTAGTGCGCAGGCGCGGGGACTTTGGCACACTAGTACCAGGGATACACTTGTGCGCAGGCGCCAGCGTTCCCCTGCACTTCCGGTCACATGACCGGCCGGGGATCTTCTTATACACCAGACGCCATGGCCCACATTAAGCTGATCCACCGCCGTGACACAGGATTGTGTCGGCTTCCTCCACTACGCCACCAACGCTTGCCCCCTGCTGTCAAGGGATACAGAGACGTGAGACTCCGGCACAACATAAAGATAAGTGTATCACCACCCACGATAGCTATCGCTTAGCCTGTACCTTCCTCCTTTTACAGGGATATCATCCCCAGCTCTGCCTTTAATATACCACACCATACAGGGAGTCCACTTCCGCTACTATACCCCTGAATACATCTATGCCTCTGAATGCATAAGCGATACAGGTACCCTTATGATCCAGTGAATATGTATGCATTGTCCATTTCCCCTATGAGTCTTAGCCATATTACTTTTTTGCCCACAGCATTATATGGTCTCATTCCCTCTGGGGCTTTCCAGTTAACGCAGGAAGAACACAGCCCAAGCTGTATCTCTGACATTACACACAGGGCAGGTATTCCATTGACTATGTATATATTTTTACAGTCTGGCTAGTCTATATATTCCCAGAGAAAAAACCAACAAAAATATATTCTAGAACCCTTTCAAGCTCAAAAAAACCAAAAAAAACAGGATTCATAAAAAATAACCTTTATTAATATATACTACTAAAACACTCTAATCATTAAAACACAATAACAGAAATGTGCCTATATGGTCCTAGAGCGACACTATGCTTTGTCCTACCTGGCAGCGGGGGTTGGTACCCTAAATTACGCTTGGCGCCCCCACTCCACGGCGGCTCGCCCTCAGAATCCCTAGAGATCCCTACGATACAGGAAACCTGGAGCAACCTAATAAATGCCTAACGGACAAACCCTACCTGACAGTGGAGGTTGGCACCCTACTTTGAAACGGTTGGCGCCCCCACTCAGCGTCGACTTACCCTAGGATCCCTCAAAAAATCCCTACAATGGAGATAAAGATCAGAAAAATGTCCCAATACACCCTGATAACCACAAAAATAAATAAAAAATGTGAAACAAAAACATAAAGAAAATAACCTAACCAGATAATGTAGTGTAATAGAGAGATCAGTATATCACAGATTGGGCTTCAGTCTACAAAATCGGATATGCCCAGCTAGCAAAAGGTATATCAGGATGCAGTAAATAAATCTCACATCATCAAAAAAATAAAAAAGATGATAACATATCCAATAGGGGGACACATTTATATCATAAAGTCAAACAGTATATGATTATGTTAGCGAGACACAATCGTCTCTAGCCGAACAGGCAATATACAAATGTTTAAAGAATTTGCCCAAAAAGCCCCCTCATATGGACAAAAAAAGGCTATTATATCAATCTCCGATAATGCAAGTACCCACGGCAATAATAAAGTGCGAAGTGCCAAATTTGAAAAAGGGGCAAAGGACCGATAATTATAACAGTGTTATCGTCACAAGAAGCCCCGTAATGACTCAGACTTATCCCTTAATAATAAAGGGTGCAGAAACAATAGTCACAGCAGCATAGTAATTCAATGATTGGCACAGTAAGATTAAAGATACTCATCTGTGAGCTGCGGCACGAGAACCCGAAATCCAAGCTTGGATTACTCGTGCTGCTGACCCCTGATGAACCCCCTTGCAACAATGGGGGGGGAAACGCGTCGGGCATTGTTTTGGGGATAAGATTTTGATCGAGTGCTGCTTTTGTCATCTCTGTATCATCATCTCCTATGGCATCACCCGGATTTCGGGTTCTCGTGCCGCAGCTCACAGATGAGTATATTTAATCTTACTGTGCCAATCATTGAATTACTATGCTGCTGTGACTATTGTTTCTGCACCCTTTATTATTAAGGGATAAGTCTGAGTCATTACGGGGCTTCTTGTGACGATAACACTGTTATAATTATCGGTCCTTTGCCCCTTTTTCAAATTTGGCACTTCGCACTTTATTATTGCCGTGGGTACTTGCATTATCGGAGATTGATATAATAGCCTTTTTTTGTCCATATGAGGGGGCTTTTTGGGCAAATTCTTTAAACATTTGTATATTGCCTGTTCGGCTAGAGACGATTGTGTCTCGCTAACATAATCATATACTGATTGACTTTATGATATAAATGTGTCCCCCTATTGGATATGTTATCATCTTTTTTATTTTTTTGATGATGTGAGATTTATTTACTGCATCCTGATATACCTTTTGCTAGCTGGGCATATCCGATTTTGTAGACTGAAGCCCAATCTGTGATATACTGATCTCTCTATTACACTACATTATCTGGTTAGGTTATTTTCTTTATGTTTTTGTTTCACATTTTTTATTTATTTTTGTGGTTATCAGGGTGTATTGGGACATTTTTCTGATCTTTATCTCCATTGTAGGGATTTTTTGAGGGATCCTAGGGTAAGTCGACGCTGAGTGGGGGCGCCAACCGTTTCAAAGTAGGGTGCCAACCTCCACTGTCAGGTAGGGTTTGTCCGTTAGGCATTTATTAGGTTGCTCCAGGTTTCCTGTATCGTAGGGATCTCTAGGGATTCTGAGGGCGAGCCGCCGTGGAGTGGGGGCGCCAAGCGTAATTTAGGGTGCCAACCCCCGCTGCCAGGTAGGACAAAGCATAGTGTCGCTCTAGGACCATATAGGCACATTTCTGTTATTGTGTTTTAATGATTAGAGTGTTTTAGTAGTATATATTAATAAAGGTTATTTTTTATGAATCCTGTTTTTTTTGGTTTTTTTTAGTCTATATATTCCCCCCTGATCCTCACATATATGTCAACATGTATTTCAGCTATAGGTGTCTTTCCAGCCGGAATTGCGGCTACAGTGCACTGGCAAGCGTTCTTTATGATTTCAGTATGGTTAGTACGTCTATGGCATGCTTTCACTTTTGTGACAATAGAGACATACAGTATGTGTTATGTTTGCTAATGACAGGTGTTATGAAGGCAATCCAGAAACACAGTGTGCTTAGCGATCAGAGCGCACACAGTGATCTGACAAATACCCAAAAATACAAGAACGAGCTCTGAGACGTGGAAACTCTGTAGACTGCACACCTGATCCTATCCTAAACACAACTAAAAGCGGCTGTGGATTGCGCCTAACAACTACCTAGGCAACTCGGCACAGCCTAAGAAACTAGCTAGCCTGAAGATAGAAAAATAGGCCTGACTTGCCCCAGAGAAATTCCCCAAAGGAAAAGGCAGCCCCCCACATATAATGACTGTGAGTAAGATGAAAAGACAATACGTAGGGATGAGATAGATTCAGCAAAGTGGGGCCCGATATTCTAGGACAGAGCGAGGACAGTAAAGCGAACTTTGCAGTCTACAAAAAACCCTAAAGCAAAACCACGCAAAGGGGGCAAAAAAAACCCACCGTGCCGAACTAACGGCACGGCGGTACACCCTTTGCGTCTCAGAGCTTCCAGCAAAACAAAAGACAAGCTGGACAGAAAAAAGGCAACAAAAAAGCAAAAAGCACTTAGCTATACAGAGCAGCAGGTCACAGGAACAATCAGGAGAAGCTCAGATCCAACACTGAAACATTGACAAGGAGCAAGGATAGCAGCATCAGGCGGAGTTAAGTAATGAAGCAGTTAACGAGCTCACCAGAACACCTGAGGGAGGAAGCTCAGAAGCTGCAGTACCACTTGTGACCACAGGAGTGAATTCAGCCACAGAATTCACAACAGTACCCCCCCTTGAGGAGGGGTCACCGAACCCTCACCAGAGCCCCCAGGCCGACCAGGATGAGCCGCATGAAAGGCACGAACAAGATCGGAAGCATGAACATCAGAGGCAAAAACCCAGGAATTATCTTCCTGAGCATAACCCTTCCATTTAACCAGATACTGGAGTTTCCGTCTAGAAACACGAGAATCCAAAATCTTCTCCACAATATACTCCAATTCCCCCTCCACCAAAACCGGGGCAGGAGGCTCAACAGATGGAACCATAGGTGCCACGTATCTCCGCAACAACGACCTATGGAATACATTATGTATGGAAAAGGAGTCTGGGAGGGTCAAACGAAAAGACACAGGATTGAGAACCTCAGAAATCCTATACGGACCAATAAAACGAGGTTTAAATTTAGGAGAGGAAACCTTCATAGGAATATGACGAGAAGATAACCAAACCAGATCCCCAACACGAAGTCGGGGACCCACACGGCGTCTGCGATTAGCGAAAAGTTGAGCTTTCTCCTGGGACAAGATCAAATTGTCCACTACCTGAGTCCAGATCTGCTGCAACCTATCCACCACAGAATCCACACCAGGACAGTCCGAAGACTCAACCTGTCCTGAAGAGAAACGAGGATGGAACCCAGAATTGCAAAAAAATGGAGAAACCAAGGTAGCCGAGCTGGCCCGATTATTAAGGGCGAACTCAGCCAACGGCAAAAAGGACACCCAATCATCCTGGTCTGCAGAAACAAAACATCTCAGATATGTTTCCAAGGTCTGATTGGTTCGTTCGGTCTGGCCATTAGTCTGAGGATGGAAAGCCGAGGAAAAGGATAGGTCAATGCCCATCCTACCACAAAAGGCTCGCCAAAACCTTGAAACAAACTGGGAACCTCTGTCAGAAACAATATTCTCAGGAATGCCATGCAACCGAACCACATGCTGAAAGAACAAAGGTACCAAATCAGAGGAGGAAGGCAATTTAGCCAAGGGCACCAGATGGACCATTTTAGAAAAGCGATCACAGACCACCCAAATGACTGACATCTTTTGAGAAACGGGAAGGTCAGAAATGAAATCCATCGAAATATGTGTCCAAGGCCTCTTTGGGACCGGCAAGGGCAAAAGCAACCCACTGGCACGAGAACAGCAGGGCTTAGCCCTAGCACAAATCCCACAGGACTGCACAAAAGTACGTACATCCCGTGACAGAGATGGCCACCAGAAGGATCTAGCCACTAACTCTCTGGTACCAAAGATTCCAGGATGACCAGCCAACACCGAACAATGAAGTTCAGAGATAAGTTTATTAGTCCACCTATCAGGGACGAACAGTTTCTCTGCTGGACAACGATCAGGTTTATTCGCCTGAAATTTTTGCAGCACCCGTCGCAAATCAGGGGAGATGGCAGACACAATGACTCCTTCCTTGAGGATACCCGCTGGCTCAGATAAACCCGGAGAGTCGGGCACAAAACTCCTAGACAGAGCATCCGCCTTCACATTTTTAGAGCCCGGAAGGTACGAAATCACAAAGTCGAAGCGGGCAAAAAATAACGACCAACGGGCCTGTCTAGGATTCAAGCGCTTGGCAGACTCGAGATAAGTCAAGTTCTTATGATCAGTCAATACCACCACGCGATGCTTAGCTCCTTCAAGCCAATGACGCCACTCCTCGAATGCCCACTTCATGGCCAGCAACTCTCGATTGCCCACATCATAATTACGCTCAGCGGGCAAAAACTTCCTGGAAAAGAAAGCACATGGTTTCATCACTGAGCAATCAGAACCTCTCTGTGACAAAACCGCCCCTGCTCCAATCTCAGAAGCATCAACCTCGACCTGGAACGGAAGAGAAACATCTGGCTGACACAACACAGGGGCAGAACAAAAACGACGCTTCAACTCCTGAAAAGCTTCCACAGCAGCAGAAGACCAATTAACCAAATCAGCACCCTTCTTGGTCAAATCGGTCAATGGTTTGGCAATGCTAGAAAAATTACAGATGAAGCGACGATAAAAATTAGCAAAGCCCAGGAACTTTTGCAGACTTTTCAGAGATGTCGGCTGAATCCAATCCTGGATGGCTTGGACCTTAACTGGATCCATCTCGATAGTAGAAGGGGTAAAGATGAACCCCAAAAATGAAACTTTCTGCACACCGAAGAGACACTTTGATCCCTTCACAAACAAAGAGTTAGCACGCAGGACCTGAAAAACCATTCTGACCTGCTTCACATGAGACTCCCAATCATCTGAGAAGATCAAAATGTCATCCAAGTAAACAATCAGGAATTTATCCAGATACTCACGGAAGATGTCATGCATAAAAGACTGAAACACAGATGGAGCATTGGCAAGTCCGAACGGCATCACTAGATACTCAAAATGACCCTCGGGCGTATTGAATGCAGTTTTCCATTCATCTCCTTGCCTGATTCTCACCAGATTATACGCACCACGAAGATCTATCTTAGTGAACCAACTAGCCCCCTTAATCCGAGCAAACAAGTCAGATAACAATGGCAAGGGATACTGAAATTTAACAGTGATTTTATTAAGAAGGCGGTAATCAATACACGGTCTCAGCGAACCATCCTTCTTGGCTACAAAGAAGAACCCTGCTCCCAGTGGTGATGACGATGGGTGAATATGTCCCTTCTCCAGGGATTCCTTCACATAACTGCGCATAGCGGCGTGTTCGGGCACGGATAAATTAAATAATCGACCTTTAGGGAATTTACTACCAGGAATCAAATTGATAGCACAATCACAATCCCTATGCGGAGGTAGAGCATCGGACTTGGGCTCTTCAAATACATCCTGATAATCAGACAAGAACTCTGGGACCTCAGAAGGGGTGGATGACGAAATCGACAAAAATGGAACATCACCATGTACCCCCTGACAACCCCAGCTGGATACCGACATGGAATTCCAATCCAATACTGGATTATGGGTTTGTAGCCATGGCAACCCCAACACGACCACATCATGCAGATTATGCAACACCAGAAAGCGAATAACTTCCTGATGTGCAGGAGCCATGCACATGGTCAGCTGGGCCCAGTATTGAGGTTTATTCTTGGCCAAAGGTGTAGCATCAATTCCTCTCAATGGAATAGGACACCGCAAAGGCTCCAAGAAAAACCCACAACGTTTAGCATAATCCAAATCCATCAGATTCAGGGCAGCGCCCGAATCCACAAACGCCATGACAGAAAACGACGACAAAGAGCATATCAAGGTAATGGACAGAAGGAATTTGGACTGTACAGTACCAATGACGGCAGACCTAGCGGACCGCCTAGTGCGCTTAGGACAATCAGAAATAGCATGAGTGGAATCACCACAGTAGAAACACAGACCATTCAGACGTCTGTATTCCTGCCGTTCAACTCTAGTCATAGTCCTATCGCACTGCATAGGCTCAGGTTTAACCTCAGGCAGTACCGCCAAATGGTGCACAGATTTACGCTCGCGCAAGCGTCGACCGATCTGAATGGCCAAAGACAAAGACTCATTCAAACCAGCAGGCATAGGAAATCCCACCATGACATCCTTAAGAGCCTCAGAGAGACCCTTTCTGAACAAAGCTGCCAGCGCAGATTCATTCCACTGAGTGAGTACTGACCATTTCCTAAATTTCTGACAATATACTTCTATATCATCCTGACCCTGGCACAAAGCCAGCAAATTTTTCTCAACCTGATCCACTGAATTAGGCTCATCGTACAGCAATCCGAGCGCCAGGAAAAACGCATCGACACTACTCAATGCAGGGTCTCCTGGCGCAAGAGAAAATGCCCAGTCTTGAGGGTCGCCGCGCAAAAAAGAAATAATAATCAAAACCTGTTGAATAGGATTACCAGAAGAATGAGGTTTCAAGGCCAGAAATAGCTTACAATTATTTTTGAAACTTAGAAACTTAGTTCTATCTCCAAAAAACAAATCAGGAATAGGAATTCTTGGTTCTAACATAGATTTCTGATCAATAGTATCTTGAATTTTTTGTACATTTATAACGAGATTATCTATTGAAGAGCACAGACCCTGAATATCCATGTCCACACCTGTGTCCAGAATCACCCAAATGTCTAGGGGAAAGAAAAAAAAAGTGAACACAGAGCAGAAAAAAAAAAAAAAAAAAAATGATGTCAGAACTTTTTCTTTCCCTCTATTGAGAATCATTAGTTAGGCTCCTTGTACTGTTATGTTTGCTAATGACAGGTGTTATGAAGGCAATCCAGAAACACAGTGTGCTTAGCGATCAGAGCGCACACAGTGATCTGACAAATACCCAAAAATACAAGAACGAGCTCTGAGACGTGGAAACTCTGTAGACTGCACACCTGATCCTATCCTAAACACAACTAAAAGCGGCTGTGGATTGCGCCTAACAACTACCTAGGCAACTCGGCACAGCCTAAGAAACTAGCTAGCCTGAAGATAGAAAAATAGGCCTGACTTGCCCCAGAGAAATTCCCCAAAGGAAAAGGCAGCCCCCCACATATAATGACTGTGAGTAAGATGAAAAGACAAAACGTAGGGATGAAATAGATTCAGCAAAGTGGGGCCCGATATTCTAGGACAGAGCGAGGACAGTAAAGCGAACTTTGCAGTCTACAAAAAACCCTAAAGCAAAACCACGCAAAGGGGGCAAAAAAAACCCACCGTGCCGAACTAACGGCACGGCGGTACACCCTTTGCGTCTCAGAGCTTCCAGCAAAACAAAAGACAAGCTGGACAGAAAAAAAGCAACAAAAAAGCAAAAAGCACTTAGCTATACAGAGCAGCAGGTCACAGGAACAATCAGGAGAAGCTCAGATCCAACACTGAAACATTGACAAGGAGCAAGGATAGCAGCATCAGGCGGAGTTAAGTAATGAAGCAGTTAACGAGCTCACCAGAACACCTGAGGGAGGAAGCTCAGAAGCTGCAGTACCACTTGTGTCCACAGGAGTGAATTCAGCCACAGAATTCACAACACATATGCTCACATAATAGGACACATATATGGGGATCACCAGTCGATTCATCTGACGTCATGGATGTGGTGCTTCCATTCCAGTAGATCTGGATTACCCTCTACCCTACAATCCACCCCGAAGCACGTGGTTATATAATCCTAGGAGTACGGTCTAGATCACTTATATGGGGTATATATAGATGGGGGGTGTGTATATGTACGGGTGCGTGTAGATATTCAGTCTCAAAATTACAACCTCACGCTGTATTACTTTTTCCAGGTTATGCAACTTTATTCCTTTACCTGACTCACCGGTCAAATAGGATCCTTTCTGTACAAACAACAGAGTTATAACGGGGTATGTCTTCTTTCCATGTCCATTTCTAGCATTCAACATGACCTTGTCCTTTGAACTTCTCTCCGCTATGTTATCTTCAGGATGCAGTAGATAGTCTTTTCTTCTTGAGTATGTCTGACCATGGCAGCTAAACTCTTTTGACATGTATTCTTTTATGTAATGTAAATATGTATATTTGTAGATATTTGTCTGTTTATAATATTGTCCTGTCCTTTGCTTGTTACAGCGATTTTGTGAACAAGGCCAAGGGTTGGCCGAAACGTCAATTCGCCAAGTACCTCTTTTTCACGAATTCAAATTTAATAAACTTTTTGCAATTTGATAATATACGAGTGCAGTGATTACTTTGACTTTATGACTTGTGGGATCGAGTATCCCGTTCACTGGCACCATGAACTTTAGTTGATTGAGTGCTAGCTTTCAATTCTTTCTACAGTTATTAGCTTCGTAAGTTATAAGCACCAATCGAATCCATGTCAGCCGAGACATACGTCTATGATGAAACCACAGGCTCCACCATCTTGTCCAAGATAAAGACTAGAACTGACTTTCTTCATCTACCAAGCAAGGATGTAAAATTGAGAGATTGGGAGAAGGAGAGGAAGAAGCTCATCAGCTACGATCTGCATTGTGCAACTTTGGGAGAGTACCATCGACAGGCCAGAATACCTCGAGGTTTACGCTGCAACTTACGTCCAACACTATTCTCGGACAATGCGAAGTACTGTGCAACATTTCAAAAAATTCTGAACAAGTGCTCTTTTGACATAATACTATTGACTATTGAACACCTGCAAGAAGCTATAAAAAATACCGAAGAAAAAATAGAGAGTATCGAGACTCAATTGACAGCTACTCTGAATACTACTGAACTTTCTACGCTCAAAAGTAAAATAGATTCAAGCCTTGCTACTTACCAACGGTCCCTTGAAGAAAGGAAACGGACTAAATTCCAAAGGGACACTGAGGACTATTTATCTAACAAAGTGTACCGATGGGAGGATTCAGCCCCCCGCCGAACAAGACCAAGATATCGACGCACACCAGGAGGGAATTACCCCTCAGGGGGCTCCTCGCCGGCCGGGGGCTCGTCTGCAGGATCCGGCAGCGAGACTGGTGGAGCAACAGGACCGCGTTTTTAGGACAAGCCACGCGCCCACAAGGAGGGGAAGGAAGAAGAAACGTGGACCGCCACATGACATTGCGATCACAGGTAGGAGTCCAAACTCTGTAGTAAACATCTCTGACTACACCCTTTCTCCTCTAGAGCTTAAAGTCTTGAAAATGGGCCTATCTTTTTGCCCTACTCCCAAATGGGACTCGTTCCAACTAGAAAGAGATCTCCAACGCTTTTATAGGAACATTAGGTTAAAGGTACACTTTGAAGAACCTCCCATTTCAGCAGTCAATAGATTAGGCACAACATCTAGTCAGAGAGAAGAGGCTAAAATCACCCTAGGATCACTAGGTCTGAGAAACCCGAGTACTTTTGTCCCGCCCAAGTCCAACCACGCGGTAGAAACTTTCATCAATCTCCTTGATAGAGACATTAAGGGGACTATACATGAACAGCGCCTTGGTCTCCTCCCAGTCCGCCATAACCTCAACCCTCCAGAGAAACAAGCATTAGACACGTTGAGTGAGAATAGGAACATCGTAATCAAACCAGCAGATAAGGGGGGAGCCATCGTTATCATGAACAAACATCATTACGTTACCGAGGTGAGGAGACAATTATCTGATACCGGTACCTACAGAAAACTTCAAGGGGACCCCACATATTCCATACAGCGGAAAATCAATACTGTGATAGACAAATACATGAGTTTAGGAACCATGGACAGCAAAACTAAAACCTTCCTCATTAACCATCATCCAGTTACTCCAGTATTGTATATTCTCCCTAAAATACACAAAAATGTCCAGAATCCCCCCGGTCGTCCCATTGTAGCCTCGACTGACTCGGTACTCAACCCCCTCTCAAAATTTTTGGAGAAAATACTCACACCCTACACACGGGTGACCACGGGTGAGATAGGGTCGTCAAAGCGATTTAGGCACGCAGAAAACATTAGCTACTAGAACACTCTCAGGGCACAAACGAACAGGGACCTTTCCATGTTTGGGCTGTATGAGCTGCTCGAACGTGATTAAGGGAAGCGAAATAGTGCACCCACGAACAGGCAAGTCCTACAAAATCAAGGACTACTACACTTGTGAAACAAATTTCGTTGTCTACATTATAAAATGCCCGTGTGGGCTATTATATGTAGGGGAGACAACTCAAGCGGTTAGAGATCGGATATCTAACCATAAGTCCACAATTCGTTGTGGGAAGCTATGGCTTCCTCTCCCCCTACACTTTAAAGAAGCCAACCACAATGTAGCACAACTAAGGTTCCAGATTATAGAAAAGGTCTCCCGCCCCAGGAGAGGAGGTGATCATGTGAAACTTTTGAAACAGCGAGAGACCTTCTGGATATATACGCTTGATACACTGCATCCGCGTGGCTTGAACCGCGAGATAGACTGGCTAACTTAATTTTATTTCCTATATAGAACCAGTGACCACTTGCACTAACAACCTCTGTGAGATACGCGCTCGACTTGGTAAGACGCATACCCCACTAGTCTTTTTTATAAGTTTCATTTTTTAGCCTTTCCCCCTTTTGTTCCGGTTTATTTTTTATTTTTTATTTTTTACATTTTATTTTTCATTTTTTCATTTATATTATTATATTTTATTCATTATTTTGTCATTCTTTTGTTTCATTCATTTTTGTTCATTCATACATTTTTTCATTTTCTTTATTCCTATTTTTTATTCATTTTTTTCATTCGGTTTTTTTACATTCATTTCATTCTTTTTATTATTTATCCGTTTTCTGTTCATTTGCCTTAGTTTCATTTCAGTATTCCTTTTCTTTTCATCTTCTTTCTTTATTTTATATTTAGTTTGGACTCCTACCATTTAATATGTTCTTGTGATATGGTGTGATTTGTTTTATTTACTGTGATCTGTCTTGTATGTCACCCCATAGACAGTCTACATCTAGGTTCAGTGCCTGTATCATTGTACACATACAGCATGCCTGCAGACAGCCAGGCCTTTCCCCCTTTTTCCCCCCTCCCCCTTCTGGTATGACCCGGGCATGATTACATATTATAAGGCTCCTTTGGAGCCCGAACACAGAGCGCAGGCGCTAACAACGTATCAATATGCTAGTTAGGACGCAAGCGCCAGACTTAAGTGTCATCACATTGGCGCTCAGGGCGACTCCTAGTGCGCAGGCGCGGGGACTTTGGCACACTAGTACCAGGGATACACTTGTGCGCAGGCGCCAGCGTTCCCCTGCACTTCCGGTCACATGACCGGCCGGGGATCTTCTTATACACCAGACGCCATGGCCCACATTAAGCTGATCCACCGCCGTGACACAGGATTGTGTCGGCTTCCTCCACTACGCCACCAACGCTTGCCCTCTGCTGTCAAGGGATACAGAGACGTGAGACTCCGGCACAACATAAAGATAAGTGTATCACCACCCACGATAGCTATCGCTTAGCCTGTACCTTCCTCCTTTTACAGGGATATCATCCCCAGCTCTGCCTTTAATATACCACACCATACAGGGAGTCCACTTCCGCTACTATACCCCTGAATACATCTATGCCTCTGAATGCATAAGCGATACAGGTACCCTTATGATCTAGTGAATATGTATGCATTGTCCATTTCCCCTATGAGTCTTAGCCATATTACTTTTTTGCCCACAGCATTATATGGTCTCATTCCCTCTGGGGCTTTCCAGTTAACGCAGGAAGAACACAGCCCAAGCTGTATCTCTGACATTACACACAGGGCAGGTATTCCATTGACTATGTATATATTTTTACAGTCTGGCTAGTCTATATATTCCCCCCCTGATCCTCACATATATGTCAACATGTATTTCAGCTATAGGTGTCTTTCCAGCCGGAATTGCGGCTACAGTGCACTGGCAAGCGTTCTTTATGATTTCAGTATGGTTAGTACGTCTATGGCATGCTTTCACTTTTGTGACAATAGAGACATATGCTCACATAATGGGACACATATATGGGGATCACCAGTCGATTCATCTGACGTCATGGATGTGGTGCTTCCATTCCAGTAGATCTGGATTACCCTCTACCCTACAATCCACCCCGAAGGGCGTGGTTATATAATCCTAGGAGTACGGTCTAGATCACTTATATGGGGTATATATAGATGGGGGGGTGTGTATATGTACAGGTGCGTGTAGATATTCAGTCTCAAAATTACAACCTCACGCTGTATTACTTTTTCCAGGTTATGCAACTTTATTCCTTTACCTGACTCACCGGTCAAATAGGGTCCTTTCTGTACTAACAACAGAGTTATAACGGGGTATGTCTTCTTTCCATGTCCATTTCTAGCATTCAACATGACCTTGTCCTTTGAACTTCTCTCCGCTATGTTATCTTCAGGATGCAGTAGATAGTCTTTTCTTCTTGAGTATGTCTGACCATGACCTTTTATGTAATGTAAATATGTATATTTGTAGATATTTGTCTGTTTATAATATTGTCCTGTCCTTTGCTTGTTACAGCGATTTTGTGAACAAGGCCAAGGGTTGGCCGAAACGTCAATTCGCCAAGTACCTCTTTTTCACGAATTCAAATTTAATAAACTTTTTGCAATTTGATAATATACGAGTTCAGTGATTACTTTGACTTTATGTTTTGAGGTTTTGGCGGTCCTTTTGCGCTAAGATGGGCATTGATTTGTCTTTTTCTTCGGCTTTCTATCCTCAGACTAATGGCCAAACCGAACAAACTAATCAGACTTTGTAGACATATCTGAGATGCTTTGTTTCTGCTGATCAGGATGATTGGGTGTCCTTGCCTTTGGCTGAGTTCGCCCTTAATAATCGGGCCAGCTCGGCTACTTTAGTTTCTCCTTTTTTCTGTAATTCTGGTTTCCATCCTCGTTTCTCTTCAGGGCAGGTTGAGCCTTCGGACTGTCATGGTGTGGATGCGGTGGTGGACAGGTTGCAGCAGATTAGGACTCATGTGGTGGACAATTTGACATTGTCCCAGGAGAAGGCTCAACGTTTCGCTAACCGCCGGCGTTGTGTTGGTCCCCGACTTCGTGTTGGGGATTTGGTTTGGTTGTCATCTCGTCATGTTCCTATGAAGGTTTCCTCTCCCAAGTTTAAGCCTCGTTTCATTGGGCCATATAAGATTTCTGAAGTTCTTAATCCTGTGTCATTTCGTTTGGACCTTCCAGCTTCTTTTGCCATCCATAATGTGTTCCATAGGTCGTTGTTGCGGAGATACGTGGCGTCTATGGTTCCCTCCGTTGATCCTCCTGCCCCGGTGTTGGTCGAGGGGGAGTTGGAGTATGTGGTGGAGAAGATTTTGGATTCTCGTGTTTCGAGACGGAAACTCCAGTACCTGGTCAAGTGGAAGGGTTCTGGTCAGGAAGATAATTCCTGGGTTTTTGCCTCTGATGTTCATGCTGCCGATCTTGCTCGTGCCTTTCATTTGGCTCATCCTGATCGGTCTGGGGGCTCTGGTGAGGGTTCGGTGACCCCTCCTCAAGGGGGGGGTACTGTTGTGAATTCTGTTGTCAAACTCCCTCCTGTGGTCGTGAATGGTACTTTGGCGAGTTCTGTCTATGGGCTCCCTCTGGTGGCTATGAGTGAAGCTGCTGCTTCTGAGGTTCCTTACACAGGTGACGTGGGTTATCCTTTGGGTGGCTGCTCTATTTAACTCCTCTCTGATCGTTACTCCATGCCAGCTGTCAATGTTTTTGCATTGGTTCAGTTCGCTCCTGGATCTCTCTGGTGACCTGCCTTCTCCTGCAGAAGCTAAGTTCCTGATAGTCATTATTTGTTCATTGTTTTCTTGTCCAGCTGGTTATCATGATTTTGCCTTGCTAGCTGGAAGCTCTGGGATGCAGAGTGGCCCCTCCGCACCGTGAGTCGGTGCGGAGGTCTTTTTTGCACACTCTGCGTGGTCTTTTGTAGGTTTTTGTGCTGATCACAAAGTTACCTTTCCTATCCTCTGTCTATTTAGTAAGTCTGGCCTCCCTTTGCTGAAACCTGTTTCATCTCTGCGTTTGTGACTTCCATCTTTACTCACAGTCAATATATATGGGGGGCTTCCTTTACCTTTGGGGAATTTCTCTGAAGCAAGGTAGGCTTTATTTTCTATCTCTAGGGCTAGCTAGATCTTAGGCTGTGACGAGGCGCCTAGGGAGCGTCAGGAGCGCTCCACGGCTATTTTTAGTGTGTGTGATAGGATTAGGGCTTGCGGTCAGCAGAGCTCCCACATCCCAGAGCTCATCCTGTATGAGGTTTAACTATCAGGTCATTCCGGGTGCTCCTAACCACCAGGTCATAACACAAGTCTCATCCAAGTCGTGGAGGAGAATAGTGAATGCTGCAATGTTTTTCTTACGGACAGTCGGTCCGAGAGAAAAATCAATCATCTGAAAAGCCCAATTGAAGAATGTGACAACAAAGCGTCATTTTGGCCACTGATTAGGGGTGAATTATTCTTAATCATGCCAGACGTATTGTTCGTTTAGTAAGTCCAGGGACATGAGAAATTGTTTCATATGAGCCTGTACGTTGACTCTGGTATGTAAATATGTGGTAAGTCTGCTGATTATGTATTGTATCAGCCCCCTGCGGTTTACTAGCCTACACACCTTAGGACAAATATGCAGATTAATTGAACAATCGAGCAATGTTTAATTACCTCCCCATATCTTTCGCCAATCCTGTGGGAAAATACCCAGAATGAGAGCTGTGTAAAAGGGGTCTGTCTGCCTCTTCGGAGCGACTCTATGGCTCCATCTGGTGGAATACAGATCTTTTCCATTGCCCATCACTGAACCCACAAAGACGTTTGGAGAACCCAGGTTGGGACAATCAGGTCACCTGGCCACATACCTCACTGTGCTCGGTCAGCCTCCTAAGCTTGCTGCTATCTCCTCTCTGTGGGTGCCCACTAAACGTGGGTCACCACTGGTTGGGGTAGTTAGCCATGGATGCCTCAAAGTCACAGAGGTCCTGATCCTTGACAAGCCAGCAGAAGGGTGAGACTCTGTCATTTGCACCATCTTGTGTACTTGGAGGGACTGTACTGTATGTTGTTGCCGGCTGGAGCTGGATATACACGCTACAGTAGTGGTATCTGTCATCGGGAGGAGCATGGGCTGTGGCTGCAGACAATACCGGTGGCAAATACAAAATCTGTGGGTCAACTAAAAGTTGGGAGATAATGGGTATTGCTTGGTACAGGGGTAGTAGAACTATTGGCCCTGGGATGGGATTTTGTGGACTGGGGGCATTACATTTTGGCAATCTAAAAGGAGTTGCTGTAAGAGCATGTATGTAAGGAATAAAAATTAGTTGCAATGCTAACCTGCCTAAGTGATTATTACAACCCACAACCTCAGATCCTCAAAATGAACATGAGTCCGTTGGTGTTCTATCCAATGAAAAATTGGACAGCACACATCTAATTTATACGTTTATCTGCTCAAGACCTTAAAAAAGGGTTTGTGTCTACAGTCCATTGGACTTAAAGCAAGTCATGTTCTCATCTGTTTGTGGATCAGACTCAGTCATTAAAATATATAGTGATCTGTAACACGGATGAAACTAGGAAGACATACTTTTAATTTCAGTATTGCATCCTAGTTTTATCTATTCTTAACCCATTGTTAAGAGTCAATTGGTAAAAAAAAAGTTCAGACAGTCTAGAAAATGGAATGGAAAAATAAGGGAAGAGAAAAAAAACCTGATGCAACTAGGATGACACCTGAGAGTAAAATAGGTCTGTTTCTCTTGGATAGTAACACATGACTGTGTGAATCTGATGGGGGCCCAGGGCCGGTACTGACTTCTATTCACCCTGAAACCCCTGTTCAAACAGATATTTTTCCCATGTTTGTTGTGTTGTTGTGCTCGTTCTGCACTTACATGTCAGCTGGAAGGCTCTGTTACATATGTGTCCTTGGGACCGGGATTAGTAACACACACATCAGTAAACTGTTGGTTTGATTTTACTGATTCAGTTTTAGTGTATAGTATGGATACATTTGGTTGTGGCATACAGAATGGGAAATAATCCCTTTCAGTTGTTGCTCCCAACGCACAGTTCCCTACAAGTTCTGGCTTCCATCCTGCCTGAACTACCTCTTCCTCAACATCTTCTGTTGGCACCAGGAACTTCCTCTCCGCAATATAGCTTCTCTGAGGCCCACCATCTTTTCCTCTTGCTCTTCTCCGACTGACCTATTCCACTTAGGAGAGAACGTGACATGGATTCCTATGCACATTCCTGGCTATTGGCCCCAGACCACCCTGGGAACTTCAGATGTGACCTCATGCTGGTTGGAGACTAAAAACTGTTAGGGCCCATCACAGCTTGTACTTAAACCTGACCTTGATCCCTACTAACACTCTGAGACTAACTGCCTGCACCTAACTAACTCCCCCTAGGAAGTCCTTCCCCTTTTTATGTGTTCTAACCCCTCCCAGTCTAAGTTGCACAACAAATTGTATGGTGCAATTTCTCCTGTTATTGTGGCACCCCAGGAGGCCGGATACCACAGTGGTATTGCCTGCCTCCAGGGGAGGGTGATGCCATGCCTGGAAGTGAGGAGGATCCCTTTAACAGGTAACATGTAAATTCAACAGTTTCTGACCCCAGGCCAGAAGGGGGAGCGATAGACCCAGTTTCAGCGGAGCTTCCCTATATATATTCTGGCTGGGGGAGGAGTTAGTCAGTCAGTCAGTAGTCTGTAAAGATTGTCAGGGGAGAAGGAGCAACAGAGACGTAAGGAGCTAGAGGGGAGCTGCGACTGAGCTCCCTCCATGCTGAAGCGCAGGAGCCAGACACCGGGAGTCCGAGGCTGTGTGGGACTGTGTGCCCCACAGCAAAAAAAAGGAGAGCAGGAGATTTCAAGTTTCATGTCCACAACTACACCCGAAAGCACAGCAGCATATAGAGCACAGAGTCGCTGCAAGTAGGGACACTGTAAAAAGGCTCACATTGCCTGCCATGCTGTTACTGTCCTACTTTTAGGACAGAGAGAGAGAAGACCTTGTGAGAAGCCTCGGGCAGCAAGGGACTCACACTTCAGCGCAGTAAGGAAGGCTTCCAACCCCACCTGGATAAGGGGACTCCAAATCGCTTCCAGGCTGCCCAGATCCCAAGATAACCTGTGTCTTGGACAGTGAATGTATCAGTAAACAGTAAAGAGACTGCAAAACCTGTGTCTTGCAATTCCTTTCTGCACCCTAACACCCATCATCCTTTATCAAAAAACACCAAGAGCCCTGGGGACTAAGCTTCACCTGTGGGAAGCCATTCCAACTCTGCTGCAATTCCATCAGCCCCCAGCGGACCCCTCTTCTAAGCAGCGTTGGTCATCCCTGACCGAATACCACAGGTGGCGTCACAAACATTCTTTATTTCTCACCAAACATCCCCTTTAAAGACTTTCCCTTCAACTTGGATGCACAGGGCAACGGACCAGGTCACCGCCACTGTGACTACCTCTCTAATCACCACAGGAACCGGCCCAAGTACCTCAAGGTCCTAGCAGGCGCTCCATTATCCTTATGAGAAATGAAAAATTTGGCACTAAAAAAACATTTTTGTGGGAAAAACTATGTTTTTATTTTCATGGCTCAACCTTATAAACTTCTGTGAAGCATCTGGGGGTTCAATGTTCTAACCGCACATCTAGGTAAGTTCCCTGAGAGGTCTAGTTTCTAAAATGGTGTCACTTGTGCAGAATTTTCACTGTTTGGGCACACCAGGGGCTCTCCAAACATGACATGGTGTTCACTAATTGTTCCAGAAAATTTTGCATTTTAAAAAGTCAAATGGTGCTCCTTCGTTTCTGAGCTCTGCAGTGTGACCAAACAGCGGTTTTCCCCCCCATATATGGGGTATCGGTATGCTCCGAAGAAATTGCACAACACATTTTGGGGTCCAATTCTTCCTGTTAACCTTGCAAAAATAAAATAAATTTAGGAATAAAGTAAAATTTTTGTGGGAAAAAGTGAAAAGCTCATTTTTTTCCCACATTCCAAAAATTCCTGTTAATCACATGAAGGGTTAATAAACTTCTTGAATGTGGTTTTGAGCACCTTGAGGGGTGTAGTTTTTAGAATGGTGTCACTGTGCGTATCTTCTATCATATAGGCCTCTCAAAGTCACTTCAAACGTGATGTGGTCCCTAAAAAAAGGTTTTGCAAATTTTGCTGGAAAAATGAGAAAACGCTGGTCAACTTTTAACTGTTATAACTTCCTAATGAAAAAAACTTTGATTCAAAAATTGTGCTGATGTAAAATAGACATGTGGGAAATGTTGTTTAATAACTATTTAATGTGATATGACTCTCTGATTTAACCCCTTCATGACCAAAGCTTTTTTTGGTTTTGCGTTTTCGTTTTTCGCTTCCCTCCTTTGCAGAGCCATAACTATTCTATTTTTCTGTCAATATGGCCATGTGAGGGCTTACTTTTTGCGAGACGAGTTGTACTTTTGAACAACACCATTGGTTTTACCATGTTATGTACCAGGAAACAGGAAAAAAATTCCAAGTGCTGTGAAATTGCAAAAAAGGTGCAATCCCACACTTGATTTTTGTTTGGCTTTTTTGCTCAGTTCATTAAATGCTAAAACTGACCTGCCATTATGATTCTCCAGGTTATCACGAGTTCATAGACATTATTCTTGTCTAGATTATTTTTTACCTAAGTGGGGAAAAAAATTCCAAACTTTGCTAAAAAGAGAAATAAATCCACCATTTTCCGATACCCGTCTCCATTTTTTGTGGTCTCGGGTCGGGTGAGGGCTTATTTTTTGCTTGCCGAGCTGACATTTTTAATGATACCATTTTGGTGCAGATACGTTCTTTTGATTGCCCATTATTGCATTTTAATGCAGTGTAGCGGCGACCAAAAAAAACGGAATTCTGGGGTTTTGACATTTTTTCTCATTACGCCGCTTAGTGATCAGGTTAATTCTTTGTTTTATTGATAGCTCAGGCGATTCTGAACACGGCGATACCAAATATGTGTAGGTTTGATTTTATTTTTACTGTTTTATTTTGAAACCCCGTGATTTGAACTTTTATATATTTTTAGTTTAATTTATATTTTTGAACACAATTTTTTTTTACTTTTGGCATGCTTCAATAGTCTGCATAGGAGACTAGAAGCTGACACTACTCGATCGGCTCTGCTACATAGAGGTGATGGTCAGATCGCCTCTATGTAGTAGAATTGCTGACTTACTATAAGCGCCAACCACTGGGTGGCGCTCACAGCAATCTGGCAGTGACAACCATAGAGATCTCCAGGAGACCTCGGGTTGTCATGCTGACTCACCAGTGACCTGCGATCACGTGACGCGGGTCACCAGTGTGCGTATTTCCGGCGCAATTGCCGAAGCACCATTTAAACTAGTTAATAACCGCGGGTGGATGTAGCTATTGTGGGCACATGTCAGCCGTTCAAAACAGATTACATGTCCTGGGAAAGATGCGGGCTCACCACCGGAGCCCACATCAAAGGGAGGGAGACTGACATCGGCATACTATTATGCCCGATGTTGGAAAGGGGTGGAGGGCATAAGAATTCAAAGTTTGAAAATTGCACAATTTTCAAAATTTTTGCCAAATTTTTGTGTCATATCAAATATATTTTACCACTATCATGAAGTCACAAAGAAACATTCTCAGAATCACCAAGATCCGTTGAAGCGTTCCAGAGCTATAACCTTATAAAGTGACACTGTTCAGAATTGTAAAAATTGGTCTGGTCATTAACGTGCAAATTACCTTGAGGTGTAAAGGGGTTAATCATATACATTTACATTTTCCTATTTTGCAGAACTATAATGTATATGTAAAAATCGGGTGCCATACTGATATTTTTCTCTCACCCTTCCGATGCTGTGATTATTTTCATAGACCGCTTCCGTCAGTGAGAATAATCGGTGTCAGCACTGCCCCATTGAATAACTTTAGTCCGAGAGCTATCCGACAAAAAATCAGATAAATAGTCCGATATTTCCATTGGTGTGAGCGAGCCCTGAAAAGAGAAAATGTAAAGACATATATAATATTAATTTTCACCAAAGAAAGAAAAAGATTTTTCTACCGGCAGAACTAATTTCCTGTGCAGCGGAGAACAATTGCTAAAATGTGTCTGTAAATGTAATTAGTTGTTAATCTGAAATTTGTAAATACAGAACAGATCCAGCAGAGGGGTTTGCTGGTGAAACACATGCGAGGAAAAAGGGAAAGGACAGATTAAAGCAGTCAGTGACATGCTGCTGGGTGCCAGAGGCTCAACCAATGAGCGCGCCCAATGTTTCATATGCAAATGTTTAAAGTGAACAGAAGGTCATCACAGCCTCATGCAGACTGCACAAAATCATAGGAAGCAAGGGAGAGAACACCGACCGGTGCTGCTAGACACTGGCCAGAGATGACCAATGTGTGGCCACAAAGGAGGCCTCCACGAAGAGGAGACAATGCCCCATTCTGCAATCCGCTGTGTAGATGAAAGGCACATTTACGTGAAGGTATAAGATTTATTTTCCTGTTTAATAATGACTCCTTGGATGCGATACATGTTTCCTGTTCCTATACTCAGTGTGACTCTTCTGCTGTTATATTATAACAATAGCCTCATAAATTGGAAAGTTTTCCACTGGTTCAACGCAACTGAAGAAAGAATCCTATTACTGGAAGCCTGTGATGCTCTCTTCAATGGACGCAAATCTGAATTCGAACCTACAGTGCCTAAATCCTATGAAAGGTCTAACTGTCAAGAATATAGAAAGCAAAATCATTACATGACGGCTCCCCTGTCAGCTGAGGAGGCAGATTTCCCTCTAGCGTACATGATGACTGTGCACAAGGAATTCGATACATTCGAGAGATTGTTTAGGGCTATCTATATGCCCCAAAATATATACTGCATCCATGTGGATGAGAAGTCCAGTGCCGATTACCTGCAGGCAGTAGATGATTTTATAAATTGCTTTCCTAATGCTTTTCTCGCCTCGAAAATGGAGCCTGTGGTTTATGCTGGAATATCCAGACTACAGGCGGATCTGAACTGCATGAGAGATCTGCTGAAATCAGAGGTGCAGTGGAAGTATGTGATCAATACCTGTGGCCAGGATTTCCCATTGAAGACAAACAAGGAGATTGTGCGACATTTAAAAAAATTTAATGGGAAAAATATCACTCCCGGGGTCCTGCCCCCAGATCATGCCGTCCCCCGGACCAAATATGTTCATCGTGAGGATATAGTACATTCACATGTGCTGAGGACCAACATCGTAAAGCCTCCTCCTCCTCACAATATCACCATATACTTTGGGTCTGCATATGTCGCCCTGACAAGGGAATTTACAAAATTTATTCTAGAAGATCAGAGAGCCTTGGATCTACTGAAATGGTCTAAGGACACTTACAGCCCAGATGAGCATTACTGGGTGACGCTGAATAGAATCCCAGGTATGTACTATCATATGGAAATTTATCATATGGAAACTCGATTAGATGCCATTGCTTTGTAGAATCCCAGGTATGTACTATCATATGGAATCTCGATTAGATGCCATTGCTTTGTAGAATCCCAGGTATGTACTATCATATGGAAACTTGATTAGATGCCATTGCTTTGTAGAATCCCAGGTATGTACTATCATATGGAAACTTGATTAGATGCCATTGCTTTGTAGAATCCCAGGTATGTACTATCATATGGAATCTCGATTAGATGCCATTGCTTTGTAGAATCCCAGGTATGTACTATCATATGGAAACTTGATTAGATGCCATTGCTTTGTAGAATCCCAGGTATGTACTATCATATGGAAACTCGATTAGATGCCATTGCTTTGTAGAATCCCAGGTATGTACTATCATATGGAAACTCGATTAGATGCCATTGCTTTGTAGAATCCCAGGTATGTACTATCATATGGAAACTCGATTAGATGCCATTGCTTTGTAGAATCCCAGGTATGTACTATCATATGGAAACTTGATTAGATGCCATTGCTTTGTTTTGGACTACAGGAGTAAATCCAAAAGCATTCTTATACAAAATGTTCCTGTTGAACAGTGTACACCAGTATATAACTAGATACTTATGGCACATTTAGACAAGCCAATAATAATTGAACGAGCATTGATATTCATAGGAACTAAACAGACATTTTCGACAGGCTCTTTAAACAGACATTTACCTGTCAAAAGAGCAAAATTTATATTATACGTTTGTATTCCGCCTTAAAAATCATTGTTATCAGCAGCATATCATCCCATGCAAACAGGTAATGTGCTGCCGATAACATTAAATCCTATGCACAAGGAATTATCGTATTAAAGGGGTTATCTCAAGAACAAAGGTCTAGAACGCGCCGCTCACCTGATTCCTTGCTTCCTGTTCATTGATTGGCAGTTTAGACCAGTAGTAAGGAAGATTCACTCTCTGAAACTATGTGCTCTTTGAGGGTATGTTCCTACCGTGAGTAAACGCTGCGGGTTGGACGCTGCGTACATCTGCAGTGGCCAAACTGCAGTGGCCAAATGTTACAGCATAGTGGATGGGATTTCAAGAAATCCCATGTACACTATGGGTGCAATGGCACCCGCAGCTTCCCTGCGGAGACGGACATGCGGTGCGTCTTTCCAGACTGCAGCATGTCTATTTATCTTGCAGAGACACGAGTCTCTGTAAGATAACTATCACCCGAACAATGTATTGGGCGTAGTGATTCCGGTTCAAGGAACACATGCGGATTCACCTGCGTTCAAAAAGCCGGCAGCGCTTTGGACGCAGCGGACATGTGCTGCATCCGAAGCGCTGCCGATTACTGACCATGTGGACATACCCTGATACTATAAGCAGAAGCCGCTTTGCCTCTGCAGCATTGGAGAAGCATTATGGCATTGAAGCTGGCAGCATCAAGCAATCTAATTAACTTTAGCGCAGTATATACAAGCTGGATAGCAGAGAGCTTTCAAAAGCTGTAGTATTTGCTTGCTAGACTACAGGGGTGGTCGGTAACCAAGGCAACAAACAGTAAACTGGTAAATTTAAGACACCTCTGGTCTTGACAGCAGAGGATTTTAATAACAAGTAAATTGCAAAGTTTCTTGCTTTTACTTGACATTGTATAATATGAAAACCCCTTTAACATTCTTTATTTGCATATACAATGTTCGTCTACTTGTTTAAACAGGACAGTAATTTATGGCCAATCAGCTTGTGTACAGCTGGTAGGTGGTCGTTTAATGGCCTGGACTGGCCTGTCTAAGGGGGCCATAACACTGTTATGTCTATAGATATGACTTCATGAGTTGTGATAGTAGGAGATCATTTGCCTCCTATACCCGTTTTTATTCACTCTGACTTTAGTTTCCCTATGCAATAAATGAGGAATAAGATGGTCCAGAATCTGGGCTGCCCGAGGTATAATCACACACAAAGATGAAGCATGAATGTGGTTTATTGTGTCAGCGCGTTTCAAGGTTTACAAACCTCCTGATTAGGACCAAACCATGATGATGAAGAGGTTTGAAAAGCTGAAACGCATTGGCACCATAAATCGCATTCATGCTTCATCTTTGTGTGGATTGTACCTCGGGCAGCGCGGATTCTGGACCACCGTATTCCTGATCTATTGCACTGCATCCCATTGGTGGTCCTGCAGCAGCCCTTACATGCTTCTATAGGAGTTGTGACTTTCACGACCCTATCAGGTGAGCGTCCCTATAATATTTTACACCACTTTGTTACCAGACCTTATTTGCTCTTTTCATCTCTCCAGTTTTGCTTCATTAACTTCCTTATCACAGTGATAGTAAATATATAACTTTAAAGTCTTGGACTCTGAACAGTCCATTCATGGGTCTCTGTCACATCCACTTCACTAAAACAATAGCTGTTTTGAATATTATAGAATTGCTCAGATTCATGGAGCATTGACTATAGGCTGCAACATCACTTCATGGTCCACTAAATAGCCTTAGGCCGGGGTCACACTTGTGTGATGCCAGAAACTCGCACATGTCTCTCTCATCAATACTAGAGCCCAAAACAGCAGTCTATACAGTCAAAATACCTAAAAAACTACCCATTTTAAGTCTAAATAGAGGAGAAAAAAATAAAAGAAATACCTGCCAACTCCCCCGCTGCTTCGTCGTACCACTACTACCACCATTTGGAAAACAAGGAGCTGGGAGAGTTGACTAAACTGCTTGGTTATGCCAAGAGTGAGTTGAGCGAATGCGCTTGGTTTGAACTGTCATTTTGTACTGGCACACTCCTTTTAAAGAGTAACTGTCAATTTCATTTTATTTCATAAATCAATAGTACATGTGAAAATAAGAAACTTTGTAATATATCTTATCAGCAAAATCTGCTTCTTTCACCTCCTGAACTGATATTTCACTGTCAATTTAAGGGTAAAATCTGTCTTCGGTGAAGACAGATTTTCCAACTACTGAAATAGGAGTTGGCAGTTGGTGCTTATAAAGTTCTATGGAGAGGGCAAAGGGAGAGGACAAGGGAAATGACTCCACTTTAAAGGATGCCTAATATTTTTAAAAAATGTTTTAAAGAAAAAACAGTGAAAGAAGTGTACAAAAAGATTCAATGCCCAGATCTTTGCACTCGTAAGTTTTCTGCTCCTAGATTTTTTTGTTCTATGAAAGTAGTGGCTACATAAGTTTTTGCAAAAGGCTGGAGCTCAACATTTACGGTAGGTAACACAACATGTTTTACTACAGTATGAACAGCTGGGTCTATACACTCAACTTTCAAACAACGGTGACTAAGCAAAATATTTCTGTTAGAAAAAAAAACCATCAAAGATTTACAGATAAAAAAAAGTTGGGCCACCAAAATTATGTTATTGAGAGTTAAAGCGAACCTGACACCAAGTCTGACCGATATGAGATAAGACCACCAAATGACAGGTGACAGGTTCTATTTAAAGCAAGAATGAAATGATAGGGTAGATTTAGTCTTATGAGGCATCCCTCAAACCCTTCATCCTTCTGGGCTGCCATACAAGTGAGCTAATGACAGATTAGAGAGATCTTGGAAAAAGGGTAATGGCCATGTGCATGAGCTCCTAGCAGGCTGTAAAAGCATAATTCATATACGGTGTCAATCATTTGCTTTATTGAACAAAAGCACTGAAAAAGAAGCAATGGTAATCTTAGGTCCCATTCGCTAGCCTGATTGACATGTATGTGTTCCTGACATATCATTGTTGCAACCTGCGCAGCCGTACAGGGGCCCAAGAGATAAAGGGGCCTCCTTTCACCTCCAATGCAGGTGGAATTGTGCTTCCTGATTAGCTATTGGACTGCTTATTTTGTCCTCTTCTCTGTCCATTCCTGCTCAAGCATGCCAATAAGCGAGTGTGTGATGCAATGGACAGTACACGGATGCCATCCTTGTACTGTCTGTTAAAAATTATAGACATGTGAAGTCAGCCTAAATCCTTACTAGATGTCATTTCTTTATTCTTACATTTTATTTTAGACACATTTAAAGGGAAATTGTCATGTCCCCAATTGCTAATTGAGAGTCCGCACTTGAGTTCTTCACTCAATAAATAAGTTCTTGAATACACCTATATGAGTGCCAAGTATTTCTACATCGCAGTTAATGGATTTGGTTATCCTACTTGTGCACCACCAGAATTCCAGAAGTGCTGTGTTTTCCTAAATACTTCAGTACACAGTGAGCGCCCAGAACTGATACGGTCACCACTTAGTACACAGAGCGCACCCGGAAAGGATAGCTACCACTCAGTACACAGTTAGCAACCGTAAAGGATAGTCACCAATGATGAGCGAGTGTACTCGTTGCTCGGGTTTTCCCGAGCACGCTTAGGTGATCTCCAAGTATTTGTTAGTGTTCGGAGATTAAGTTTTCATCGCCTCAGCTGAATGTTTTACAGCTACTACCCAGCCTGAGTACATGTGGGGGTTGCCTGGTTGCTAGGGAATCCTCCCATGAAATCAAGCTATCTAGTAGCTGTAAATCATTCAGCTGCGGCGATGAAAACTTAATCTCTGAACACTAACAAATACTCGGAGATCACCCGAGCGTGCTCAGGAAAACCCGAGCAACGATTACACTCGCTCATCACTGATAGTCACCACTCAGTACACAGTGAGCGCCCGGAATGTATGCAGTCACCGCTCAGTACACAGTGAGCACCCAGAACGGATAAAGTCCTCATTCAGTTCCATGCAAGCGCCGGAACGGATAAAATCCCCACTCAGTACACAGCGAGCGCCGGAACGTATAAAGTCCCCACTCAGTACACAGTGAGCGCCGGAATGGATACAGTCACCACTCAGTATACAGTGAGCGCCCAGAATGGATACAGTCACCGCTCACTACACAGTGAGCACCTGGAACAAATAGTCACCACTCAGTATACAGTGAGCACCCAGAATGGATACAGTCACCACTCAGTACACAGTGAGCACCTGGAATGGATAAAGTCCCCACTCAGTACACAGAGTGCACCTGGAAAGGATAGTCATCACCACTCAGTATACAGTGAGTGCCCAGAACGGATACAGTCACCACTCAGTACACAGTGAACGGTGACTGGAGACATGTACTAACACTTTGATTAACATCTAGCTCTGTACAGATACAGCTTTCACCATTTTTGTTCACCAGTCACGAGCACCTCCACCAAAGTTATAAACAAAAACCTCAGTTGCATCTTAAATGCAAAAAATGGGGGATATCACCCAATGGTGATCCACCCCCAATTTGACCGGTCCCAACTCCAAACAATTGCTCAAAAATAGGAGAGCAAAGGAGGCAAGAGGACGCCCAGCAGTACACCGAATACCACGAGCCACACCCGTGGATGCGCACAGCCACAAATCACCAATATTTAAAGTCGTACACACACATAAAAGCCATAGATCATAATTCAAAAATATATTCAAAATCACAGAAAACGACACATAGTATGTTTGTGAGTTATCTGTGGTCTGATTGTGAGGTCCATTCAGGGTTAGATGTAAAGAAGGGTCTGTTACTTCAAATGCAATATAAAGGTCCATTGAATACAAGGTGTCAAAATTTTACACATGCTAAAAAAGACATAACAAAAAAGGACAATTAAAAACACAGATAAGCAAAAACACGTGACCAACAAAATATGATAGTCCAGCAGAAAATGTACACCAATAACAAGAAATATGAGACATCTCATCACAAAAAAGGGGGAAAATGTCTACATCTCATTAAGACCCCTAGGGTTCATAGTGTTCAAGGTTACAATCAATTTGGTCTCCATTTGCGCCAGGATCTTCTTATTATTGCCCCCCTGATGCCAAGATGTAAAACATCAATCCCCCTGACCATAAAAGTCCTAGCATCACCAAAGTGGACAAAACCTTGGGTGGGACAGTGTATTATGAAGTCTGTACAGAAAATGTATCAAAACGTAGATCACTTTGGTGGCATAATAATTCCAGAAATGCACTCCAGTCCTTGACATTGCTGGCGCTTGCGCTTCTTCATGAATTAGGCACATCTTACTCCTGTGGTGCCTTCATTACACCAGTTAAGTTTTATATGTTAGTCTTTATAAATTGGGCCCTTGGTGTTTTGGCGAAGCAATTGGGGTATTTGATAACTATTAACCACTTTGCAACATGCGCCGTACTAGTGCGGCGCATGTCGCTTCTCTCCTTTTGACGTGGGCTCCGGTGGTGAGCCCACATCTTTTCTGGCATATGTCAGCTGTTTTGAACAGGTGACATGTGCCTGGAACAGCCGTGGGTGGAATCGCGATCCACCCATGGCTGTTAAGCCATTAACACTAGAAGTCCCAGAGAGGGGTCATTTAACATTTCTACCTTTGGAACCCAGAGAAGGGTGGAATGACCTGAAGGATTTTAGCTAAGGGTACCGTCACACAGTGGCATTTTGATCGCTACGACGGCACGATTCGTGACGTTCCAGCGATATAGTTACGATCTCGCAGTGTCTGACACGCTCCTGCGATCAGGGACCCCGCTGAGAATCGTACGTCGTAGCAGATCGTTTGAAACTTTCTTTCGTCGTCTAGTGTCCCGCTGTGGCGGCATGATCGCATGGTGTAACAAAGGTGTGCACGATATTGTATACGATGTGCGCATAGTAACCAACGGCTTCTACATCGCACATACGTCATGAAATTATCGCTCCAGCGTCGTACATTGCAAAGTGTGACAGCAGTCTACGACGCTGGAGCGATATTGTTACGATGCTGGAGCGTCACGGATCGTGCCGTCGTAGTGATCAAAATGCCACTGTGTGACGGTACCCTTACATCCTCTAATCACTGTCTTTTGTTCTGTAATTAAGGCCATTACTGTCGCACCACAGGAGGTTGTTGTTTTTCATTGAGTTTAGCCATTTAGTTTCTATTTATTTCTATTCACTTTATTGTATTTGATAATATAAAGACTATACATATTGTATTTAGTTTAGTTTTATTTGAGCAAAAAGCACTGAAACAATGAATCATTTTTTATATATTTTAAATAGAGAATTAGAAATTTTAGAGCAAGGTACAGCGGTGAGTAATGACCAGAAGCATTTGTGTCTAAGGCCTCAAGCATACTAGTGAAAAAAAATTGTGCGAAAATCGCACAAGAGGACTGAAATTTCAGTGTGAAAAATATACAAAAGAACAACTGTTATTTGTTTCCATGTGTTTTATTTTTGTTATAAAAATAATTAAAAAAATACAAGGAATAAAACAATTCCACACATATTTACAATAGGCTGCAGTGGGGGGCTGTGTGTGTGTGTGTGTGTGTGAGTGGCATGTCCTTCTTGTGTGACTAGCATTTCAGCACTCACTCAGCAGTCTGTCTGCACTGTCGGAACATACCTGGCACTGCCTAGGTATGTGCCTGGTACATTTGCCACACGTGTATTTGTAGCAGTCAACACATCTCTCAGTTGCACAATTGTTCGTGCATCGATGGTTGACCTGACACTTCACCCTTTTGCCAGGGCTGGGTGTGGAAGGTTGTTGCTGAAAGAGTTTCTCCTTGCGTGCCTTCTTTTCAGTCACATGAGAGCCACCTAACTCTTTTGCAAGCTCAACCAGGAAGTCCACCCGTCTCTCCTGCTCCCCAGTGCATGCCTGATAAAGAACATTAGCATTCAATGCTGCCATGTCAATCATGTTGTAGAACACGGCGACTGGCCATCTCTGTGTTCTTGCATGTATGCTGTACTCCCGCACCATTTGGTCCATTACATCCACACTGCACTTTGTGTGGTTATATTGTGTGACCGTGTTTGGCTTCCTTTTGTTGGTATCCTCAGTCTCAACCACATTGTGCATGCTGCTGAGAATGTATACGGCCTTCTTTCATTTGGGTGCACACACTGTCAGTGTGGCACCAGTGGTTGAAAACACCTGAGTGGTGAATTCAGTGCGGTCCATCTGTCTAGCGGATTGAGGAATTTCCCGGCGACTCTTGTTGACTGTGCCGAGGATAGTGGTTTTCCGGCTAAGCAGTCGTTGTGGAAGTGACAATGATGTAAAGAAATTGTCCGTGGTTACAGTTCAGCCCTTGTCCATGAATGGTTCCATCAGCCTCATCACTACAGTTTCGGACAGTCTCTCCCCGCTGGGACGACTGGGGTCCTTGCCAAGATATGGGAGGACATTACAGATGTTCTTTGATTTCAAGTCGCAAGCCACCCAAAACTTGATGCCAAACTTGTCTGGTTTTGTTGCAATGTATTGCAGAAAACAGCAGCCAGTCTTTGACATGAAAAGCTGTTCATCAATAGTGATGTGTCGATCAGGGTTGTAAGATGCGATGCAGTTGGCGACAAACGATCTCCACACATTGGAGATTGCAGCAAACTTATCGGTCTCCACTCGCTCACTGCGTGTGAACATGTCATCAAAGTGTAGGTGTTGCATGATGTCTTGGAAGCAGTTTCGGGTCATAGTTGCAATGATCCTTGGGTTTGCCAGGCTTGCTGACCAGCTGTCACGTAGTGATGGAACTTTGGTCACCCCCTGCAAGATAATGACTGAAATAAATGCCATTAGTTCCGGGAGACCCATGAACCAATCCACCTGCTCCATGTGACGTGCATGTTGAGTAGTCCATTCTTGAATGCTACGAAGCATGTCAAGAGTGATAAAACAGGAAGCTCTGAAGGCGACTCCGGACACTTCGTCTGGCCTTAGCACTTGGCTCTCCATCTGTAGGGTACGGTTCCATTGGGGTGAAATGGAGACATTTCCCCACTTGTACTTCACGCCACACTGTGCCATCTTTTGCGGTCTCTGTTGGCTCACTCGCCAACCGAGCTCTCTTTTTCGGTAGAGGAGGAGTCTGCTCATCTGCAAGATAAATCATTTCAAATTAACATTTTGTTTTGGTTCTAAATAAGGCTAGGTTCACATTTGAGAGAATTTCAGTTCCCTGCGAATCCAGCAGGGAACTTATAAATTTTCTCAGCCTCCGCATGTTCCCCGCATGCAGGAGAGCGGGGAACGCAGTCCCTAGCAACCCGCTGTGTTTACTGGTTACCAGCTACACAGCGGGCTGCGGGGAGTGCGATTCGCACCCCCACTTCCCCCCCCCCCCCACACAGAGAACTCCTCAAGATGCGTTGCCTGGGGAGGGGGGATGCGGGGGAGCGAATCGCACTCCCCGCAGCCCGCTATGTAGCTGGTAAGCAGTAAACACAGTGGGTTGCTAGGGACCGTGTTCCCCGCTCTCCCGCATGCGGGGAACATGTGGAGGCTGAGAAAATTTCTAAGTTCCCTGCTGGATTCGCAGGGAACTGAAATTCTCTCAAATGTGAACCTAGCAAAAAGATAGTCAGGAAATAAAAATAGGTAATTTGAAAAATCTAACCAGAAGACAGCTCAGAGTCCGAATCTGGTTGAAGGACTATGTCTTCTCCATCTGAGTCAGAAGGCTTGGTGTTGCTCAGGATCAGTTCCAATGCCTGTTGAATGCTGTGCCTTCTCTGCATTTTGTTTCTTGTGTCACCTATTTATCCCCCACAGCACAAAAGGCTGCATGCAAATTTGTTAGCAAACACAACAATGCAGCTGGGGGGTGGGCAGACACACTCAGGAGCAGCTTACATTCTTTTGTTTACATTCCCTTACAAGACCTTTGTTGAAGTGGATCAACACAATTGCCCCCTGCAGATTCCTCAGGCAATGGCCACATTTACAAATGAAAGGATGCTAATTGGAGCCATCAGAGTTGTCAGTTTTGAATAAGGGTCATTTGACCCTCATTCTGGACTTCAGGGGGGAGCTTGCAATTTCTGGGACTTCTAGTGTTAAATGCCGCTGTCAAACTCTGACAGTGGCATTTAACGCACGCTTCTAGCCATCGTGATCGCGGGTTACCAGTTGGTTAACATAACAACAAGAGATCTCCTGGAGACCTCTATGGTTGTCACTGCGGCTTGTTGTGAGCGCCACCCGGTGGTCGGCGCTCATAGCAAGTGAGGTATTCTGCTACATACAGGTGATCTCATCATTGCCTGTATGTAGCAGAGCCGATCTTATGGAGACTATTGCAGCATGCCAAAAGTAAAAAAAAAAGAAATGTTTTTAAAAATATTTAAAAAGTATAAAAAAAATAAATAAATAAAAGTTTAAATCACCCCCCCCCCTTTGCCCCATTCAAAATAAAACAATAAAAACCAAGCATTTCAAAAACCTGACCTGCACATCCAAACATAGACTGAGTGTGAACAGGTGCTGAACCCAGAGTCGCCAACTCGTATATAGTTAAATAAATAGGGCAGCACACTGCAGCGCCAAAACATGCAAACTTGAAAAAACGAAATTTGAACTGCATTACTGCACTAGAAATATGAAAAATGAGAGCTTTTAGCGCACAAAAATGGCCAATTTTATGTGTACCTCGTAGCCACGTTAAGGCATCTCTCTTATACGAGGTCCTACGTTTGACCTACCTCACTGAGAATAAACGTCTCCATCTGAATGGGTACATGTAAAAACCTCTTCTTGGACTCAAATTCTCTCTCTATGTGGAGGGGTATTGGACCTACTATAATTAAAACACCTGAAGCTAGGAGGCGGGGAGTGCACGATCAGAAGGCTAGAGAATACATTTCAAAAACCTGACCTGCACATCCAAACATAGACTGAGTGTGAACAGGTGCTGAACCCAGAGTCGCCAACTCGTATATAGTTAAATAAATAGGGCAGCACACTGCAGCGCCAAAACATGCAAACTTGAAAAAACGAAATTTGAACTGCATTACTGCACTAGAAATATGAAAAATGAGAGCTTTTAGCGCACAAAAATGGCCAATTTTATGTGTACCTCGTAGCCACGTTAAGGCATCTCTCTTATACGAGGTCCTACGTTTGACCTACCTCACTGAGAATAAACGTCTCCATCTGAATGGGTACATGTAAAAACCTCTTCTTGGACTCAAATTCTCTCTCTATGTGGAGGGGTATTGGACCTACTATAATTAAAACACCTGAAGCTAGGAGGCGGGGAGTGCACGATCAGAAGGCTAGAGAATACATTTCAAAAACCTGACCTGCACATCCAAACATAAACTGAGTGTGAACAGGTGCTGAACCCAGAGTCGCCAACTCGTATATAGTTAAATAAATAGGGCAGCACACTGCAGCGCCAAAACATGCAAACTTGAAAAAACGAAATTTGAACTGCATTACTGCACTAGAAATATGAAAAATGAGAGCTTTTAGCGCACAAAAATGGCCAATTTTATGTGTACCTCGTAGCCACGTTAAGGCATCTCTCTTATACGAGGTCCTACGTTTGACCTACCTCACTGAGAATAAACGTCTCCATCTGAATGGGTACATGTAAAAACCTCTTCTTGGACTCAAATTCTCTCTCTATGTGGAGGGGTATTGGACCTACTATAATTAAAACACCTGAAGCTAGGAGGCGGGGAGTGCACGATCAGAAGGCTAGAGAATACATTTCAAAAACCTGACCTGCACATCCAAACATAGACTGAGTGTGAACAGGTGCTGAACCCAGAGTCGCCAACTCGTATACAGTTAAATAAATAGGGCAGCACACTGCAGCGCCAAAACATGCAAACTTGAAAAAACGAAATTTGAACTGCATTACTGCACTAGAAATATGAAAAATGAGAGCTTTTAGCGCACAAAAATGGCCAATTTTATGTGTACCTCGTAGCCCCGTTAAGGCATCTCTCTTATACGAGGTCCTACGTTTGACCTACCTCACTGAGAATAAACGTCTCCATCTGAATGGGTACATGTAAAAACCTCTTCTTGGACTCAAATTCTCTCTCTGTGGAGGGGTATTGGACCTACTATAATTAAAACACCTGAAGCTAGGAGGCGGGGAGTGCACGATCAGAAGGCTAGAGAATACATTTCAAAAACCTGACCTGCACATCCAAACATAGACTGAGTGTGAACAGGTGCTGAACCCAGAGTCGCCAACTCGTATATAGTTAAATAAATAGGGCAGCACACTGCAGCGCCAAAACATGCAAACTTGAAAAAACGAAATTTGAACTGCATTACTGCACTAGAAATATGAAAAATGAGAGCTTTTAGCGCACAAAAATGGCCAATTTTATGTGTACCTCGTAGCCATGTTAAGGCATCTCTCTTATACGAGGTCCTACGTTTGACCTACCTCACTGAGAATAAACGTCTCCATCTGAATGGGTACATGTAAAAACCTCTTCTTGGACTCAAATTCTCGAGGTCAAACGTAGGACCTCGTATAAGAGAGATGCCTTAACGTGGCTACGAGGTACACATAAAATTGGCCATTTTTGTGCGCTAAAAGCTCTCATTTTTCATATTTCTAGTGCAGTAATGCAGTTCAAATTTCGTTTTTTCAAGTTTGCATGTTTTGGCGCTGCAGTGTGCTGCCCTATTTATTTAACTATATACGAGTTGGCGACTCTGGGTTCAGCACCTGTTCACACTCAGTCTATGTTTGGATGTGCAGGTCAGGTTTTTGAAATGTATTCTCTAGCCTTCTGATCGTGCACTCCCCGCCTCCTAGCTTCAGGTGTTTTAATTATAGTAGGTCCAATACCCCTCCACATAGAGAGAGAATTTGAGTCCAAGAAGAGGTTTTTACATGTACCCATTCAGATGGAGACGTTTATTCTCAGTGAGGTAGGTCAAACGTAGGACCTCGTATAAGAGAGATGCCTTAACGTGGCTACGAGGTACACATAAAATTGGCCATTTTTGTGCGCTAAAAGCTCTCATTTTTCATATTTCTAGTGCAGTAATGCAGTTCAAATTTCGTTTTTTCAAGTTTGCATGTTTTGGCGCTGCAGTGTGCTGCCCTATTTATTTAACTATATACGAGTTGGCGACTCTGGGTTCAGCACCTGTTCACACTCAGTCTATGTTTGGATGTGCAGGTCAGGTTTTTGAAATGTATTCCCTAGCCTTCTGATCGTGCACTCCCCGCCTCCTAGCTTCAGGTGTTTTAATTATAGTAGGTCCAATACCCCTCCACATAGAGAGAGAATTTGAGTCCAAGAAGAGGTTTTTACATGTACCCATTCAGATGGAGACGTTTATTCTCAGTGAGGTAGGTCAAACGTAGGACCTCGTATAAGAGAGATGCCTTAACGTGGCTACGAGGTACACATAAAATTGGCCATTTTTGTGCGCTAAAAGCTCTCATTTTTCATATTTCTAGTGCAGTAATGCAGTTCAAATTTCGTTTTTTCAAGTTTGCATGTTTTGGCGCTGCAGTGTGCTGCCCTATTTATTTAAATAAAAACCAAGCATACACATATTGCTGCTGGGTTGAGAATTGCCCAATCTAACAATAAAAAAAAGGATTAACCTGATTGCTAAACAACGTAGCAAGAAAAGACTGAAAACGCCAGAATTATGTTTTTTGGTGACCACATTTGCATTAAAATGCAATAACGGGTGATCAAAAGATTGTATCTGCACCAAAATGGTATAAATAAAAACGTCAGCTCAGCATGCAAAAGTAAGCCCTCATCCAACCGAGATCACCAAAAATGGAGACGCTATGAGTCTTGGAAAATGGCACAATTTGGTTTTTTTAACAAACTTTGGATTTTTATCACCACTTAAATAAAAAAGAACCTAGACATGTTTGGTATCTATGAACTCGTAATGACATGGAGAATCATAATGGCCAGTCAGTTTTAGCATTTGGTGAAAATTGTAAAGAAAAATCCCCAAAATCGTTGTGGAATTGCTCTTTTTTGCAATTTCACCACACTTGGATTTGTTTCCCATTTTTGAGTACATGATATGGTAAAACCAGTTTTGTCTTTCAAAAGTACAACTTGTCCCACAAAAAACAAGCCCTCAAAAGGCTGTATTGACAGAAAAATAAAAAAAGTTATGGCTCTGGGATGAAGGGGAGCAAAATACAGAAACGCAAAAATGAAAATGGGCTGCAGCGCGAAGGGGTTAAAATGAGCTGATAAAGAAATTCTCTGATTAGTGGCTGAAATGTTAAATGGCTGCAATAGATATCGACCCCAAGGCACAAGATTTTGGAGGGACCATAACTGTCCAAAACACCATACCATACACTAAAGGGTTATTCAGACATCAGGAGAGCTCTATTTTTCTTTTTGTGGGTAGAACTCGTTCTTATTACAGTCTAAGGGCCATATGGGTTCATATGTCTGTGTGTTTTAGCCGACATAGTACAAATACATAGAGTCATGGTGGATTTTTATCTTAGTCATGGATCAAACTCGCCAATACAAGTCTACGAGTTATGTGTCTGTGAAAAAATAGGGCAACATCCCATATGGTAATCCAAGGCAATATTTTATCCGAGGCCATCTGTATACTATCCAATTTTCATGTTTGGTAGGAAAAGCTTTAGAAAACTTCTAATGTGCAAAAAAAGAAAATGAAAAACTGACGCACATGAAACACTGATGACAGTTTGATCTGAAACACTGATTCAAGTCAGTCTATTTTTTACATACGAGAAAAATCCCTGATGTCTGAATGAGGCCTTATAATAACTCCCCCTGCCTATGTTTAGCCCACTAGAACTCTTCAGAATTTGTTATTCTGTTTCTCCCCAGACATGTGGTATTTAGCCTCCATCTAACCTTGTGGGCATCTCTCCAAAAAATGTGAAAGACACAGAACAATGGTACAGAAAAATATAGCTTTTTTTTAACCACATTCATTAAATAATTGAGCAGAAAGTTATTGTACTATGGTGACATCTGTTATAAATTTACACATTGCCAATGGTAAAATAATTCTTATTACAGCAGCAGTAGAGATGGTGCTCAGGTCCCGGGTCCGAAATGCTCTCCTCTAATATTATCTAATAATATCTGATATTACACGTAGTACAATGCTATCTTAGTAAAGCTTTGGACCGCAATTCACTATTGCATTATTTCAGTCTTTCATTTTCCTCGTCTTTCGTTTTTCATTAGTGGATTTTGCACCATTCATCAAAATGTAGTACGACACTTGATGATTTGGCTTGAAAGAAAAGATGCTTTTTTATTTTGCGCTGTTTATTTTGTGTTATTTTTAATTAAAATTTGGTAGGGACCTTTTCAAAAATCTTTAACTTTTGGTGTACCGTTTTAAACTGCACAAAATCAAAATTTTGTTGGAGATGTTGTACTCCATTATGATAATGGAGTACAATGGCGCAAAAATTTTGTGAGATTTTGAAAAATTCCAAATGTTGAATTGTCATTCTGAACCAACCCTGGGACCACAATAAAAATTAAAGGAGTTTTACCTGCTGTGATATTTATGGCATATCTAAAGTCTATACTGTTCAATAAATGACTCCGTTCTTTTTCGTATGAGGCATCCAGAGATGTCTACACAGGACACCACTAGGACTCACCAGTCCTTGCTCCTCAGCTGCTGTCACTCTTCTGTGTGTGGCTGCCTACATATAGTTAACCTGTCAGACAAGTATTTTTCTGTACATATTTTTGGTGTCCGCACAGAATGCCATTGTGGGTCACATGATGCTCGCGGGCCACAGGTTGCACACCCTTAATCTAGGGGTTTAGAGAGAATTAGTTTGTGAAGGAACAACTTTCACGATGTTCATGCAGAATTATGGGTTTGTGAAGTGACATCCTACATGGCATTTATGTAGGGGTATAGTGAGAATTTTTAGTTTTGTTTTAAGGGCATTACTAATATTACATTATTATTTGTATGACTAAGCGATGGGGCTGGCTAGGGAATATAAATTAATTTGTTATGGCCAATATGGGACACAGAGGGGATGGAAAAAATGAATACAGCTAAAAATCCTATGTGAGCTATAATTTTCCGCAGATGCCCACGTCAGTTGGGGTAGAGCAGGTTGTTCAGCTCTTTGATGGTGCTGGGGAAGTGTGATCTCAGCATCGCTTGATGTGAAGGAAGATGAAAGTACAAATTGTTCTTAACCTTCACTGCAGGATGTGTCTGTATCTGAGCATATCATGGCATTTGCCTCCTCAATCACAAACATCATTCTACCTATTTCTTTGTAAAACTTCATAAAACTCAGTATTGTAAAAAAGAACAGTAGAAGTGAGCTGCCGACTGTGATCTTAGTAGGAGCTAACTGGCGGCTCAATGGTAGTAGATTTGGGATTGAGATAGGGAATGGACAGGCAACTGAATGGGAATAGACTGACGCCTGACTGGATGCAGACTGGGACTGAATAGGAGTGAATTGGTGTCTTACTGTGTGCTAACCGGACTGGAGACTCAGTAGTATCAGACAAACCAAGACATCGACCTGGCAACTCTTGCTGTAAGGCTGGGATCACACTTACCGTATGGAAAATTGGTCCAAGTCTCCCTGCTGAGAGTCGTAGGAGTGTTCTCCGTATGGTCATCCGTGTGTAATGCGTTTGCAATGTGATATGCAAATTGCCTCTTCAGAGAAAGAGAGGACTTGGACAAGTCCTCTTTTTCTCTGAAGAGGCAATTTGCATTTAAAATTTCCCAGAGGAGCATTGCACGGTGAATAAGCCTCCCTACCTTGACAAGCCAGAGCTGGTATGTCACTCTCCATAAGGAGAAACCTTGCCCCTTAGACCCTTTGCAATGCTATGATGCGATTTTCTTGTACCTCTGTATCCGTATGACATCTGTATGATACGCATATGGCTTTACATTTCTCACTGTTTTTCCCCATTAAATTTTATGGCTCAATGGGCTGAAATGAGGAAAATGGTTGCGTATTTCTCACAAGCTACACTGATGGTCCGTGTGGTGTCTGATTTTTTTTCTCACACCCATAGACTTGCATTGGCGAGACTCGGGCGATTTACGCATACAATCGCACCATGCTGCGATTTCACTCACGCGCTGAATACTTCCAAGAAAAAAAAATGGTGCTGGGAGCTGCCCAATAGATTAACACTGGTCCGAGTGCTATGTGATGTTTTCTCGCAGAGCACTTGTCCGTATTCTTGTTATTCTTGTCCAATCAGGGGGATTTCTAATTGTATACACAGACAGTATAAGCGTATTAGCAACTCAGCAGGTGTGGACTGCCAAGTTAATAGGTGTGGACTGGCAACTCAGTAGGTGAAGACCGACAGTGACAGTAGACTGGCTATAGGTGCGGACTGGCAACTTTGTAGGTACAGACTGGAGACTCAGTAGGTATGGATAGGAATGATAACTTATCAGAATCCAACCGAACGTGACAGTGGACTTGTGTCCCTCGCGGTAGAATGGCACCCTACCTAAACAGGGATAATCTAGAGGATTGGTGGCATCGTTACGTAACAGAAATACCAGCAGGTGGAATCTAGACATCTGAGATAGTAAAAAAGCTGTCACTTTTTCTATGATCGACAACAATAAAGGGAATGATCAGGAGCATTTTGATATTTTTTTCTTTTAATTGCTGTCCTTCTACAGCCAAGATCTTCAGTGTGACTAGCTCTGACAAGCTCCATAACAGAAATAAGTTGTCAGAGCTATGACGCTGCACTCTTCTCAGAATTATGCAATTGGCCGATCACAAAGATCGCCGGTAAGGGCACGCTCTGATTAGTCTCATTCTGGCAACCTCTGCTTCAGAAGCCGGTCACTGTGTTGTTTGACTGTTTAATCTCTTAACGTAACTGTACATCAGATTGCACTAAAGCGCTTAGAATCCTCACATGTAGTTACGTCATTTTACGGGAAATGGTTAAATGCTCTTTTTTACAGTACAAGCAGATACATTAAGTACACTACAAACACGGTGTGAAATAGGCCTAAGAAGTTAAATAAGCGCACTCAGCATCATAGAAATCATTAACTTTCTGGAAGACGTATGCTGATTAGCACTGTGTGACTTGGCTTAATCATTCTAAGACTCCATCTAATTATGGTAACGTAGCTACAGTACACAGATGGAGAACTTTTTCTCCAAACTCACTGTACTGTAAAGGTACCGTCACATTAGACGATATCGCTAGCGATCCGTGACATTGCAGCGTCCTGGCTAGCGATATCGTCCAGTGTGACAGGCAGCAGCGATCAGGCCCCTGCTGTGATGTCGCTGGTCGGGGAAGAAAGTCCAGAACTTTGTTTTGTTGCTGGATCTCCCGCTGACATCGCTGAATCGGCGTGTGTGACGCCGATTCAGCGATGTCTTCGCTGGTAACCAGGGTAAACATCGGGTTACTAAGCACAGGGCCACGCTTAGTAACCCGATGTTTACCCTGGTTACCATCGTTAAAGTAAAAAAAACAACCACTACATACTTACCTACCGCTGCCTGTCCCCGGCGCTCTGCTTCTCTGCACTCCTCCTGCACTGGCTGTGAGCACAGCGGCCGGAAAGCAGAGCGGTGACGTCACCGCTCTGCTTTCCGGCTGACCGGCGCTCACAGCCAGAGCAGAGAAGCAGAGCGCCGGGGACAGACAGCGGTAGGTAAGTATGTAGTGGTTGTTTTTTTTACTTTAACGATGGTAACCAGGGTAAACATCGGGTTACTAAGCGCGGCCCTGCGCTTAGTAACCCGATGTTTACCCTGGTTACCGGCATCGTTGGTCGCTGGAGAGCTGTCTGTGTGACAGCTCTCCAGCGACCAAACAGCGACGCTGCAGCGATCCGGATCGTTGTCGGTATCGCTGCAGCGTCGCTTAGTGTGAAGGTACCTTAAGAAGAAAAAGCATACAGATAATAAAGCATATGGAAACTTAGGCATTCTTAGTGAATAACTCAATAGAATAATGTTATATACAGTAATATTAACAGTAATATATAGTAGTATATATACTGTATAAGTAATATAATAATGTGAAGTAATATGTACAAGAATTAATCCCAACACACATAAATGAGGCATGTGTACACACCAGAAGTAATAAAATATGTCAACCTGACTCAATGAATTGACAATAGACTTAAAGCTATGATTGATAAGTATGAAAAAACCTGAAAGAATCCGAATGTATTCGTGAAAGCTATGAACACCGTTACCTCTGTGGGAATATGCACATGGCAAATTTTTAGGCGGCCAAAAATATCCCTTAAAGCACAAGTCGCTTCATGAAGCTCTCCTTTTTCCTGGAATTTTTAAAATCTGAAGCTTCTATTATTAGTGTTTTGGGTTTTTTTCTGAGTGCTTTTGTGACATTTTTTTCTGCCAGCATTTTCTTTTTACATTTCTTCACCATCCTTGGGTGTCTTTTTATATCTTTTTAGGTCTTTTTTGTTTGTTTGTTTTCTTAATTACATTAAAGAATGAGGAAGATGCTAGCATTTTTTAAGCAAAAACATTGATAAAATGCTGAAAAAGATGACTAAGCATCTTCAGGATGTGCCTCACTATTGACTTCTATTGTAAAGTATTGAGAAACTTTCAAGCTTGGTGTTTTTAGAAATCTGAAGTTGTCAAACAATGCTTAAGAGGTTGTACATAACAATGAATATGTTCATTCTTTTGAGCATTTTCTGAGTGCTTTTTGAGAGAGTTTCTGGAGCACAAACACTCAAAATATGTCAAAAAAAAGTTGTGTGAACATATCCTTAGTTGAAAATAATAGTGTTAAATAGTAGTGATGTCGAACGTGCTTGGCTAGCATGCTCGGGTGCTAACCGAGTGTCTATGGCGTGCTTAAATACTATTCTCAAGTCCCCGCGCTCCATGACTCACAGGGACTCGAACATAGTATTTGAGCACGCCGAAGACACTTGGTTATCACACAAGCATGCGAAGATAACACTTTATCAGAGCACATCCGCTCATCACTGTAAGGCCGTGGTCACACATGCGAGAAACACGTCCATGTCTCGCATGTGAAATCCAAGCTCTGGCGCCGGCACTGTGGAGCGGAGTGTGCGGCCGCATAGCAACACATGGAGCCGCACGCTCTGCTCTGGAGTGCCGGCGCCAGAGCTTGGATTTCACATGCGAGACACGGACGTGTTTCTCGCATGTGTGATCCCAGCTTTAAACTGAGTGCAGAGTCTCCTGTAAACAGGAGATGAGCTGCCGATATAATGATATTTTACGTGCACAGAACCATCTGTATTACCTCATTCTGTCAACATAGAAAGCATATAGTCTATTGGCAGTTGTTTAACAGCTGTGATCAAGTTGTGTAAATGCGCCATTACTTTATCACAGACAAACCCAACAGCGCTAGGACACGTCTGTTATATCTTTTTCTAAGGAATATTATCAGGGCTAAACCATATAAATTCTTCACATGTTGCATGAGTCAATTAAGTGTGGGTCTTATGACTACTCTATCACTGGCACAAGAGAAACAAGTGTTCTGCTCATCAAGTGATTGCCTGCCCATTTAAACAGGCCAGAGCCAGCATTGCTATGAATACTCAATGTCCAGTTATCAGCCCATCTACAGTATGTGTCTTTAGGCTCGGTTTGTGTATTTGATGCAGATTTTATCCTCCGAAAATCAGCAGCATTTTACACCACCAGCAAAGTGGATGAGTTATAACTTAATCTCATCCACATGCTGCGTTTTGGGAAGGAGGGAAGCTGTTTGGTGCAGAAAATTGTCGTTTGTTAAAGTTTTTTAAAATCTGCAGCATGTCCATTTTCGTTGCAGAAATGCCCCTTTTTAGTGCGGATTTTACCCATTCATTTAAAAAAGGGCCCTAAATCTGCTACTTAATGGGAACCTGTGACCTGAATTTGGCGGGACCGGTTTTCGTTCATATGGGCGGAGTTTTCGGGTGTTTGATTCACCCTTTCCTTACCCGCCGGCTGCATGCTGGCCGCAATATTGGATTGAAGTTCATTCTCTGTCCTCCGTAGTACACACCTGCGCAAGGCAATTTTGCCTTGCGCAGGCGTGTACTACGGAGGACATAGGTGAATCAAACACCCGAAAACTACGCCCATATGACCGAAAACCGGTCCCGCCAAATTCAGGTGACAGGTTCCCTTTAAGCAAAAGTCCAGCCATTGTTTTGTTGTGCTTTTTTGGTGGGTTTCCACAATAAAAAGCTGCTTATTGTGTTCAGTTTAGAAACCCGTACAAAATGTGCAGTATGTGAACCCAACTTCTTATTCTATGACTAAATACGAACTAGAAATCTAGAAGCGGCAAGTTCCTCTTTTTCTCACTGAAAAAACATTTAGACATGGTGAATTCCATATTACGCGGCGTGTATGTGTGTATCCCTTATTGAACAGCTGGTCTCAGAGAACTTCAGTCTCTTCCATAGTTGTACATTAACTAGTAAAGCTTAGTGGTAAAAGGTTACATGAAGTTCAAAGAAGACTATCCTAGCGTTTATATCTTACCTTAGATGACCACCACTGTCTTTAACATGACAGAGATTTATTATATCATAATAATTACAATAACTTCTGGATAGTGAGTAATAACCTCCATTTACATTTTCAAGCTCAAATTATATTTTAGTACAATGGAGCATTCAACATCACAGAAGCAGTTTAAGGAATAGTACAGAAGGACAATTTACCTTTAATAAAGGTAAGCTAAACCTTCGTATAATGATCCAAATACACATTTTGTGTTCCGTTGACTTCCGTCAAGGGGGGAAAAAAAGGATCAGGCATGTTGATTTTTTTTAAATATACCTGATCCTTTATTCTTAAAGGGAACCTGTCACCCCGTTTTTTCAGTAGGAGATAAAAATACCGTTAAATAGGGCCTGAGCTGTGCTTTACAATAGGGTATTTTTTGTCCCCTGATTCCCTACCTATGCTGCCGAAATACCTTACAAAAGTGGCCTTTTTCGCCTGTCAATCAGGCTGGTCAGGTCGGATGGGCGTGGTCACAGCGCTGTTTTTCCTCCACATCTTGCTTATGTTCCCGTTGGTGGCGTAGTGCTTCTCGCATGCGCAAGTGCCGAATGCACTGCGCAGCTGTAGAAAAAGAGCGCGCTCGCAGCTATTCAGCGGTTTCTCGGTGGGCGTGGCCATCTTCCTGAGGCCGCGCGTGCGCAGATGGAGTCTCCTGCTTCCCGGGGCTTCAGGAAAATGGCCGCGGGATGCCGCGCGTGCGCAGATGGACATCGCGGCGGCCATTTTTCTGAAGCCGAGATTCGAACTCAGCTTCAGGAAAATGGCCGCCGCGATGTCCATCTGCGCATGCGCGGCATCCCGTGGCCATTTTCCTGAAGCCCCGGGAAGCAGGAGACTCCATCTGCGCACGCGCGGCCTCAGGAAGATGGCCGCACCCACCGAGAAACCGCTGAATAGCGGCGAGCGCGCTCTTTTTCTACAGCTGCGCAGTGCATTCGGCACTTGCGCATGCAAAGAGCACTACGCCACCAACGGGAACATAAGCAAGATGTGGGGGAGAAACAACGCTGTGACCACGCCCATCCGACCTGACCAGCCTGATTGACAGGCGAAAAAGGCCACTTTTGTAAGGTATTTCGGCAGCATAGGTAGGGAATCAGGGGACAAAAAATACCCTATTGTAAAGCACAGCTCAGGCCCTATTTAACGGTATTTTTATCTCCTACTGAAAAAACGGGGTGACAGGTTCCCTTTAAAAGAAAATAACTACCATTACATCTTGTGTAGTGCATAAAGGGGCATCAAGAAAGGTGCCATGTATGGCTTCAGATGACCACATGGGATGGGGTGACATGAACTTTGATTCATTTTATCATTCCATTGTCAATCAGTGAGACTATGTGCTCTCTGACTATAAAAAATTCACTTCCATTATCATATAAGCAGATTCTGAATTCATAGAAAATGGAAGGAAATTGAAAAGTTATGGTTAGCCCCAGCTCACCCCAACTCCCTGATCTGGAATGGGGCTCACAATCCCCCTTCAATAGACCTCTTAGGTCCAATGGTGCACACCAGAAATACATGGAGGATCTGCTCTAAAAAATTAAATCTGGCATCAATGAACTCTGCTCTTCCTTCCTTTTCCACATGAATTTCCCTGAAAGCCTAAGCCACTCAATGACAGGGGTATGGACTCAATCTGGCTTGTTTAACTTTGTCGACATAATCAACTATAAAACGTGAATTTTACAATCCTATGATGAGCTGAAAACAAAGTTCTCTCTCCATTCTCATCATTATTCCATGATAAACAGGCCTCCATTCCTACCTCCTTCGAGAGACTGTGCAAGAATAGCTCAACAACAAAAGATTTAATATCTAGTATTTCCAATATTCTACAGGCTCCAGACACAGATTCCCTAACTAGACACTCTTATATCCTCAAATGGGAGGAATATCTGGGTAAAACTCTAACCGTAGTAAAGTGGAGAAATGTTTTGACCAGAACTGCTAAGACTGCATCTTGTATTTCACACAAAGAAAATCAGTACACAATTCTACATCTCTGGTACCACACAGCTGAATTTTGGAGAGAAATGTAAAGCCATACGCATGTCATACGGATGTGATATGCAGGTCATAAGATATATAGGTGCGAGAAAATTGCATTATCGCATTGCAAATGCATCACACATGAATCACCATACGGAGAGCACTTGTGCGACTCTCGGCAGGGAGATTCGGACCGATTTTCCATATGGTAAGTGTGACCCCAGCCTAAGACAGATTTCACCACTCAAGGTGTCATTTTAATTAGTATAACGGCGCCAACCTGACCTTATTTGGTGTCCTTGGACTATGTTAAAGGGACTCTGTCACCTGAATTTGGCGGGACTGGTTTTGGGTCATATGGGCGGAGTTTTCTGGTGTTTTATTCACCCTTTCCTTACCCGCTGGCTGCATGCTGGCTGCAATATTGGATTGAAGTTCATTCTCTGTCCTCCATAGTACACGCCTGCGCAAAACAATCTTGCCTTGTGCAGGCGTGTACTACGGAGGACAGAGAATGAACTTCAATCCAATATTGCAGCCAGCATGCAGCCAGTGGGTAAGGAAAGGGTGAATCAAACACCAGAAAACTCCGCCCATATGACCCAAAACCAGTCCCGCCAAATTCAGGTGACAGGTTCCCTTTAAATACAGTGGGGCAAAAAAGTATTTAGTCAGTCAGCAATAGTGCAAGTTCCACCACTTAAAAAGATGAGAGGCGTCTGTAATTTACATCATAGGTAGACCTCAACTATGGGAGACAAACTGAGAAAAAAAAATCCAGAAAATCACATTGTCTGTTTTTTTAACAATTTATTTGCATATTATGGTGGAAAATAAGTATTTGGTCAGAAACAAACAATCAAGATTTCTGGCTCTCACAGACCTGTAACTTCTTCTTTAAGAGTCTCCTCTTTCCTCCACTCATTACCTGTAGTAATGGCACCTGTTTACACTTGTTATCAGTATAAAAAGACACCTGTGCACACCCTCAAACAGTCTGACTCCAAACTCCACTATGGTGAAAACCAAAGAGCTGTCAAAGGACACCAGAAACAAAATTGTAGCCCTGCACCAGGCTGGGAAGACTGAATCTGCAATAGCCAACCAGCTTGGAGTGAAGAAATCAACAGTGGGAGCAATAATTAGAAAATGGAAGACATACAAGACCACTGATAATCTCCCTCGATCTGGGGCTCCACGCAAAATCCCACCCCGTGGGGTCAGAATGATCACAAGAACGGTGAGCAAAAATCCCAGAACCACGCGGGGGGGCCTAGTGAATGAACTGCAGAGAGCTGGGACCAATGTAACAAGGCCTACCATAAGTAACACACTACGCCACCATGGACTCAGATCCTGCAGTGCCAGACGTGTCCCACTGCTTAAGCCAGTACATGTCCGGGCCCGTCTGAAGTTTGCTAGAGAGCATATGGATGATCCAGAGGAGTTTTGGGAGAATGTCCTATGGTCTGATGAAACCAAACTGGAACTGTTTGGTAGAAACACAACTTGTCGTGTTTGGAGGAAAAAGAATACTGAGCTGCATCCATCAAACACCATACCTACTGTAAAGCATGGTGGTGGAAACATCATGCTTTGGGGCTGTTTCTCTGTAAAGGGGCCAGGACGACTGATCCGGGTACATAAAAGAATGAATGGGGCCATGTATCGTGAGATTTTGAGTGCAAACCTCCTTCCATCAGCAAGGGCATTGAAGATGAAACATGGCTGGGTCTTTCAACATGACAATGATCCAAAGCACACCGCCAGGGCAACGAAGGAGTGGCTTCGTAAGAAGCATTTCAAGGTCCTGGAGTGGCCTAGCCAGTCTCCAGATCTCAACTCTATAGAAAACCTTTGGAGGGAGTTGAAAGTCCGTGTTGCCAAGCGAAAAGCCAAAAACATCACTGCTCTAGAGGAGATCTGCATGGAGGAATGGGCCAACATACCAACAACAGTGTGTGGCAACCTTGTGAAGACTTACAGAAAACGTTTGACCTCTGTCATTGCCAACAAAAGATATATTACAAAGTATTGAGATGAAATTTTGTTTCTGACCAAATACTTATTTTCCACCATAATATGCAAATAAATTGTTAAAAAAACAGACAATGTGATTTTCTGGATTTTTTTTTCTCAGTTTGTCTCCCATAGTTGAGGTCTACCTATGATGTAAATTACAGACGCCTCTCATCTTTTTAAGTGGTGGAACTTGCACTATTGCTGACTGACTAAATACTTTTTTGCCCCACTGTATATGACCTCTATGAGATGGAAATTAATGGGTCACAACATTTCATATCATATCCCCCTTTCCTTATATCTGAGTCTATGTGAATGTTTGTTCATGAGCTTTTACTCTTTATATACTTTAAAATATTTAAACTGAATGTTAAAGAATGTTATTCTAGAATAAGATTGGTTGACAACCTATAAATGATAGTAAAAAATTGAAATGGCTATTTTCTTCCTTTTCCTGTAAAAATTAAAAAATGTATTTAAATTAAAATTACAATTTAAAAAAAAATAACTTGGTTTCAGAAGAAGTCCTGGAACATTCTGGAGTGGTAATCACAGTTGTCTAACTTGAAACCACATAGATAATTTTTGATTAGATTTGAAGAGCTAAAATTCACCAGGAACAATGTTAGAAGCTTAAGTCTGGTTTTGCGTCACTTTTTGCAGAAGGTTATAACAGCCAAAGGGTGTTCTAAGGACACTTGTCATAAAGGGGTTGAATAATTCTGAGACTGTAATAGACTGTATAAGTGACATTTTGTGTAGAATTTGAAGAAAATCCCTGTTCTATTATTACATTGTTTTTGCTTCAATGGTTTATGCAAACGGTAGAAGGTTTGTAAATGTAACTAATAAACTAAGTTTGCAATGGGAAATAAATTATTTTGATGGAATCTTTATGATTATTTGTGAACTAGATGGAGGCACGATACTCTTGCATCGGGAGGGCGGTAATGTCACGATGGGGGCAGGCTTTTCAGCATTGAGAATCTCTCCACCCATTTGCTCACCCACCTATCCACTCTCTCTTTCCCCATGTGCTGACTTCTACAGTCTATGCTCTCTTCTTTGACCAGTCTTCCCCATGTCCTGTATGCATTGTTTTTGTCCCAGCGATACTGTTGCTCTTCAAGAGTCTCATTTGCCCATTGTCTTTGACGTTGTGCCTTTGCTGCTTTCCTTTCATTGTCATTGGCGTACTTTTTAGGAGGAGCCATGTTGGCGTTGATATTTGCTTTTTAAAGGAGTTTTCCCACGAACGAAAGGTCATTTTAAAAACTGTCTGTGTCTGACCGTGTACCAAACATACCACAGCTCCTGGGCAACAGCTCCTGGGCAGGGGAGGAAGCAAAAGACAATACTGACATTACAGCAGGAGATCGCAGGGGACACATTTTGTGAGGTAAAATATTGTTTAACCCCTTTCTGCCAGCTGACGGAATAGTACGTCAGCTGGCAGTATCCCCTGCTTTGAAGTGGGTTCCGGCGGTGAGCTAACCTCAAAGCCGTGACATAGCTGTTTTCAACAGCTGACATGTGCCCGCAATCGGCGCGAGCGGAATCACGATCCGCCTGCACCCGTTAACTAGTTAAACACCGCTGTCAAACTCTGACAGCGGCATTTAACAAGCGCTGCCTGAAGTACTCGCACCGCTGACCCCGTCACATGATTGGGGGTCATCGGTGCATTGCCATCACAACCAGAGGTCTCCTGTGGTCGGCGCTCATAGCAATGCTGTAATTCTGCTGCATAGAGGTGATCTGTGCATCACCTGTATGTAGCAGAGGCGATCGAGTAGTGCATGCTTCTAGCCTCCCATGGAGGCTATTGAAGCATGCTAAAATAAAATAATGTGTTTAACCCCTTCATGACCGTGGGATTTTTCGTTTTTCCGTGTTCGTTTTTAACTCCCCTCCTTCCCAGAGCCATAACTTTTTTATTTTTCTGTCAATTTGGCCTTGTGAGGGCTTATTTTTTGCGAAACGAGTTGTACTTTTGAACGACATCATTGGTTTTACCATGTCGTGTACTAGAAAACGGGGAAAAAATTCCAAGTCCGGTGAAATTGCAAAAGAAGTGCAATCCCACACTTGTTTTTTGCTTGGCTTTTTTGCTAGGTTCACTAAATGCTAAAACTGACCTGCCATTATGATTCTCCAGGTCATTATGAGTTCATAGACACCTAACATGACTAGGTTATTTTTTATCTAAGTGGTAAAAAAATTCCAAATCAGACCGCCGCCATCTTTATGCAGACAGATAGCAGAAGTCACGTTAAAACTGCGCATGCGCTCCTCTTGTTCAAAGATGACGGCAGTAAGTGAATCATTCAGCTGATCCCAGCGGCGGCGTGTTCGTGACGGTGTTCCGCTGGTGGTACCACGAAAGAGGCTGGTACTATCAGCAGTTTCCATATTAAGCATATTAAGACAGCAATCACTTGGTATCTCAATTTGGCGGTCGGTGAACTTCCGCCGCTTGGAATTCTGGGATCCGGACACATCTGGATGGAACAGGATGTGAAGACATTACAAGATTATACTGCAGTTTCCATTGTTAGGGCCACATTGAAAGTTATATATTTTTTATGTTTTTTTGTTTCAAGAATGTGACCTCTGTTATAGTTTTATACTTTAAAATCGCATGTACTTTATTATGTTCTTTCAAGTAATCGTTAGCAATATGAAAATTTCTGAGAAAAATAAGGATGGTCAAAACCAGTTTCAGGGTACGAAGAGTCAAACCAGCCTTTTATGAGCTGCTTGTGTGATTAGAAATATATACATCCGAAAAAAAGCTATAGCCTTAAAATGCAAACATTTTATTCCAATCAATTATTAACCCCTTTACCCCCAAGGGTGGTTTGCACGTTAATGACCAGGCCAATTTTTACAATTCTGACCACTGTCCCTTTATGAGGTTATAACTCCGAAACGCTTCAACGGATCCTGGTGATTCTGACATTGTTTTCTCGTGACATATTGTACTTCATGATAGTGGTAAAATTTCTTTGATAGTACCTGCGTTTATTTGTGAAAAAAACGGAAATTTGGCGAAAATTTTGAAAATTTCGCAATTTTCAAACTTTGAATTTTTATGCAATTAAATCACAGAGATATGTCACACAAAATACTTAATAAGTAACATTTCCCACATGTCTCCTTTACATCAGCATAATTTTGGAACCAATTTTTTTTTTTGTTAGGGAGTTATAAGGGTTAAAAGTTGACCATCAATTTCTCATTTTTACAACACCATTTTTTTTAGGGACCACGTCTCATTTGAAGTCATTTTGAGGGGTCTATATGATAGAAAATGCCCAAGTGTGACACCATTCTAAAAACTGCACCCCTCAAGGTGCTCAAAACCACATTCAAGAAGTTTATTAACCCTTCAGGTGTTTAATAGGAATTTTTGGAATGTTTAAATAAAAATGAACATTTAACTTTTTTACACAAAAAATTTACTTCAGCTCCAATTTGTTTTATTTTACCAAGGGTAGCAGGAGAAATTGGACCCAAAAAGTTGTTGTCCAATTTGTCCTGAGTACGCTGATACCCCATATGTGGCAGTAAACCACTGTTTGGGCGCATGGGAGAGCTCGGAAGGGAAGGAGCGCTATTTGACTTTTCAATGCAAAATTGACAGGAATTGAGATGGGACGCCATGTTGCGTTTGGAGAGCCACTGATGTGCCTAAACATTGAAACCCCCCACAAGTGACACCATTTTGGAAAGTAGACCCCCTAAGGAACTTATCTGGATGTGTGGTGAGCACTTTGACCCACCAAGTGCTTCACAGAAGTTTATAATGCAGAACCGTAAAAATAAAAAATCATATTTTTTCACAAAAATTATATTTTTGCCCCCAATTTTTTATTTTTCCAAGGGTAAGAGAAGAAATTGGACCTCAAAAGTTGTTGTCCAATTTGTCCTGAGTACGCTGATACCCCATATGTGGCAGTAAACCACTGTTTGGGCGCATGGGAGAGCTCGGAAGGGAAGGAGCGCAGTTTGACTTTTCAATGCAAAATTGACAGAAATTGAGATGGGACGCCATGTTGCGTTTGGAGAGCCACTGATGTGCCTAAACATTGAAACCCCCCACGAGTGACACCATTTTGGAAAGTAGACCCCCTAAGGAACTTATCTAGAGGTGTGGTGAGCACTTTGACCCACCAAGTGCTTCACAGAAGTTTATAATGCAGAACCGTAAAAA